>NW_016804391.1:147107-216022 GCF_001698545.2 Rhinopithecus bieti
CCCTCTCAGCTGCTCCAGCCCCGCCCTCTCACCTGCTCCAGCCCCACCCTCTCAGCTGCTCCAGCCCCGCCCTCTCACCTGCTCCAGCCCCACCATCTCACCTGGAGCAGCCCCTCCCTCTCACCTGGACCACTACAGTAGTTGCCTCACTGGCCTTCCTGCTTCTGCCTGGGCGACCCTTGCCCCAAGCTAGTCCCGTTACGGCAGCCAGAGAGGCCCTCTAAAAAAAGTAAGACAAAAGTTCCTGTATCCCTCAGAAAAAAAGCCGAAGTTTCCTGGGGCCCCGAACCTGGGGGCCTCTCTGAGTCCATCTCACCTTCGCCCACTGGCCCTGCCACCTGGGGTTTCTGCAGCTCCTTCACCCAGCCAGCTTTACTCCTGCCTCAGAGTCCCTCACCTGCTGTTCTTTCCAGAGATGGCCCTGACTTACAATGGTGCCACTTTACAACAGTGCAAAAGCAATACACAGTCGGTGGAAAGTGTTCCTCAAATTCTGAATGTTGATCTTTTCCCAGGGATCTGTGATGCAACTCTCCCTCCCAATGCTGGGCAGCTCGCAGTTAACCAGGTGATCACGGGTACTCTACAAGGTCCTCTACAGGGCACTGTGCTGCCGGGTGACTTTGCTCAACGGCAGGCTGACGTAAGCCTTCCCAGAACGTTTAAGGTAGGCTGGGCTAAACTATGATGATGAGTAGGTTAGGTACATTCAGTGCATTTTCAACTTAACGATATTTTCAACTTACTGCGGGTTTATTGTGAAGTAAGTCACGGGACATCTGTACTTAGAAGGCTCTTATCCCAGATAATTTCAGGCCTTTGCACAAATCTCAGCTTCTCAGTAAGGTGTTCCCCGCCCACCCTGTCTCCAAGTGCACTACTGCCCCACACCCACCAGGCCAGCTTTCACCGAGTCATTCTTCTCCACAGCACTTATCACCACCTGACATAATAGATATGTGGCCTATTTTTGTATTTATTGACTGTCAACCCCTATTAAAATATCAGGTTCACGGAGGAAAGGACTTTTTCTGTTTTGTTTACTGCTGTATCCCTAGTGCTCAATAAATATTTGTCCAGTGAATGAATGAATGAATGAATGAATGGCCCCACTTCGTCTTTCTCACAAGCCAGTGGGACAAGACCAGCAGGATAAGAGCTGTTACCCGATTTTACAGTGAATCAATGCAAAGCTCCAGTGTGTAACTGACCTAACTAACTTCTCACAGCAACTAAGTGAAAAGACTGGGACTGAAACCTGTATTTTCTCAGCTGCTAAAAATGGCAGTTGCAGTGAGGTGGGCACAGGGTGGGGCATGGAGGCAGCACCTGTGCGCCTGGGCAGGGACCATTCCAGCTTGGCAAAGTACCCGTTCAGCCACTGCCAGTAGGTGATGGCCGGGAGGCTGTGTGTGTGACTGGCATTTGAAGCTATTAGAAGCCTGAATTCGAAGCTATTATGAAAGGAAAGAGATTTTCATGGAGTCCTGGGTTTTATTCCCATTCCCAACTCTGCCTTTGTCCAGGTCCCCAGTATAATCAACTTCTAATTATCAAGTACCCTCAGCATGCTAGGGCATGTGATTCCAGCTTTATGGAGAAAATGGGGTGAAATCACCATTTCTTAAGGGTATTATGAGCTCCTTTAGGAGCATTTCAGAAATGCTTGAGGTGTGTGAAAGAATCCCATTGAAATTCAAAGCAGCTGAGGAATAAATGGCTTAGGGTGACTTCAGGGCTATTACTGCTTGTGCCAGTGGGTGAATTCACATCAAGGCAAAAAAAAAAACAAAAAACAAAAAACAGTTCGTTCTTTTCTCAAAAACAATTTCCCTTATAAACATCTTAAAATATAAAATGAATGGCTTTGAAGACTCATGGCTGATCACAAGACTATCAAACCACGTGCCCAGGACACCATATGCATATATAAAGTCACCCCTCCATCCACTTCACCTCTGTGTCCTATTTTTCAAGAATTGGCTTTGAATTTAGGAAAATAACGACATTTTCCTCTACCAGGTAATTCAAGTTAACAGCCCTGGATCTTTCCAAGGCAACTCTAAATCTAGTCTTTTATTTCCAGCGCTAAGAACTAACAGCATGGTGCAAGGCCTCCAGTTATTTTTAAAAGGAGAGAAAACCAGCACCACCAGAGCACAACAGCTCCAACAAACAAATGTGACTTGCCGCCAAACAACCACAGCTTGTTCTTGCTCTGTGAACACGAGGGTTTGGTTGGTGTGGCTTTTTTTCACTGAGGTGGTGGCATCTCTGTCTCCATTAGTGGTTTTCTGTAGAAGCTTCTGAGCAACTCTGGAAGAGGTGGGACAGCTGGCTGGTGTCACACAGCTGGATGCAACCTCCGCGGGCCTCGATGGGGAAGCTTCAACACCAGCACCGGCCAAGCTTTTCTTGGAGTGTGTTTCTCTTCTTTTGGGTCTCTTGGTCTTGCTCAACTTCTCCACCTTGCAAATGGATGCACCACTTGAGGGAAGCCAGCTGCCATTCCTTCCATAGTCCATTTTCTTCTTAGAGGGAAGCACTGTCAACCTCTTTGAATGGTTATTAAATTAAAAACCAGATGGCTCATCTGGCAAATCCTTCTGAGTCAGTTTCTCAATTTGCAATGTTTCCTTTCTTCTTATTAAAAAATATTTCCATGTTTCCTGATTTGGAAATGTTTAACAAAATGCATGAAAATAGAGAAAAACAATATGCTCGGAAGCAGCATTGCTCCCATGGGAAGCACGTCTTCCACGGTATTTGGAGGTGGCGTGGCAGAGAGGGCACGGGCAGAGAGTCCAACAGATGGGGGTCTGGATCCCAGCCCTGCCACCTGTTAGCTGTGTGGCCTGGGGAAGGCGCTTACCTCTCTGTGTCTTGGGCTTCACTTCTATAAAATGAAGCAGTAAAACCTTGTACGGGACCACGTGGATGATTACACGGATGAAGAATATAAAACTCTGCACAGTGCCTGGCACAAATTTTGGAACTTAGTCAATGAGTTCATTTGGTCGGCAATAGAAAGGAGCCCCCTACTGTGCGCCTGGCTTGGTGCCTACTTGGGAACTTAAGAGTTCTAGAAAGGAGGCAGACACCAAAGAACACCAAGGCAAAAAAGGGCCGCATTACAATGGAGACAAGTGATGCCAAGTTGAGGCGGGGGGCCACTGCGCAGGGGACACAGAGTCATCTCAGAGGAGCAGGTATGGGCTGGGATGACAGTGCTGCGGGTGAGCGGCAGGCTCAGGAGAAGGTTGAGGTGAATTGGAGGGAGAAGCAGGGCGGGGAAGGAACTCTGAGCAACTTCTCAAAGTTGCCAGTGCTGGGGTTTAATAAGCAGAACCCCGTGAACTCACGGGCACAGCTGGCCTGCACCATTACCCTCACCCCAAACCCCTCCGTCTTCATCCTCCTCCTCTATTTTTCCTGCCTTTGCCCCTCTCTGTTCTTTCTTCTTCTCTCTCATGCTTTTCTTTTTTTCTCCTTTGAAGCACTGTCTCCACCTCCTTCTCATCTCTCCTCTTGTTTTCCCTTCCACTCGTTCAGTCTCTCTCCCACCCTCCCCTGTGAGGACCCACAGAGGAAGCTCTGCCCTAGAGGGAAAGTGTCTCTGCCTCCAAGGAGCTGGCCATCCCTTGGGGACACCAGTCTTTGTTTGCTTCAGTTTGATTTTGCTTATTCAGCAAACTTGCATTTTGCACCCACTGGGTGGCCAGATACAGATGGCATCAAATGTCGCCAGGCAGAATCCTGTGCTGTGAAGTGGGGAGGGTAACATCTGGAGTAGGTGCATGGGTCCCCCCAACGTGGGACATCTCTGGAGGGAGGTAAACTAAGCTCAACTGATCCCCAACTTTGCTCATTACCTGCAGTCTCCCTGCTGCCCAGGTCCCCTGCAACCCCGGCCCTCTTCATCCGGCACCTCCTATTTGTGGGCAGTCCCACCAGCTATCCATCCAGCCACACTAGGACACCAGGCACTGTTCCTGAGCTTCCACCCCATCACTCCACATCCAGTGAATCAGTCCAGTGGGGGCTGGCTCCTCCAGCTCTCTCAAAACTGCCCTTGCTCTCCATCCCAGCCACCACTGTCCCGGGGGTTGGGGGGAGAGCATCCTGTCACAGCTCTGTTACTACAGCAGTCTCCCCAACTGCTGTCCTGTCTTGCCCTCAAATCACCCTTCCACACTGCAGCCAGGGAAATCTTTCCGAAATTCCAGACCCTCCCCTGCTCCCAATCTACCAGTGGCTCCCCCTGGCCTAGGTGTGGGAAGAGAAGAAAGGACGTTCTCAGCCTCTGCGCAGCGACACACTGGGGTAGACAAACAATCTCTCTGGGCCTAATAGTAGTTGAAGGATTGACATTTGTGAACGATTTATTTTTTTGTTATGGTAGTTTCAAGGCTATCCTGTGATAATACCACTCTCACTGTCTTGTACTCTGATTTGCTTTCTTCAGTGGAAAGGAAGGGCCGGGACTCCAGCTAGCCTGATGAAAATGATTTATAACCTGGGGCACACCCACAGCAGAAGTCGGGTGTCTGAATACCATCTCTCCTGCGACGCTGGAAACAAAGAAACAAGTACATAAATAAGGTTGGAAACTGTTGGCTGATAGAGGAGTCATTCCAAAATCTTTAGGCTGGTGAAAAAGCCCCCTGCCTGCTCCTGTAGCCTTGGGTGCACTGCAGCATCTTATGACACCCAGGCAAGCAACTGCTTATTCTCTCCTGCAGTCCATGCTCCCCCACCTCTGAGCTTCGCTCATGCTGGCCCCTCTGCCTGGAGGCCCCTTAGGCCTAGGAAATCACCTCCTCCAGAAAGCCGTCCTGGATCAAGTGCCCTCCGTGGAGCCCCTTTTTCCCCATTCTCCCTTACTTCTCACCATGGGCTCTTGGCCATCTCCACCCCCAGCACCAGCCTCCATTGGTCAGTTGGTTTGTCAGTCAGCAGGTGCTGAGAAAGCTGGTCAGAGCTACTGAAGGAAGCTGTGAATGAATAAGAACTTAGGGGAAAGTGACATTTAAACCTGGTCTCATCTCACTCCCTGCTGCGGGTCTCTGCTTTCTGTTTAAAGCCATACTGGGTCTCTGCTTTCTCTCACAGTTGCTGTCTGTCTGTGGTTTTCATTCAGCTCCACCCGCCCGGGGCCCTCAGTCTGCCGCCCGTGCCTGCAAGCTTTCTCTCTCCTGGTTGAGCCTTTCCCGACATCTGCCATCAGTCACAGAGCATGACTCGGAAGCAAAGGGGCTTCACAGCTCTTTGTTTTTTATATACAGAGAGAACAACAGTAGTTGGGATTCTTGCAAAATACTTCCTCAAAGATCTTAGAGATGATCTACTTCTCACTCATTTTATTTCTGGGGCTATCTCTGTGAGGTAGGTAGGACTCGATGCTCATCTTATTTGAAGAGATAACAATAGTCCCTATCATTTCTCAAGTGCCAATCACATGCCATGTGGGCCAAAGCTTTATGTGCATTACTTAATGTAATCCTCAAAAAATAAGACTCATAACTGTCACTTTCCATTTTATTGAGTTGGAAAATTAGACCAGGTGCAATGGCTCATGCCTGTAATCCAAGCACTTTGGGAGGCTGAGACAGAAGGATCCCTTGAGCCCAGGAGTTCAAGACCAGACTGGGCAACAAGTGAGATGATGTCTCTACAAAAAATGAATAAAATTAGCAGGGCACAGTGGTATGTGCCTATAGTCCCAGCTACTCTGGAGGTTGAGGTGGGAGGATCACTTGATTAATTACTAGATTAGGAAACTTGCACAAAATAAAACATCAATTGAGTGGCAGGGCCTGAGTGCGTGCTTGGACTTGCCTGCATCCACAGCCCTGTCTTTGACCATGTTACACCTTGGAGGAAGTGGAGGCCTAAAAAGGGAGGGGAGATGAGTGGAGAGACTCCTGGGGATTCTCTCTTTCTCAGGTATCTGATCCTGGATCTGTGTTATAATGAGCCATGCTTCCCAGGACAGTAAGACAGAGCCAGGGCTGCACTGTTCAGCAGCATAGGTTGTGTACTGTGCAACTCCCAGGAGTGCCAGTCACGAAGACTTCGATGTGAATGGCACCCCCTGGAGGGAAGTGCTGCATAGGCAGGGCTCCTGGCAAGAGCCCTAAAGAAAAGAAGGGTGTCTTGCTCTTCTCAGCTATGCTTTCCAAAGATAATTAAAGGCAGGCAGCTCCCTAGGCAAGCAAATGTTGTGGAAGGCACACAAAGCTGCAGCCTCACCTGGGCAGGGATAGTGTGGGAAGGAGGTGGGAATCACCCTGTGACCAAGAACAAAGAGGAACAGCACAGGAAAAGTACCCTGGGAAGGAATTTTCTTGTTTTTGTTTCCCAGAGCAGTGGGGTTCCCAGGGCAGGACGTGGGAGCTCTGGTTGGGCGTCTTTCCCTGCCACAGATAAGACAGGGTGCCAAGGAGGAGCCTGGGACGTCAGGGCGAGTGGGAAGAATTCTGACTCAGCAGAGGTTGCAAAGTAGCCCCCAGGGAATCAGAGAGAGAGGAAGATAGAGAAAGAGAGAGGGAGACAGGGATGGAGACAGAGACAGAGGCTGGAGGGAGAGGAGTCTGAGGGCAAGGGCACCTGGGTGAGGGTCTGGCCTGAACATGAGGGGCCTGAGGATGGGGATATGCACAACAATGCCCTGATCCGGGAACCCCATGGCCATGGGGCTTGGGGAGACTGCTGGATGCTCCTGGACGATAAGCAGCCTGCCCAGGGAGTGCAGCTGCCCCTGACCTCTCGCCTCTTTCCACAAGCCTGGGCTACCCAGAAAGGCACATTTCCCTGCTTTCTGGGAGTGGGCTCTGGCCAAGTGAAGCATGACAAAGTCTAGGATGGGAGTAGTTTCTCAGGGGCTGGTCCGGGCCCACCTGCCCCACAGCCAAGTCACCTGAGCCTTGGTTTACATGATTAACTGAAAATTCTGGTACACATCAGAAATAAGCTAATTCTGAAGCTCAACACTATATGGAGAAAGGAATGGAGACAGCCAGTCACACACACAACTGTTCCCTCAAAAGGGCCTTTCTTGCTGGAGAAACTTTTAAAGCCTCGAAGCTGGTGCACCCCAAGCTCTGGAGAGCAGCAGTTGGAAGGGAAGGCTCCAGGCCTGGTGCTCAGGCCAAGGGCCTCCTGCACCCCTCCTCACCCATCTCCTCAGCCCCAGGAGGAGAATGAAAGAGATGTGAAGAGACAGATTGCCTTCAACAATCCTTCTCTCTGCCTCTTAAACTGAGAGATTCTTACTTGAGGAAAGGATGGAGCAGGATAAAGAGATGACCCGTCTGGAGATGCCTTCTCCTCTGTGAGGTCTGAAGGGAATAGAGCAAAACCCCCTTCGCATCAACCCTCAAAGCTCTGGGCCTCCCTCTCCTCATCTGGGAAGGGTGGGGGGCTGGGTCCACGTGCATTAGGGCCCCTTCCAGCTCCAAAGAGCCGCAATTCTCAGAGAACGTTTTCTTACCCATTTCCCACACAAGATAGAGAGCTGGTTAGGTAGGGGAGTGGGCAGCTGCAGCCCTCATCAAGGATGAGGGTCTTAAGAGACCATCTTTGAAGACACAGATGCCCAGGAGGCTTGCCCTAAATCAGCCTGATGGTGACAAGTGTCGTGGCTGTGCTCTGGGTCTCTGCACACAGTGGGATTCTCCCGGGGAGCATCAGCTCAGAGGCCCAGGACCCTCTCAGCTTCTGGGCTTTCCTGGGGCAGTGCCAGCAGCCCTGGACACGTGGCCGAAGACCTGGGCAGCAGGGGCCTGCCTGCTGGGTCAGCTTTGCCATCAGAGTCACTGGGTCTTGGGGCTCCCTCTAGCCCAGTTCACCTCATTCTTCTCAGATATGCAAATGGAGGCCAGAAAGCAGAGGACTGGGCATCTGGTGTACTTCTCACCACACACTGCCTCTTTCCAGCCATGGGGCATCAGATCTGTGAGCTCGGCAGAGTCCAGTCCCAGGAGAGAGACCCTTGGCTGGGAGCTTAGACCCACCCAACTTGCGGTGTAACTCTGGGCAAGTTGCTTCTCTTCTTTGGGTCTTGGTTTCCTCATGTGTACAACGTGAGGATTTGGCTAAAGAAGCTCTAGAGCTTCCTCCAGCTCTAAGTCAGGGTTTTTTTTTTTTTTTTTTTTTTTGATCACACTCTGTCCCCCTTCTCTCTCCCACTCCCATCCTTGGGAGAACTAGCAGCTGGGCTAACTGCGGAGGCAAAAGCCAGGTGTCTTTCCAGACAGGAGGCCTGTGGCATCCCGTGCATACAAGATAAAGCAAGAGTCAGCACCTAGCAGCCTTCACCCAGGCTGGCCACGCCTCAGGGAGCTGCGGCAGGTGCCTTTCAAGTTACACAGAACTTCTGATGGCTCCTAACACAAGGCTTTTCACCACTGGACCTTTTCACAGACCTGGGATACCTGAAATGGGGCAGGAGAGGGCGTGCCGGTGCCAAGGCTATTATAAAAGAGTAAGAATGGCAACACTCAGAGTCACCATGGACTGTATGTCTGTCTGTCCCCCTCCCCTAACTCCTCCCCATGACCCCAGAGAAGCTCCCAGAGACTCCTTCGTCCACCGCATCCGCAGCCTGGCTCTGTTTTAAGAGAAGCAGCCACCACCGAAGATGCTTGTTACACGTTGCCAGGCAACAAAAATGCTGCCTGAAAACTACAACCCACCTCTGACTCTTCATAGGACTGGAAACTGGCAGATGAGAGGAGCCTGCCAGGGAACAAAGGAGAAGCATCGAGAGGGAAACGATGGAGTTGAGCAACCACAGAAGGCAAAATGAAAGAGCCCAGACAGTTGTGTAAAGTGCCAGAAAGCAAACAGATGGGGAGGAAAAACTGACTCACTGAAATTAGGGAGACAGACAGAGAGAGGAGGCATGGAGGAAAGTCCTCCCGGTGTTAAGTCCTCGAAAGGCCTCCTTTATTTTTTTTCCTTTTGGCCAAATCTGTCATGACTAGAGACAAGGCTGTTGATAAGGAAGATGATGATAGTGATGATGATGCTGATTCCTTAGGTGAACGCTGGTCTACTGCTGACTTCTACTTTTACCTGATGGGTGATTTTTATTAGATACCCCTCAAGCAATGGCACAATTCTCTGCAGACTTTCAGAAAACATAATTATCTTCTAAAATGAAGATCTACACTGCCATTAGCACCATCAGCTCACCCAAACATAGAGCCATCGGCTTGTTAGCTGAAGTGACCTTGGGCTCTGGCATCTTCAAGCACTGAGCAGATGAAGGAAGGAAGGAGTGATGTTCAGGCTGGACAGTCATGCCCACCTGGCAAGGGGACCTCAGAGAATGGGAGCGCTCCAGGTGGAGGACTCTCCGGGCAGCAGCCCTGGGCCAGCGGTGAGACCCTGGCTCACTTTCCTCCCAAAGCCTCTATTTCCTAATACCTAAAATGGGAAAATTGCTCCTGCCCTGCTTAATTCACAGAGTGCTGGGCCACAGAGGAGAACCTGTGTAGAGTGAATGGCCATGAACAAAGATGGTGCTCCTTATTTATTAAAAAAACAATTCCTAGCCTCCTACAGAGGCTGAGCACTGTAGCAGAAGCAGATATTATCATACAGATGTGCCCTCTGCTGGGGGTGAGGCAATAAAGCAACCCCACACCATGGTGGGGGAGTTACCCCACTGCTCTTGGCCTCAGTTTTTCCATCAGGGAAATGGAGATAACACCACAAAGCATTCCTGTGAGGATGCTGCAAGTCAGAAGTTTCTCCTCCCTCGGCCTGTGGTCAACCTTGACTAGGCTCCAAGCACCCAGCTCAGACTCACCTTCCTCCAGTTCTGCATCATGTGGCCTCAGGGACAGGCCGGGCACCTCAGGAATCTATCGTCTAATTTCTGAAATAATGAAAAGCCTCCAGACACATTTACTCTCTAAATAAAATCCACAGTTTAAGTTATAAACAAGACAAGACAATTTAAGGATACTGGTAACTAAGTGGGAACAATTTCACGTGTTAAGCTTGACAAAATAATTATGAAGCTACTACCCAGTTAACTATATTCACATCTACTTAACTCAGTAAGTTTGACAACATAGATGTTTGCTTTATTAACTTTGTTTTATATATATATATATATATATTTTTTTTTTTTTTTTTGAGACAGAGTCTCACTCTGTTGCCCAGGCTGGAGTGCAGTAGCACGATCTCGGCTCACTGCAAGCTCCGCCTCCCGGGTTCACGCCATTCTCCTGCCTCAGCCTCCCGAGTAGCTGGGACTACACGCGCCCACCACCACGCCCGACTAATTTTTTTTGTATTTTTAGTAGAGACGGGATTTCACCATGTTAGTCAGGATGGTCTCAATCTCCAACCGTCTCGGCCTCCCAGAGTGCTGGGATTACAGGCGTGAGCCACCGCGCCTGGCCAAGTTTGTTATATATTTTCTCCAAAAAAGTCTAGCCAGTCACCAGACCCCACCCCACCCCTCGAAAACAGACATTGTGGCATTCAAGGACAATGGGCCACTTCTGCCTGTACTTGCTAATAGGCAGTGGCTTCCCACTAAAAATCGCTGTTTTTCTAGAATACCAATCACAATTCCTTTCCTAGGTACCAAACAGCATGACCTCAAAGAAATTCGAAAATGACCGCACAGCCCAAACTGAAAGAAAAACTTTGCATCTTATGTTCTTTCTCCTTTTGTCCCAACACAGCCTCACTCCGTTAACACACCTCCCCAGGGGAACACATACCCCAAGAGCCCTGCCACAGGTGATCAGGGTCCCAAAGGCCCAGGCTGCCTTCACTGCCCTGCAAGTCAGGGCCAGGGCAGATCATCAGCCTCCTTGAGTCACCACATCCTCATTCACGAAATGGGGACTGTAGGTTCCCTGTCCTGCCTGCTCACTTCATAGGGTCGTGGTGAAAAACAGAAGAGGATGTCCTGTGTTTTATGTTTCCCCCAGCTGTTCAGGTCTCCTCTTGCTTGAACTTCATAATCCCCTGGGAAGTAGGTAGACCAGGCTTACCTCCAATCTACAGATCCCAAGAAAGAGGCCCAGGAAAGGAAAGGGCTCAGGATTTATTAGGAACCAGCCACAGTCACAGGTGCTTATTTAATAGAGGGCAGGTGACTTGCTCAGGATCGCACAGCTGGTCCATTGTTAAGCCAGGCTATGAGCGCACGTTTCTGACTCCAGGTGCCATGTGCTGTCCCTTCTGTGAGCAATGAAACCTTACATGTAGGAATGCAAAGTAGCATTATTACCATTGTTGCTGATGACTAAAATTGAACCAAACTGGTTTTATCATGGGTTGACTGGGAGTGCATGATGAAGGACCTTGGTCACTAAATTTAAAAATATGGACTTAATCTTCTAGAGGAAGCAATTGAAGGTTTTTGAGGGGCAATAGTAGGAAGGGTAACTGGAAGCCAGAAAAGCTACTTCTGTAAACTGGTGTAAGATGACAGGGATCTGTGTCAGGGAGGTAGCAGGAATGACTTTGAGCGACATCGCAGAATAAGAACCATAGAGCTTGGTGCCTAAATAGAGGGCTGGAAATGGGACTGGGCATGGGCATAAGCATGGGGGAATGATTTGAGCCTAAGAGATGGGTGTAGCCCAACAGCGCTTCTCCTCTTCTTCATTAGTAAGAGCCCCCAGGAATGAGCAAAAATTACCAATAATAAAGACTACGTTTTCCAGCCATGTGAATGACCAATGGGTGTAAATAAAAGTGACATGTGTTACTTCCAGGAAATGTCCTTAACAAGAAAGAAACAACCTTATTTTGTCCATTTCTCTTTCCTGCTGGCTAAAAGGTAGGTGGGATGGCAGGAGCTCCAGCAGCTTTCTTGAAGTATGAGAAAGAAGCCCTGTACCAAGGATGTCAGGGCAACAAGGGAGAAGGAGCCTGCGTCCCTGATGATGCCAGAGAGCAGCATACCTGCTATAGACACCTTTCTGGACTTCTTTGGCATCAGAGACAACTTCTATTTTGTTTAAACTATTGTTGTTTTGGGTTTCCAAACCCTTGCAGCCTAAAATGAACACTAACAGATAAAGTTCCTGAGAGAAAGAAGACACAAACAGAGAAGCAGAGAGAGAATTTAGAGGCAACATGATGAGTTTGATCACAGATTTGATGCGTGGGACATCAGTACATGCGAAGATGTATATGAAACTTGGCCTGGTGCAGGGATGTATTCAAGAACTCTACACTGTCACCACCGCCCTTCCAAGTCATTTTTTTCTCTTGCCTGGCCTGCTACAGTAGCCTCTTTGGTCCTCCTAGTAGTTTTCTTGCCACCTCCAATATACTCACAAAGATGCCAAAGTAATATTTTTAGAATGAACCATATTGCATTACTCTCCTATTTAAAACCCTTCAAAGGCACCAGGCATGGTGGCTCACACCTGTAATCCTATCTACTTGGGAACCTGAGGTGGGAGGATCGCTTGAGGCTGGGAGTTTAAGACCAGCCTGGGCAACATAGAGAGACTCTGTTACCAAAAAATTTTTATTTAGCCAGCCATGGTGGCTTATGCCTGTCCCAGCTACTCAGGGGGCTGAAGTGGGAGGACTGCTTGAGACCAGGAGTTAAAGGCTGCAGTGAGCTGTGATCATGCTATTGCTTTCCAGCCTGGGTGACAAAGTGAGATAGAAGAAAGAAAAGAAAAGAAAAGAAAAGAGGGAGGGAGGAAGGGAAGGAAGGAAGGAAGGAAAGAAAGAAAGAAAGAAAGAAAGAAAGAAAGAAAGAAAGAAAGAAAGAAAGAAAGAAAGAAAGAGAAAGAAAGAAGAGAAGGGAGAAGAGGAGGAGGAAGAGGAGGAGGAAGAAGAAGAAGAGGAAGAAGAAGAAGAAGGAGTAGGAGGAGGAGAAAAAGAAGAAGAAGAAAAAGGGGAAGGGGAAGAAGAAGAAGAAGAGGAAGAAGAAGAAGAAGAAGAAGAAGAAGAAGAAGAAGAAGAAGAAGAAGAAGAAGAAGAAGAGGAGGGATGATGATGAAGGGAAGAAGAAGAAGAAGTGGAGGAGGGGGAGGGGAGGAGGAGGAAGGGAAGGGGAGGGGAGGAGGAGGAAGGGAAGGGGAGGGGAGGAGGAGGAAGGGAAGGGGAGGTGGAGGAGAAGGAAGAAGAACAAGAAGACGAAGGCAAGAAGAAGATGATGAAAAAGAAGAAGAAGAAGAAGGAGGAGGAGGAGGAGGGAAGAAGGAAGAAGGAAGAAGAGGAAGAGGAGGAGGAGGAGGAAGAAGAAGAAGAGGAAGAAACAAGTAAATGAAAAGATAAAAAGAAGAAGAAGAAACAAGTAAAAGAAAAGATAAAACTCTTTAAAGGCTTTCCACTGCACTAGGTTCAACCCTATAACATGGTCCTTGGGGCCCTTCACTATCAGCCTCCTGGCCCTTTCTGCAGCTCAGTCCCTGCCACACCCCCCACTTCATCTGTTTACTCTCCTTCCAGTGACTCCTTCTTCCCCCAGGCTCCTTGTGAGCTCAGGGCCTTGGTGCAGTCTCCTCTCTCTTCTCAGAAAGCTCACCCTCTTGGTCTGTGAAGGGCTTATTTCCTCTCATCCTTCAGAGCCCAGCTGAAGCATCACCTCCCCAGAGACACCTCCAAGCAGGCCCCAGATGAGTAGGATCCCTCTCCAATGCCATAACATTTTGTTTTAAAGAAACTTATTTTTTCTCTTTCACAGTATATATCATAGATTTGAAGTTACCTACTTTTTGTTTCCTTACTTATTACCTGTCTTCCCTGGTAGACTATAAGCCCATGAGGGAAAAAATCATCTGTGTTTTATGCTTTAAGATATATTTAATTCCTCGCACAGTGGCTGGTGAATAGCAGAGCTCCATACCTATACATAACAGTATTATTATTCAGCAAGTCACTCATGAGAGCACTGCAGCTCAGAGAGAGGCGTGGCTCAATGCTCCACTTGGGATGCATGGATGCATTCCTGTGACAGTTCCTGCATTCTCCGGGAGCAAGCATGATGAAGGGAAATGGCAGAGGAGGGAGAATGTCCAGGTAAAGGACAGATCTGCGTAGGAAATAGGGTATGGGGGGAATCAGTATGAGATGTGTCCAGAGAGCTGGGGAGATCTCAACATTCCGGGCTCAAACAATCTCTGTTGAGAAATCAGTGGGAGCCTGAGAAACTATTGCTTTTATCAGCAGGAAAACCAAGGCAGAGAGAAATGGACTTCAGGCCAGCCCTCATCTCTCTTGCTAAAGCTGGAAACAGGACAGGAGCCTCTTGTCTCTTTGAGTCCTCGCTGGTTCCCACATGGCTGAACCACCCTTCTGGCCTTACTGAGCGGTGGCTCTTATCTGGTAGTCGCCACGTGGAACAGGGGTGTAAGTTGCTCCCTGCAGGATTCAGACTAAACAAGGCCCTTGCAATTGTATTGAAGGAAAGTTAACAGTAGAGCATGGGGCACAGAGTGGAACTGTCAAGAGTGCCCAACCTGAACAGAGATGTGCCATGGGTCTCACTCCCTAATTCCCAGACCAATGCCTGGGAGCCCTTTGCCCTAAGAATATGGGCTACTCCCAGGCTGCTTTTCTTTTATTTCCCTTAAAAGGAAAATAATGCTGAGGAAACGGGAGGATGCCTAACACTTGGGGCACTATGTTCATTCTGGGGCCTTCACTTCATGAGGACACTGACAACCAGAGAGGAGAGTGAGCGAGAGGGTGGAGTCTGACCAGAAGTCCTGTGACAATGGGTTGGAGCAGAGAAGATTCAACCTGACTTTGGATACTCAAGGGACCTTCAACGGAAAAAGAAACACCCGGCTGCTTCACCGGGTGCTCACAGTGTGCTAAATGCTCTACCCTGTGCTAAGGGCTTTTTGTGAATTACCTCCTTTCCTGGCCTAATGTCACCTGCTAGTAAGAGCATGAGCAAGGCTCCAAGCCCACATCTGCCCATATGTCAATGGCTTAATTGCCAGTCTATGGTGCTTGAACTTCTTTTGTGTGGACCCAGAGAACTGATTTAGGACCCAAGGCAGAAACTACAAGTTTTAACCAATATTAACCAATAATAGGAAGATATTTCTAAGTCAGAGCTGTCTGCAAATGGACTGGATAGTCTTTTAAAGTAGTGTCCCAGAGGGCATTCAAAAGAGGCTGCATGACTCTGGTCAGGTTAAGTACATGTGCAAGGTTAATGGTAGAACCAGGGGTCAAACCTGGTTTTTCCCCCCTGAGTTCAGGCAGTCCTGATCACAGGATGGAACCCGTGCTGGTGCAATTGCTACTGTGTACTAGGTGTTTTCCCCTTGGCTCAGTTGAAACATGTTTAAGATATTTAAAAGGAGTTTTACTAAGTTCTATGCCCCCTCTATTGTGGGAGTGTCAGAGCCCATTTGGGCCCATTGCAGCATGTCTGGCCCTGTCTGAGAGGGCCCGCAGGGGCTGTGTTACCAGGGCAGCTCCCACTGCCTTTTGGGAAAACAAAATGACCAGGTGTGTTAGGGCCAGAGGCTTCCAGGACCACTACTCCAAGGCAGCCAGGGGACTTTGGATGCCCCTTAAACTCTCTGTGCAGTGAGGGTAAGCAGGCATCCAGATCTAATGGAACAAGGTGGGGTACTCAAAGAATATGGCATGTCTCACCCATATCCCCTGTCAGCTCAGCCTCTGGGGGACTGGGGCCAAGTCTCAGGGAACAGAGGAGTCTATATTAAATGGAAGGAGAAAATTGTTCTTTTTTTTTTTTCGAGATGGAATCTTGCTCTGTCGGCCAGGCTGGAGTGCAATGGTGTGATCTCGCCTCACTGCATCCTCGACCTCCTGGGTTCAAGCGATTCTCCTGCCTCAGCCTCCTGAGTAGCTGGGATTACAGGCGCACACCATCACGCCCAGCTAATTTTTGTATTTTTAGTACAGACAGTGTTTTGCCGTGTTGGCCAGGGTGGTCTCAAACTCCTGACCTCAGGTGATCCACCCACCTCGGCCTCCCGAAGTGCTGGGATTACAGATGTGAGTCACCATGCCCGGCCAAAAAAAAAATCACATTTTAAAAAACCCTTCCAGCAGCCGTGCTATGTGAGCCAGGAATGCAGGGCTTTACCTGAGCCTGGGCGGGGGCCCCCAGCTGGCAGTGGAGGGCAGGGGAAACATGGCAGGGTGAAGAGCCATGCTCCTGAGAGCCAGCCTAGGACACCAAACTCATGGAGAAGGGGCCCTGAGGAGCTGAGGTGCCGTCCTTTGAGGGAGGGGTCTGCACCAGAAATGTAGGGCACAATGGGATCACGAGGGGCAAACAAAACAACCCCAAAGTTGAAGGGTGGAAAAGCAGACAGAATATGGATTTCCTGCTTGACTAATGTCAGCCCACAAATAGATGTGGCTGACGTCACTTACAGGAATCCCTTCCTTTTCCTTACCTCAGCCCCTCCAAGGAGGTGGGTGGGGGAGCGGGTGAGAATGAAGCCCCATGCCCTTAGGCATCCGCTGTAGGAAAGGAAGTCACTTCTCTCCTACACACCTAGCATGGCGCTAACAGTCGCTGTGTACCATCTTTGGCAGACTTGGGAAGGAATTCATTCCAGTGACAAAGGTCGGATGGTCCTTCCCAGTTGGAGAAGGAACCCTGGCATTTAACGGGGTCTCCCTAAAGAAAAAATCCTGGAGACAAAAGACATCAGTGACTTCCCAGCAGAAGAGAGTGGAGGGAAACCCAAGGTTTGGTGTAATGCAGCAAATAATTTGGAATAATTTGGGGGTTGACTTGACTGAAAAAATGGAATGGTTTCTCAATGCAATACGGATTTCACTTTGCACCCACAGCCCTAAACTTAGTGCTGCAGAATGCAAATTTTATGGAAATTTTCCTTGTTTTACCAGTTTCTTTTTTCTTTTATTTTCTCTCTCTCTCTCACACTTTCTTTCTCCTCTCTTTCTTTTCCTTCTTTCTTTCTTTTTGAGACGGAGTCTCACTCCGTCTCCCAGGCTGGAGTGCAATGGTGGGATCTAGGCTCACTGGAACCTCCGCCTCTCAGGTGCAAGCGATTCTCCTGCCTCAGCCTCCCGAGTAGCTGGGATTACAGGTGCGCGCCACCCCTCTGGCTAATAATTTCCCTATTTCTTGATTCTCCTTTCTAAGAGATATCATCCATTACTTATAATAGCTAAATGATGCATAATTAATATAAAAGTACGAAAAAACTAGCCACAAATTAGCAGTTTAAGTGTCAAAGGGCACAAAAACACTGCCAATGAGGAAGAGGAAAGAACGGCTGAATACGAGATCACAGAATGAGAAAGCGGCCGCGGAGTGGGACTGCAGACTGTGAAGCACGCAGGTGAAATCAGAACGGGATGCCACTCGAGACAGGAGAGAGAAGCCAGGAGCTAGCAGCAGCCCTGGAGTCGCTGGCTCAGCCCTGAAGCCGCTCCGGCTGTCGCCACAGCGAGAGGGAACCTGAACGCTCTGTTCCTTCGCGGCAAGTCCCTGCAGGTGGGGACACCGCCCCACCCGGCCCGCCCTGCTACCCGCGCCCCCTGGCGGAGCGAGCCTCGGCCTCTCCCGGGCCCCGGCCGCGCCAGAACCACCCGCGGACTCGCGGACTCTCCACACCGGACCCGGCAGCACCGTGGGGCCGCAGATCCCGGCCGGCCCGGGCGGATACTGAAGAGCCAGTGGAGCCTGCCTCGATCACACGTCCCCCGTGGAGCTCCACCTTCCCGCACGCCGGCTCAGGCGCTCCCATAAGCGGCCGGCCGCAGAGGGGCTCCAAGGGAGGCGCCCGCCCGCGAAGAAGCACTCCGGCCCCGCAAAGGCGCCCCGCGCGCGGCCCTGTCCACCAAGGCCACTGGCCGATGGGTCGGAAGAGAGCCCTTCAAGAAGGAACCTGCATTGCGCTTATTAGAGAAAATTATATGTAAAAACTGAGCCATTCAGCTTTACTTTCCACCCCGCGTTGATGTAAAACCTGAGTTCCTATGGAAGATGAGGGGCTTTGTCAAGTGTGTAAAAACAAATGCTACCTCTTTCCATTAAAAAATTATATATGTATATGCATTCTCATTGTTGAAAATATAATTAAAAAGTAATGAAAAAAATCACATGTAACATCATGAGAAATCAACTTAATGATTACATGTATGAAAATCACATGCACCTTGGGAGGTTGAGGCGGGCGGATCACCTGAGACCAGGAGTTGCAGACCAGCCTGGCCAACATGGCGAAAACCCATCTCTACTAAAAATACAGAAATTAGCCGGGCGTGGTGGCGCACGCCTGTAATCCCAGCTACTTAGGAGAGTGAGGCATGAGAATAGTTTGAACCCGGGAAGCAGAGGTTGCAGTGAGCCGAGATTGCGCCACTGCACTCCAGCCTGGACAACAGAGTGAGACTCTATCTCGTAAATAAATAAATAAATATTACATATAACACAAAGAAATCAACTAAATGTTTCCATGTATTTTCCAAGTATTTCTGCATCTATCTATAAATCGGTAACATCTTACATAATGCTGTTTTGTATGCTCCTTTTTCAAATATTACATCATGAATATTTTCCTACCTTATTGTAATTTTCAAAAGGTTGATTTTTAGGCCGGGCGCGGTGGCTCACGCCTGTAATCCCAACACTTTGAGAGGCCGAGGCAGGTGGATCACTTGAGGTCAGGAGTTCAAGACCAGCCTGGCCAATACGGAGAAACTCCGTCTCTACTAAAAATACAAAAACTTAGCCAGGTGTTGTGGCAGGTGCCTGTAATTTCAGCTACTCGGGAGGCTGAGGCAAGATAATTGCTTGAACCTGGGAGATGGTGGCTGCAGTGAGCCGAGATGGTGCCACTGCACTCCAGCCTGGGTGACAGAACAACACTCCGTATCAAAAACAAACAAACAAACAAACAAAGAAAACAAACATGTTGATTAGATTTTTTAAGATTCTTGCTAACTACCCATCATATGGATGTGCCATACTTGTTTAACCATTTAAATCCTAGATGTTTACTTGGTTTCTCATTCTTTTCTGTTATAAACTGCACCATGCAGAAGCGGTTTGATGTAAATTGATTACTCTATTAAAATAGCTTCCTAGAAAGAGAATTCCTGGATCAAAGTTACAGACTCAAGGCTCCTGTGACAAATTGTTAAATTGTTTTCCAGAAAGGTGGTCTAATTTCCTTCTTGCCCTCAGCGTAAGACAACCCCATCCACCCTCAACGCCAACAATAAGAAGATTCTCCAGCCCTGAGTTCTATTTATTTAAAATTTTGTTAACTCCAGAGGAGAAAAAGTAATTCTCCTTGTAGTTATAATTTTCAGTTCTTTGATTAGCGGGACTGAATATGTGTTGTGTGTTTTATTTTATTGACTTTTTGTATTTCTTCCTTTGTAGTTGGCCTAATCTTCAGCCTGTTTTTTTCACTGGGGAGATGAGTTCTTCTAATTGGTTTCTAAGACCGCCTTGTATAATAGGGATATTTACCTCTTGTCATGTTTGCTGCAAATATTTTTTCTAGCGTAACATTTGCTTTTTAAATAAGTTCATATTTTTTGAAGGACTGAAATGTAAAATCGTGTGTGTGATGTAATCAAACACGCCAGTTTTTTTCTTCATGTTTCTTCTGAGATTTTATGCTTAACAGTTTCTTCTCCTCTCAGGGTTGATTAAATATTCACTTTGTTTTCTGGAGCTTGTTCACGGTTTCTTCTTTTACATCTGACTTTTTAATCCACCTGGAATTTATTTTGGTGGCTGGTGAGAGCTAGGGTTCCAATTTGATTTTTCATCCAAGCTTCCAATTTCCCCATTACCATTTAATGAATAATCTATTGCTTCCCAGTTGGTTTTCTTTCTCATATAGTGGGTTCTAACATAGTAGGGTTTATTTCAGGGTTTTCCATTAGGTTTCATTGATCTGTTGTTATTGATTTTTCAGTAATGCCAGAGGGATTTAATTACTTTCCGTTTTGTAATACATTTTAATATCTAGTAGAGAAATCCCCCTCAATGGTCTTCTGTTTCAAAAAAAAGTTAAGCTATTCTCACTCATTTATTACAACATCCTCAGAATCAGTATTCTCCATTACAATTTCTAACTTTGTGTTTTCTTTCTTCTCAATTAAATTTATATTTTGAAGTTGGTATCTTTTGGATTTATAAATTATGTTTTCCTGGTTTTTAAATTCATTAATTCCTATCTTTGCCTTTGTTCTAAACTTAATCTTCTCTCCTGAGGTTTGTTTTATTCTTCTAATGGATTCAGTTATTTTATCTGTTCATTTTTTTCTCTTTTTATTATGAAAAATGGGGTCTCCCTATGTTGCCCAGGCTAAGGCAGTGGCTATCCACAGGCACAATCATAGTCCACTACTGGCTGGAACTCCTAGGCTCAAGCGATCCTCGCACCTCAGCCTCCCAAGTAGCTGGGGCTATCAGTGCACACCATCGTGCCTGAAAAACTTTAAAGATATTTTTCATCTGAGTACACCTTTGGTCACATCCTGAGTTTTTATATATAGGGTCGTCATTGTCATAATTTTCTAATAGCCTTTAATGGTAGTTTTGAATTATCTGTTGTAATTGAGGATATTGCTTTAAAAGTCCCACCCAAAAGTTTTACTTTAATTGGAGTTTTATGGGCTTGTGGTCAGAGAATACAGCCTGTGCAATTTTTCTGATGTTTTGAAATGTGTGACCGAGAAGTTGATCGATTTTTTTAAGTGTTCCCTGGATGCTTAAAAAGAAGATGTATTATTTGTTTGTAGGTTACAAAGTGCTCAATTAATTTAAACATTTAACAATTCAGATTTTCAATCTCATTTTTTTGTATAAAATTCACAGTTTTACTGTATATGGCACTTTTATCCATATTAAATGGTTCTTTTGTACAATTTAATGATTTCTGTTTTGAATTCATCTTGGTTTAAAATGATAACTTCTATTCATTTGCCATCTGATTTGTACTTACCTAATAAATCTCTGCTCTTCATTTATTTTTGGGTCCTTCTGTTCTAGGTACTTCTTTTGTAAATTGCATGCATTAAATTTTCCTTTTAAATTTCATCTAAGAGACATTTACTTTTAACAAGGAGGTAAACACAATTATGTTGATTGTTACAAATTTTAAGTTTGTTTTTCTCTGATCTTCTTTCATACTTTGTATTGAAATTCTTTCTTCCTGCTTCCTTTATTTTTTCTGTCTTAGCTATGTGGGCTCTGATGTGGCATGGGAGGCACATGTTTTCAGGGTAGGGAAAAGGCTCTCAGGCTGGTGTTGGAGTCTCAGGTCTGCTGGCTCTGTGGCCTGAGGCACATCGCTCAACCTCTCTGTGTCTCAACATCCTCACATATAGAATGGAGATACAATCTCATAGAGCTGTGGTATGGATTAAATGAAACAATACATGGCTGATGCTATTGTTATTCTTGTTATACTTATAAAATTTTGCCTGTGGTTCCTTTAGGTTTAAAAAAGTTTTTCTCTGATTGCTAAAACTGAGTAATAGGGCTTTATTTTAAAATTCTTCTCTACATAAGACAATGCATCTGACATGCTTTTACTAATCTCTTCTAGTCTTCTCCTCTCAAATTTTTAATCTGAGGATTTGCAGCCCTTGAATTATTCTTGAATTATTGCTTTAATTTCATACATCTACTCTTTCCAGAATCTAGTTTTTCTTTGACATTAGAATTTGGAGTTTTGCAACCATTCATAAGTTTAGTCTTGAATTCATGTTTGCCCATGTGAACCAATGTCTACCTGTCTTTCTTTACAACATTTCATTATTAAGATCTTAATTGTGATTCATTCTTTGGTCAACTGGCAAACGAGTTCCCACCAAAAGTGTCGGTGATTTACCTTCTGAGCCCAGAAAACTCCAAGAATGACTTTTGTTCCTCTTTGGTTGCCTCACTCAAATGACAGGGTGGATCCAAATTTAAAATGCTGTGAACGTGTTCTCGTGACTCTGAATTTAAGGTTCCTGAGCGAGCGTTAGCTCTGGGATGCCTGTGTGCCTCTAGGAGTGTTTCACCTTATGATTCAATACATTTTCCAGAAAAGGAATGAATCAGGGTATGTCTAGGGGTGGCTCCTCCTGTCCCCCACATTCTAACTGGAAAAGAGGAATCCTTTTTGATCTGCCTGCTCTGATCGACCATCCCCACACACAACATCCCCTTACCTAGGCCAATTCCGAAAACGTTTACTTTGTGTATATCTCTGATTATGCTTTTATCCAAATTATTATCATTTCTTCCTCTGAAATAACTCTAATTCTTAGATTTCACCTGGATCCTATAGCCTCCAGTTCTGTCCCATTCATCCTTTCTCTTATCTCTTCCACATTCTGAAAGAATTTTAAATTTTTTAAGTTTGTCTCCACATTCCACATTTTAAAAAATGTAGTGCCATCAATGTGGATTTTCCTTTTGCTAAAACAATTTTAGTTTTCTGGAACTCTGTGCTTATGTGAACCGGATACATTTTCATTTCACATCTGCCCACTCTTCTCTGTCATAAGGATCATATATATTCTGGCACCCTATTAGAGATGCCCAAGACTCTTCTTTCTTCCCCCCCCCCTTTTTTTTTTCAGACAGGGTCTCACTCTGTCACCCAGGCTGGAGTGCAGTGGCACAATGTCTGCTCACTGCATCCTTGACCTCTCAAGCTAGGTGATCCCCCCACCTCAGCCTCCTGAGTAACTGGGACTACAGGTACACCACCACTCTCGGCTAATTTTTTTTTTCCCCCAGAGATGGGGTTTCACTATGTTGGTCAGGCTGGTCTCGAACTCCTGACCTCAGGTGATCCGCCTGGTGTAACCTCCCAAAGTGCTGGGATTACAGGCGTGAGCCATTGTGCCTGGCCACCCAAGACTTTTCTAATGTTGCTTTTTGTTTCTCATAATTAAACATTTTTCAGGAATCTTCAGGATTATTTTCCTCTTCCTTAATTCTGCAGGTTTTTCTCAAAGGCCTCCAGCAGGATTCCTGTCGCCTCCCTACCTTCCCTCCTGAGCCATCCATCTCTCCGCCTGGCACCAGCAGGGGATTGCCACAGGCTGCTCCTTCCCTACCGGAGGCTAACTTCTCACTTCTCCAGCTAGAGGGCAGGGTTCCTGGGTCTAGCAGCTTCATCCCATGTGGTAGGCTACTTTCCTATCCTCTCTAACTAGTTCTCTGATACCACAAACCAGTGGTTTGCAAACTTTTAAAATCACGGGCTCCTACCAGTTAAAAGTTTTTTTAGCATGCCCTCCTCCATTATATACATATTTATTATAAATTACAGACATGTATTGCTCTCTACCCATTTATTAAATACTAGCTAGGCTTATTATATATACCCATATGTATACCCATATATATACGTGGGTAGAAGTTCTGATCATTTCTTCCCATAGTCCCATGGATCACTGTGCATGTGCCCCACATTGGAGGTTATAACTCAAACCAAAGCAGCCCATGAAGAAGCACAGTGCCCGGCCCCACTGTTCCCAGGCTTTGCTCAGTTCTGCTCAGCCTACAGGGTTTAGCTTGCAGGTTTTCATCAACCCCATGTAGGATGCTTCATCCCTGTAACGACCACCTTCCTACTGTTTTGTTTTTGGGTTTTTTTTTTTTTGAAATGGAGTGTCACTCTGTTGCCCAGGCTGGAGTGCGGTGGCGGGATCTCGGCTCACTGAAAGCCTTGCCTCCCGGGTTCAAGCGATTCTCCTGTCTCAGCCTCCCAAGTAGCTGGGACTACAGGTGCGTGCCACCACGCCTGGCTAATTTTTTTGTATTTTTAGTAGAGACGGGGGTTTCACCGTGTTAGCCAGGATGGTCTCGATCTCCTGACCTCATGATCCGCCCGCCTCAGCCTCCCAAAGTGCTGGGATTGCAGGCGCAAGCCACAGTGCCCGGCCATTCCTACTGTTTCCTTGGAGTGGAAGTACCCCTTCTTGGAGGGGGCAGGAGGTTGTGGGAAGGTGATCAAAGAAGGAGGGAACTGTGGTCTTGCTTCCTGCTGCGGGCAAGTGCAGACCTGGGTGTCTGAGGCATGGGCAGAAGAGGGCACAGGAAGGAAGCCTCTTTTTACCTCCTTACAATGGGAGTGGTGGCTCTTTTAATGAGAGAAAGAACGGATCACAAATTGTTTTTCTCCTGCTTTAGGAGCTAGGTCTCCAGAATAAAATTTCTCATTAAAATATCAGTATGCCAAAAGTTAGCCACCACAATCAAAAACCTGTTGACAGACTGAAGACTTGGGACACTGAGATAGCCTGTTGCAGAATTTGGAGCCTCAGGAGGGACCAAAGCAAAGGGTCCAAAGGGTCCACAGGGAATCCACTCAAGAGGCAGGAAGGTCATTTACAAAGCATGGCTCTGATGGCAAAGCTTACCCCACTTCATCAACGTTATGGGAGGCCTTCTTGCTCCTCCCAAGGAGATAAGCATACGAAGGTGAGCTGGCAGGCCACTGCTCAAGGCACGCTAGGAAAGCTGGCTTCTCCAACCTGCTGCCGCAGTGAGGACCTGGGGCCTCAGATGGTCTCTCCACCAGTAAGGCTGCTTGGCGCTTGACAGTGTATAATCAGGAGGTTCCTCCCTGAGAGGCCTGTGGGAGGTGGGCAGGCAGCCAGGAGAATCCCAGAGAATGCGGAGTGCCACAACTGTCAGGTCTCAGAACCCATGATGTAATGCCTCTCCGGGGGCCAAGGAAAACAAGCCCGCTGTTGTCACTGCCCTCCCAGCAACCAGGCACTGCCCTCCCCATGGCACGGCTGTTCTGTGTAATTACGATCCCACTCTCTCTCCTTGGGAGAAGGAAATATAAAAAACCTTTGCTGTCACATAAAAACCAACCCAAGATATGAGAACTGTCTTTTAAAATACATCTTGCTGTAGAGAGATTTCCATAGCAACTTCAGAAGTGTGTGTATACAACTAGAGCTAAGTCTAGGCTGATGAAAGCCACCTGGAATGTGAACAGGCTCTGGGCATCAGCAGCTGTGGATTTTTCTAGAACCTGTCATGCTGCTGTGTGACCCTGGGCAAGTCACTTACCCTCTCTGATGCCTAAGGTGATAGAATCATCATCAGATCAAGCTGAGAGAGATCAAGATCATCTTGTCCACACTACCCTGGTCTGATGCTTCAGTTCCCCAAGGCTTCCCCTGCTTCCAGCTTCTGTCCAGTCTCTGGCTGAATAAGTCCTGGCTGAAGGCCTCTGCCAATCTTACTTATTATTTGATATTGGGAAAGACAATGATCATTTAAGCGTGATTCTAAAAATATTGCTCAGTGTTTGTAAGAGAAGTGCTTTGCCTGTTTAGGAAACAATATATTAATAGGGCAGATTCCTGGGACAGAGTCTGTGAGCTGCTGAGATTTGGGGGTGGGAGTTTGATTGGGGCTGCTTTCAGGATCAATACCTCTGGGGTGTAGGGGAAGCTCCCAGGTGCAGTGGTAACAGAGGCCTTAGGCGATCCCTCAGGGACCCTGGAGACTGACTGAGTGTCCTACTAGAAGCAGTTGGGGTTGGGCCTTTGAACTCCCACACTGACAAATCCCCTCGGGAGCTTGCTGCTCCCAGGCAAGGGGCTTGACTTTAAGAGAGGGACTCAGTCACAACCCCAGCTAAGGGAATGAGAGCCCGGGTCCTGGAGGGGCATCCGGGTGAAGCAATATGTCATCCACTACATGAATGTGTTTGAATTGGATATGAAGGCAGCCCGAGAGGCTTAAGTATGATAACATGGTCAAGACCATAGGCAGCGGAGGCAGGGAAAACAGCAAGACTGGGATTCACATGTCATTCTCAGTGGCCTTGAGACTCTGAGATTGGGAAAGTTGCCAGGAGAGTCGAGGCCATGATTTCCTCGTATGTGCAGGATTCAGCCTGGGTTGGTGACACACACATGGAAGTTCAGAGTCAGAAACGAGTCCAGATTCTGGCTCCATGCTTACTATTAATAGCTCTGTGACCTCGGGGCCAGTTACTTTCTATCAGTTTCCTCAATTCTACCATGAGCCTTCATGTCCAATTCAAACACATCCATGTAGTGGATGACATGTTGCTTCACCCAGATGCCCCTCCAGGACCTGGGCTCTCCTTCCCTCAGGCAAGGTACCTCTCTCATAGATCTATTGTGAGGGTAAGCTGGGATGGCATATGGATTTTACACAGAACCAGCACAGGGGAGCAACAATAACATCTACCATGCTGTAATACACCTCATGTTACACCTAAGTCTTTGTTCAAATGGCCTTTTTGCAAGAGAAGGGAACTTTCAGAGAATTTCCGATTTGCTCATTGATTCTCCGTGCCTTGGTCTTAGCGGGGGCTTGTGACCCATGTCTGTAGAAAGAGAGAGAGAGACCCAGTGGCCCACCAGGGGCCAGGCTAACCCAGCCTCAGCTTGGAAGTTATGGAAGGCCATGCAATATCAAATGAGATGCATCATCTAAGTACTTTGCAAACTACATTCTTTAAAACAAGCTTATTTTCCAGTGAAAAATAGTCACCCCTTCTTGTGACAGGTTCAATAAATTATGAAACTCACTTGCAGGTACTTTGTTGCATGTTCAGCCTGTTTGCTCATCTGAAGTACATGCCAGGGATCATCTGAGGGCGTGTAAGACTTCAAATAGCTTAAAGGGCTACGCAAATTCAATTACTATTGTTGACAGACAATGTGGCTTCCATCATTTAGAAAGGAAAACAGGAAGAATCTAGGCCAATGGATGGTAGAAGTTGGGCTGTTCTAATTATAAGAAGGCAGCACAAAATTCCCAAGAGTTATCAAGGGATCTACACTATTATTATTAATTTTCACCATCACTGGATCGCAATACACCGTGCATATATACTACCTTGTTTGACTCTAACAGTAAATCCTGTATCCAGCTTTCAGATGAGAAAATTGAGGTCCAGAGAGGTGAAGCGACGAGCACAATGTTGCTCAGCTAACAGTACCATGAGGAGTTTGGGGTCAGAACCCAAGCACATGCTTTCTCCATTGGGCAAAGAGTGTCTGCTTACCGGAGAAGGCTCATGAAGCCCCGTGCAGTGTGGTCCCACTCAGAGCGGATGTTGCAATGTCAGCTGCTGAGTAATGGCGAGGTTCTGAATAGGTGAGCATGGTGTGTCCCTGAGGCTCTGTGTGTGAGAAAGGTCTTCCAACACTGCACTGGCTCTCACAGCCTGAACCTGCATCCTGGAGCCTGAACCCTTGTTCTGCGGCAGCAGAATGCCCTCTCAGTTTGACCGTGTGTCTGCTGGCCAAAACGCTGAAAGAAATATCTGCAAACAGAACGTCTCAAAAATAGGTAGGAGATACGGTTCAAGGTACCCATGTGGGGTGTGTTTAGGCTAACTCTTCCCCAGACTTCTTTGTCTTGTTTGATCTCTGCTAAGACACTGGTGTATGGAAGGTTTGGCAATATAATTGTAAGTGTTGACGAATTAAGGATGACTACCAGGATCTGTGTACATTACACAGGATGCTTCACCATACCTCCCAACATACTGAAAATAATCTCTCTCAAGTAAACACAGCTTCGTTCTATTTCAAGTGATCCTCAATTTAAAATGAGGAAACTGTACTCCGGAGAGGTTAAGTAACTTGCCCCAGGTCTCACAGCTACTTAGGGGTAGAATCATGGTTTCTAACCTAGATTTGGACTCCACATATCAAATCAGATTAAAATGAATATCCAGGGCTGGGTGCAGTGGCTCACGCCTGTAATCCCAGAATTTTGGGAGGCCAAGGTAGGAGGAACACTTGAAGCCAGGAGTTCAAGACCAGCCTGACCAACATGGTGAAACCCCATCTCCACTAAAAATACAAAAATTAGCCTAGCATGGTGGTGTATGCCTGTAATCCCAGCTACATGGGAGGCTGAGGCAGGAGAATTGCGTGAAGCTGGGAGGCAGAGATTGCAGTGAGCAGAGACTGTGCCACTGCACTCCAGCCTGGGTGAGAGGACGAGACTCCATCTCAAATAAATAAATAAATAAATAAGATGAATATCCAGAACCCCTTGCATGGGAGAAGAGTCATGAAAGGCAGCTCAAGAGTGGTGGAAGGAGGTGGTCTCAGTCCTGCCCTTGAGCCTTGATGATGGCTGTTTCAAGGAGTTGGCATTTTGTTCTACAGCCCTGGATCTCTATCAGGACACATCTCCCTTCTATCTCATGAGTAGCTTCTCTGAATGACTCCCAACCACCAGCTTCCTAAAACAACGTTTCCCAAAGTGTGTTCCATCAGGTACAGTGCTTCTCAAACTAAGGTGCATATGAATCACCAGGTGACCTTGTTAAATGCAAATTCTAATTCAGTCATTCTGGGCTAAGGCCTGAGATTCTGGGAATTGTTCTAACAAGTTCCCAGTGATGCCAATGCTGCTGGTCTGTGAACCAAACTTTGAGTAGCAAGGTACCAATAGTGCTTTATAATAAAAAGGGTTTGAGGGCAAATACAATTGAGAAAGTCTGAACTAAACAAAAATAAATGGTTTCATTACTGCAGGACTTCTCAGAGCCTTTAAAATGCTAATAAGCATTATTAATACCCAAGAGGAAGAAATTGCAATGTGTTATATGTGAGTTACTGATGTAACCAGAATGATATATTGGTTTGCAAAGAAGCAACGGAAAATCAGGAAAATTCTGTGCCTTCTTCCCACCTTACCTTGGTTCCAAAGCTGCAATTACAGCTCATACTCAACCCCAACTCAGCACTCCCCTCTTTCCCATTGTCTCCTTTCAGGTGTCTGGGTATATGCCTGTCTCCTCCATCAGACCACATACCTCCTGGCACCCCTGCTCCTCCTCCCTTCCCTGTCCCAGCACAGACTCTGCACTCAGAAGGCCCCAGGTGGAATACCTTTCGCAGACACGGACGGTCCAGGCAGCAATGATCCACAGAGAGATGCTGAACACGAGCAGCACAGTGCCAGGGCAGATGGTCATGAGCGTCTTCATGACGAAGCGGGTGTTGAAGTTGATCTTGTTGAGGGCCCCGATGCTGCGGGATGAGGCATCGGTGAAGAGCTTGCTGTGCAGCAGCATGACTCGGGCGATCAGGTACAGGCGCAGGAACATGGGGATAGACAGGATGATGTCCACATCGGCCTCCGCCCGGGAGGGTGTGTAGGAGAAGGCCAGGCGCGCCGTCCAGAAGAACTTGTACTCGCCAGGAATGGGGTGGATGGCGCACACCAGCATCTCCAGGCTGATGTAGAGGATGCGCTCGTAGGTCATGGCTATCCGCCAGTCATCCGCGCCATTGTCGATCACGAAGAGCTGGTGGGGGCAGAGAATCCATTAGTGTGGCCAGGACCAGGAAGTGCACAGCAGGGCCCAGACAGGACAGGTGGGGCAGGCTGGGGCAGGCTCCTGGGCTCAGGTCAGCCTGATCACCTCAGCCTGCTCTTTAGGGGCCTTGCTGTGTGGCAAGAGCCCTGGATGGGGAGTAGGGAGACCTGGATTCAGGTCCGGCTGGGAGGCCCTGACTAAGACGCTTTGACTCTCTAGGCCTCACTTTTCTCCTCTGCAAATCACTTCCTGAGATATAGTGATTTATAATAAGAAATCATATAATTGGTCTTTATCCTGGTTTAGGCACAGTTCCTAAAACCTTAGGAATTTCCAAAGTGATAAGTGTCTTTTGTATGCTAATGAGATGACTAGTGGCTGGGGTGGGAGGTGGGGATCCAGGGTAGCCTCAGGATGGGTGCTGGTTGCCAGGGGAACCAATCTGGTGATGAGAGGGATGGAAATTTCAGCCCCACCCCACCACCTCCTGGGAGGGAAGAGGGGCCCGAAGGTTAAGTTGATCACCAATGGCCAATGATGTCATCAATTATGTCTGTGTGATGAAACCTCCCTAAAATCCCAAAAAGACTGTGGGTGTGTGTGGGGGTGCGTGTGTGTATGTGTGTGTGTGTTTTAACTTTTATTTTAGGTTCAGGGGTACATATGCAGATTTGCTATATAGGTAAACTTGCGTTACAGAGGCTTGTTGTACAGATGATTTTGTCACCCAGGTGCTAAGCCCAGTACCCAATAGTTATTTTTTCTGATCCTCTCCCTCCCACTCTCCACCCTCAGTGTCTGTCGTTCCCCTCTTTGTGTTTTGATGAGCTTCCAGATAGCTGGACACATGGAGGTCCCTGGACACGTGGAGAGTTCCGTGCCCAGAGAGGGCATGGAAGCTCCACCCCTTCCCATGTGCCCTGCCCTTTGCTTCGCTCCCATATGGCTGCTCATCTGAATCCTTTGTAAGGTCCTTTATAATAAACCAGTAAATGTGAGTTCGGTGAGCTGCTCTAGAAAATTAATGAAAACCTGAGAAGGGCGTCCTGGGAACCCCTGATTTATAGCCACTTGGTCAGAGGCGCAGGTAAAACAGCCTGGGGCTGGTGACTGGCATCACAAGTGGGGTCAATGTGGTGGGACTGAGCCCTCAACCCATGGGAGCCAACACTAACTCCAGGCAGACAGTCAGGCTTGAGTTATATTGCAGGACACTCAGCCAGTGGCCACTGGAGAACTGCTTGGTGTGTGGGAACCACCCCCTCCTTTTTGCTGACCACAAGTGTTCTATATTGAGCCGCTTCCCAAGGTCCCTTCCAGCACACAGGTGCCAAATTGGCTGTTTCACGATGGTGAGAAAGATCAACTCATTTGTATTAAAAACACATCCCTGAGCCCCTGCCAGACCTGACCTGAGCCCTGGAAGGGGATGCGAAGATGAAAAAGTCATGTTTCCTGCATGAGTGAACTCACAAGGGCTGGCACAGATTCCTTCTCCCCACTCAGAGAAAGGAGCACAAGTGTTTGCTGGTAGCACTGTGCTCTCAGACAGTGCAGTGAAGTGTTCACGGCACGGACTCTGGAGCCGGACTGCCTGATCCTAACACTACTGGCTCCACGATCTTGGGCAAGTTACCGAACCGCCCTATGCCTCAGTGACCTCATCTGGGGATGATGATAATAGCTGCTGCACAGAGGCCTCTGTGAGGCTGCAGTGGGTTCGTATATGCAGCATGCATGGAATCCTGCCTAGCACCCAGCATGCTATGTAACTATTAGCTATTCTTAGTTTTAGCATTATTAATGGATCTGGTCTGTCTTTCTGTAAAATGACAGTTGGACAGTGATGTCTAAGCTTCCTTCTAGCCCTAACCTTTCACGAAGATGCTTCCTGCTGTCACCTCATGAGGATGGCTGTTCACACAAGAATTGACTGAGCACCAGCTGTGTGCCCAGCCTTTGTCTTCGGGTAAGTCCCACTGTGGAGTCCCACCATGTTTGATGACTGTGAAACGGAGTTCACATCTTTCCCCTCTGTGGCCTCAGTCTTCATCTGAGACTGAAATGAGAAGCCTCTAAGGTCTCATCCAGCTCAGATGATTTGATTCTTGGAGGGTGAGGCCTGAGATCCACGCATATGTTCGGTGTGGGCCTCCTATGCAGGCACCTCACTTCTGGGAGGTAGTGGAGTGTTTATCATCACACTATGCCCTCTCTCTACTGGGCCCTTGGCCCTCCAGCAGATCTGGCTGATGCCTGTCCCAGCTCATCCACAAACACATCCCACTCAAGACTCCAGCCTCATATGCTGCCTGCTCCACCGATAGCCACAGAGAGCTGCTGCTCTCCAAAGCTGCTTGTGTTTGCCTTTAAACAGGAGACAGGCAGGGTCCTGTGGCCTAACATGAGCTCAGGATGAAGGGCACCAACACCAGCACCTCCTGGCCAGGAGAGCAGCCCACGCATGCATCCTGGGAAGGCCTGAGCTGCAAGGCTGGAAGAAACTAGCCTGGGTTAGGAGAAATTAATGTTGAGGCCAGGGTGGAGGTTTTACTTAACCTGGAAATACACCCTTAGTACAGAAAGAGTAACAGAGAGACTGGATCAGCATGGATTTGTGGGGTCTGGCTGAAAGCCAAGTGAAGCCTTCCTTTCCTCCCTTGCACAGGGAGATCAGGGAATGAAGGACTCTTTATTCTGTCCATCCAACTGTCTCCTTGATGGTCTGGGCTGAAGGAAGCTTCTGCTGTGTTTCAAAGTTAGTCACCAAGCAGCTTTCTCTCCCCATTTTGCTGCCTTCCTTAGTTCAGCAGGAACCGAGGACCCAGGAGAGGACCTATGGTACCAGGCCTGGTGTGGGGTGGGCGGGTGATGCTTGCCTTGCTTTTAGCATCTACCTGTGATATGTTTCAGCAGCAAGGGGAACCTACCAGGCAATTCAGTGGGCCCTGAGAGGCATGGGGCGGGGGAGGCAGCACTAGGAAGCAAGTCTCTCACCTTGCTGAGCCTCAGTTTCTTTTTCTCCCTGCTGTGTACCCTTACAAAGCCATAATGGAGAGCAGAGGAGACAATGGGTTGACAGGGCTTAATAAACTACAAAGGATCATTTGTTCATTCATTCATTCATTCATTCATTCACATTCAACAAACGTGTTGACGGCCCTACGAGGCACCCCGCCACGCCACCATAAGGATCCTGAAGGGAAACTAGAGGGGACTGTGGGAGCAACTGGCTGAGAGGCTCACCTGGTGGCTCTAATCAGGGAGCTGTCGTCTCTGAACAGGAGACAGTACCCAGCACAGCACCAGCTGGAGACTCACCCTCCTCCTTCCCCAGTGCAGCTGAGCCTGGGTTTTTCCAGACACAGGTTTCCCCCAGCAATTGGAAAGCCCTAATGGCTGTTCAAAGGGTTCCCTCTGCTTCTAACTGCCGCCCGATAGGCCAAGCCATGGCAACGTGATTGCCTGGCCAAATTCTTCAAATGCAAAATTAAAACCATCTACCCTGTAATAAAGAATTGCATCTGGTTACTATAGTAACTGGGTTCACTCTGGGCAGGAAGGGAAGCAACAAGTAACAGATTCCTTTGATTGCCTGATGAGGAGCGGGATTGTAAGCGTCACAGCTGAAGGGGAGAACACACCAGCAGCTCTGCCCAGCGTGACGGGAGGGTGCTGGTCCCCAGCTGCCTCTCAGGTGCCCTGTCTCAGTTGCAGCTTGCTGGTGCAGGGAAGGTGGGGGCCACATGGGGTAGTGGAGCTGGAGGCCAGAGAGCTAGCCTGAAGTCCTCCACATCCAGGTATTAGCCATGTGATCTCAGGCCATGCGTGACTTTTCCGAGCTTGTTTCCACATCTCCAACAGGGGAACATTGACCTTGGCCCTGCCTGCCTCATGAGGTTAGTGTTAGAATCCAATAATACAGATATAAAGTTGGTGGCTGGAGTTGGTGGCCCACGCAGTGGCTCACGCCTGTAATCCCGGCACTTTGGGAGGTCGAGGCAGGCAGATTGCCTGAGCTCAGGAGTTCGCAGCCTGGGCAACGCAGTGAAACTGTCTCTACTAAAACACAAAAAAATTAGCCAGGCATGGTGGTGGGCGCCTGTAGTCCCAGCTGCTCGGGAAGCTGAGGCAGGAGAATCGCTTGAACCCGGAAGGCAGAGCTTGCAGTGAGCCAAGATGGCGCCACTGCACTCCAGTCTGGGCGACAGAGCAAGACTCCGTCTCAAAATAAATAAATAAATAAATAAGTCCGACAGTGCTTTACTAACTGCTCTAAAAATGTGAGGGATTTTTAAGCTGGAGGGCCTGAGGGGCACTCATAAACAGTGTGTGTAAAGAGGCGGTGTTTTGAGTAGGCGGTAGGGGGAGTTTTCAGGCTGCAGGTTAACAGCCTCTGCTAGACAGGGCTCCACTGCAGGGTTTTCTGCATCTGCAGGGTGGGACGTGTCCCAGAAGATCCCATTGCTGTCCCACATGAGGACACTGTATGCTTCCTTCCTTCTGACCCCTGGAATCACAGTTCTCCAAGTGTGGTCTCGCTCCCTCCCATTTCAGAGCAAGTAGCAGATACCCCACTCCGCTGGTTCCTCACTCTGCATCCCATTCATTCCTAACAAAGCACAATCCCAATTATTGATTTGCGTTTGTGAGATTTTTGCTGTCTCACCCATTAGACGTAGTTCTCAACCTACTCACATCGCACATTAGAATAACTTGGAGAGCTTGTTCAAAAATACCCATGCCCAGGCCCACCCCAGGCCAAGTAAATCAGAATCTCTGGGGGTGGAGCCCTGGCACGGGGGTTCTTCTTAAGGCTCCAAGGTGAGTCTAAAATGTAACCGGGATTGGGACCCCTCCCCCCCACCAGTCACAGTTGGAGCTCCAAAGAGACAAGGGCTGTGTCTTCCCTGTTCCCTGTGGCATCTGCAGAGCCTAGCTCAGATCTTAGCACTTAGTAGGTGTTCAATAAATGCTTGTTTAGTGAATTAATAACTCCCACATACTGTGTGCCCCTGGACTAATCTTCCCTCTCTTGGGCTCAGCTTCCTTCTCTGAGGAATGAGGGAATAGACTAGACAATCCCCAAGGTACTCTAAGAAGCCATAATTCTGTGGTTCTACACAGACCCTCTTACTGGCGACTCCCGCCTCATCTGTGTTCTCAGTGCACCTGAGCTCTCCAGGGACAGGAACCATGCCTGGCTCATCTCACCCCACTCCCATGCCTGAGACGTTGCCTGGCACAGAGTGGGCAGTCAGTAGAATTTTGGTGAATAAAAGGTGTGTAGGCGGATGACTGTGTCATATGAAGAAAAGGACAGATTGCCCGTGGCCCTTGTTAACCACCCAGAATGGAAATTCCTTTTGAAAATCCATTCCTAAGCCTGTGACTCACAAAGGACTTGACAATTCATCTCACACCATGGGAAGGGACACCCTCTTATTCCCAAAGGGTGGTTCAACCCGGAATAAACTGTCCCAGGTGACCTCCAAGCCTTAGAAAGTTCTAGAGCAAGTCTGAAACCAGGATATTGAGTAGCGCTGGACCAGAAGGGCAGGAGGAGTGTGTATGTGGCTCCACAAAGGACTATCTTCCCCTAGGGCTTAGTCTTAGTCATCCAGCCCTGATTCTAGACCAGCTTGACTGATGGCCTCTGACGGATTCTGGAAAAGTACTGAGGTGATGTGGACACAATGTGGCATGGGGCAGGAAGCACTGTGGGCCCTCGAGTGGTCTGTTCTGGGCTGTTCCAGAACAGGAGAAGCCACAGAGACCCAGGGCTGATGAACAAGTCCCTTCCTGACCAGACGTGGGTTTGCTCCTCGCATGCTGGCCTCTCTGAATGGGGAAAGGAAAGCCACATTCTCTGAGTCACTGAATCTTTCTGCCTCCTAAGCCTAAAAAAGTGATTTCACTCATTGAGGGTGCAACTGGCCTGAAGATGTAATGTGTCAGTACCACAGTCTCTGGTCTCCTGAAAGTTCCACTCTTTCCTCAGATAGTTGCTCTGTCCAGAGGTGGCTCTAGGCCTAATCCCTCTACCACTTAACTGGTGGTTCTGAGGACTTGTAGGATTTTCAGCCGTTAGTATAATTCTGAGAGCTCTGGGAGAGAGACTGTATGCAATAGTGATTCTAAACTTTCCTTTAAGGAGCTTGTAATTAGAGAAAAAGGAGAACTAACTCAAATCAGTTCAGTATAATAATTATTAAGAATCAACGCCGGACGCAGTGGCTCAAGCCTGTAATCCCAGCACTTTGGGAGGCTGAGATGGGCGGATCACAAGGTCAGGAGATCGAGACCATCCTAGCTAACCTGGTGAAACCCCGTCTCTACTAAAAAATACAAAAAACTAGCCCGGCGAGGTGGCGGGCGCCTGTAGTCCCAGCTACTCGGGAGGCTGAGGCAGGAGAATGGCGTAAACCTGGGAGGCGGAGCTTGCAGTGAGCTGAGATCCGGCCACTGCACTCCAGCTTGGGCGACAGAGTGAGACTCCGTCTCAAAAAAAAAAAAAAAAAAAAAAGAATCAACAAGGTTAGACTACTGTGGGTATATAAATATGAATCAAACACATGTCCCATGAATCAGTTCACAATCTCAAGTAGCTCTAGCAAAAGACATGCATGATTCGGGTGCAATTTGAAAAGCTTCTTGGGCTAGACAGGGCTTCAGCAGTGCCTGAAAGGCATGCATCAGACACACCAGAGGGGGCAGCTTGCAGAAATGGCCACAAATTCCTCCCATCCCATTCACTTACTTCTGTACATGTGACTTTGCCTCTCTTCCAGTCAAGAAGTACAGCCTATTTCTCTCTCTCTTTTTTTTGAGAAGGTTCCGCTCTTGTCAACCAGGCTAGAGTGCAATGGCACCATCTGCCTCCCGGGTTCAAGCGATTCTCCTGCCTCAGCCTCCTGAGTAGCTGCGATAACAGGCACCCACAACCACACTTGGCTAATGTTTGTATTTTTAGTAGAGATGGGGTTTCACCATGTTGGCCAGGCTGGTCTTGAACTCCTCACCTCCAGTGATCTGCCCACCTTGGCCTCCCAAAGTGCTGGGATTACAGGTGTGAGCCACCACACCTGGCCAGTACAGCCTATTTCTCAATCTCTTCAGTCTGAATTTAGCCATGTACCTTGCTTTGGCCAGTGGAACAGTAGAAAGTGTGATACAGCAGAGGTTTGAAAAATGTCAGCACCGTGAGGCTCACTATAGACACATGGCGTCACTATCCCTTTCAGCCCAGCCTACAGCCAGCACCAGCTGCCAGCCATCAGAAGCTGTCCTAGACCAGCTGCATGACAGAAGCTCACCCCAGGTAAGACCAGCAGAAGAACCACCAAGCTGAGCCCAGCCCAAATGATTGACCCACAGAAATGTGACCTAAATTCTTATTTTAAGCCATTATGTTTTGAGGTGCTTTGTTATGCCATAAAACTAACATATAACAAAACTAATTCTTACATTTGGCACATATTAGAAAAGCCAGGTCATGTGTCTACCGTGCCCAACATTTTCCTTTTAGATTCTTATGCCACAGGCCCTAGAAGGAACCCTCACCTGTCCCCACCTTCCCACTCCACTCAGTTATATCTGCTGGCCAGTCTTTCTCAAGCAACTGGGTTACTGGATGGGGAGGAGATCAGGGTCAAGGGCCATTCCAGCTTCCCCCATCCCCACTCCCACCATGGATGCATCATTTGAGATATCAAAGAATAACTCAGAGCATTTAAAAAGTTATTTTGCAAGCAGTTTAGTTGTTTTCCATACAAAGTGTTTTCTCGGATATGAGGAAGTCAGCTGGTAGACTGAATCAGGGAACAAAGGCAAAACGAAATTAATGGGGGGGGGGGCCACTGGAGAAAAACAGCAGGGAGTCTGGGAACAGTGGTTCTTGTTGGCAAATGCTGAGGCTAAACGGATTTGCTGGCAGCTAACGAAGAGGTCAGCATGGCGTTCCATCCTTGGACGGCCAGTGACGGATAGTACAGAAAGCACTTTTAGTTATTCAGGGATTCTTCAGAAGCCTTCGGCTTTCAGCTGTGGGGGAAGTCAGCTGGTAGACTGAATCAGGGAACAAAGGCAAAACGAAATTAATGGGGGGGGGCCACTGGAGAAAAACAGCTGATTGCCAGTGATGAAATGAACTTCTGGGTTTGCAGCAATGGTTCGTAAAATTTCCAGTCAGCAAATGCTCCATGGAACTAGAGGAAGAAAGGGAGGAAGTGGGGGGTGGGAAGCAAAGGTAGAAAAAAGGTGGCTCTAAAAGAGGCCAGCCAGTGAATGGGCCTTGTCAGGGAAGTCTATGATTCTACCATAAACAAGATGCTTAGGGTGAAGGGGTCCATGCTACCCCGCTCTGTATCTAAGAAGAAATTGTCCTCATCTGAAACCATCCCACGCCCTGGGCCACATCTGATGTCCCACAGTGGCTCTTTGGTCCGGCCAGGACAGGCTTCTCCTGAGTGCCTCACCAGAGCTCGCTTTTGGTCTGTTGCAGTATATAATGACTACCCATGGGCGTTATGGAGCCTGAAGTTTGTTTGGGACTAACAGAGACCAGTGGTGATCATAAATCCTTTCCCCTGTCCTCAGTTCTCAGAGAAAGAAAGCCAAGTTACAGCATTTAAGGGAGCCATTATTTTTCACTCACATAGCAGGAATTTCTTGATCCCTGACCACGGCACCACTGGGGATAGAGCATCCCACCTCTGGCCATCTGTGTGTGGCAAGTCTCTGGACCTGAGATTCATCAGTGTAATGTGAAGACTTGGATACAATTTGTGGTTTTCCATTTTCTCCAGGCTGTGGGGCCATTTCTTTTATAAGATTGTTCATGTACACCCAACATGGGAAACACAAATTCAGAGCTGTTGTAGTTGAAAGGGTAGAGAAGAACATTCAAAGATCAGCTCACTCACCTCCTCCTCCAGTCTAGATCTCTGTAGTGGACCCCATGCTCTCCATAGAACCCTTTGATTGGAAATCCTTTGGATGGACCGGCTGGTCTCTAGTTGTAATGAGAGACAAGGCGTGATGCTGGAAATCAAGTGTTTGGGGTCTGGTTCAAGAGGTGCTGGATGCACAGGTATGGAGCTTTGCCCTGATCAGCTTATTCGCTCATTCATTCATTGAGTATAAGTTGAGCCCCTATTATGTGACTTGGCAAGCTCTAGGGATATAGCAAGACAAACAGATAAGGCCCCTGTCCCCACAGAGCTTACATTTCAGGGGAGGAAAACAGATATTAAACCGGTAAACCATTTAATTTTAGAGAGTGATACCTGCCAGGAAGAGAATAAGACAGGGCAAAGGAAACGGGAGAAGTCCCAGACAGCCAGGACAGGGCTCTCTATGGAGGGATCCTCTGAATCCAAAGTGAGCCTTGCAAAGGTATGCATTACAGAGGGGACAACCATGTGCAAAAACCCCAAGGCAGGATGGAGTTTAGAGAGTTGCAGAGATAGAAGAAAGAAGACCAACGTGAAAAAGAAGTGAGGGATGGTACCAGATGAGGCCAAGAAGGTAGCAGGACCCAGATCACGAGGACCTTGGAGGTCACAGAATGAGCTTTATCAAAGGATAGGAGACTATAGACCCACTCCCACCAGGGCCATGAGCACCATGTCACCACTTTCTGAAGACAGACTGCCCACAGGTTAAATGTGCACCTGCGGTAGTCAGTTCGGGTCTCCAAAACAAAATACCATAGACTGGGTAACTTAAAAAACAGAAATGTATTTTTTCCACAGTGCTGGAGGCTGGAAGTCTGAGATCAGGGTGCCAACACAGTCAGGCTCTCTTCCTGGCTTGCAGGTGGCCGCCATTTCACTGTGTCCTCACATGGCAGAGAGATGGAGAGAGATCTCTCTTCTTCTCCTAGAGCCTCAGTGCTATAGGATTAGGCCCCATCCTTATAACCTTATTTAAACGTAATTACCTCCCACAGACCCTATCTCCAAGGCAGTTACACTGGAGGTTAGGGCCTCAACAAATGTGTTTTGGGGAGACACAATTCAGTTCATAGCTATTTCCTTTTGTGTCAAAATTACCCAAAAGCCAGACCGTGGGCCAAGCCAGGTGACATTGCACATACCATTTCATTGCAATCTCATAATGTCCCTGTAAGGGAGTAATACACCCATTTAGCAGATGAAGAAACCCAAACCAAGAGAGGTTCAATCAATTGACTGGGGCCTTCAGCATTCTATGTCTTCCAAATCCCACGCCCTTTCACCTGCCAGCCTGCTAAGTAGGGCTTCTATTTGGGGGCTGGCCAGTTTGGAGTGTATGTTGTCTTCTAAAGAAAACTCAGCCAGGCACAGTGGCTCATGTCTGTAATCCCAGCACTTTGGGAGGCCGAGGCGGGCGGATCACGAGGTCAGGAGATCGAGACCATCCTGGCTAACACGGTGAAAACCCGTCTCTACTAAAAATACAAAAAAATTAGCCAGGAGTGGTGGTGGGCACCTGTAGTCCCAGCTACTGAGGAGGCTGAGGCAGGAGAATGGCCTGAACCCAGGAGGCAGAGCTTGCAGTGAGCCGAGATTGCGCCATTGTACTCTAGCCTGGGTGACAGAGCGAGATTCCGTCTCAAAACAAAAAGAAAACTCAAGTCCACACTTTAAATGCTCATTCTCAGAAGAATCTTTGTGGACCACAGAATCAATATACAATTAAAATAAACTGGGTTCCATCCATGGTGTCTGCACCACCTTGGAAACCCACATTGTTACCTGCAATCTAGACTGGGCTATGTTTGTGGAACTAAGACGACAGCTTTCATTTCCACAGATAGAATATCCATTTATCATCTTTCCCTTCCTCCTCTTCCCACCAGTGAACAGGCCTCTATGGAGACCTGGTGATGGGGTCCCTAGCGAGAAAGAGACCATCTTAGTTTAGGAGCCCACTTAAACACCCCAGCATGTTTGCTAATGAAGAAGATTCCTCTGGATAGGGTTGGGGTGGGGTCAGAGGAGACCAACACAGGGCTTAATGTATGTGCCCTAGAAATGAACAGGAACATTGGAGGTGGGAGATTGTGAGCTATGGGACTGGAAGGAGATGGCAGGTGGCTAAGCAGCACCTTGGGCCAGTCCCATGAGAGGGGGAAGCCGGAGTCCACTGAGGACTAACTGCTGCTGACCACCCATGAGACAGGGACAGTGCTGAGACTGTAAGATCAGGAGCATGTGGCGTTCAGCAGTGTCCCGTTTGTTGTGCCACCACCACCTCACCCCTTCCCCTTGCTCCAGATCCATGCAAATGTCAGCTAACCTAGAGGCCTTGGTCATGGACCCCTCGAGGAGCAATGGGAACAGGAAGGGTGCCTAAAGGGGTCACTAAGTACAGGATAGAGGTGGAGAATTCAGCAGAAAGAGTTTGGCATCAGATGAGCTGTCAAGAGAGAAATGGAAGTTTCCGAGCCCCCAGAGACCAGTGGAAAGACACTGGGTCCCCTCCTGTGTGGCGTGGGAGTTTGTAACCAATTCTATTTGAAGCAGTAAGGCCAAGTGTCCCCAGTCAATCCTTGGGTTGCAGTGGCCACACCTCGGTCTCATCATGTGCCCCGCCCCAGCCATCTTTACCTTGCTGCCAGAGCGAATGTTCCAAAATACAAAACAAATCATGTCACCTCCCCCTCTAGAACCTTTCAGTGGCAACGCAGACTGTCCAACCTCCTAACTGCACTTGGCCAAAAGGGCCTTTTCCCACCTGGCACCACCTGGCACCACCTGGCCCCTTCATCCCCATCACCTGCCACACCTGGTGTCTCATCCCAGCCAAACCAAGTTACCAGTTACCCCTGAGCTTGCGCCCCTCCATCTTCTGTACAAGCACTCCCTCTTCTCAGCTTCTTTACCAGAGACCTCCAGATCAAGCGTCCCTCCCTTCCACAGGTCTGATCTGGTCCCTTCCAACTCCCAGGTGGGGCTGAGTGCCTTCCTCCAGTATTCCCCAGGCCCTGTGCCCCCTGCTTGTCACAGAGCCAATCCCCAAATGGCAGCTGGAGAAGGATGGCCAGACAGTTGGGGGGTGCTAGCCCGCGTTTCAGGGGACCAGACCTTACAGGCACCACTTCATTTAGTCCTTAACAGTGTTCTGAGATAGGTATTCTTATTTCTATTTTACAAACAGGGAAACTGAGGCTCAGAGAGATTAAGTAATTTACTAAAGGTCATACAAGTAATAAGGGGCAGACCTAGGCTCTAGAGCCGGGGCAGGCAGCCTCCAAAGTTCACTCTCTCAACTACTGTGTGTGCTGCCCCAGGCTGTACTAGGAGGGCTTGTTGGACTGAACCCGGATGTTTGCCTATCCCAGGCCAGGCCAATACGTGTTTCTGGTTCTCTGTGTGCCTTGGCAGATCCAGGAGTCAAAGGTTTCTGTGCATCTGCTAAGTCTGGGGTAAGAGGAATCATTTTCTCAACAGGAAGTTTCTGGTAAGTTTCTTTCCTTTGGACACATGAAAGGATCCTGCTGAATGTTTGGGGTAGGGGAGGAACAGCATCATCACTGGGGCTGCTGGGCCCTGATTGGTTCTAAGTCACCTGTTTACCACTCAGGGAGCAATTCTTTAACCCTGGCTTAGTGGATATTTTTAGCAGCTAAAATAAAGAAGTTTTTGGATCTTTGAACAGCCTAGGGAGCTGAAGAACTGAGGTCAGGACCAGGTGTTGGTGGTGGGCAGGGAGTGTTTGTTTTTTCCCCGACTGACTAAAAGGCCTTCAACTCCTTCTCAAGGGCCAGCTGCACTGTCACCCCTTCAGGGGGAGCTTTTCCTGATCTCCCAGTGGCAGGGGCAGCACTTCAAACAACAACAATCCATTTGGTGTTTCCAACTTGCTGGCTGGGTCCTGAGCACGTTTCTTTTTCTTTTCTTTTTTTTTTTTTTTTTTGAGACAAGAGTTTCACTCTGTTGTCCAGGCTGGAGTACAGTGGTACGATCATGGCTCACTACAACCTCTGCCTCCTGGGTTCAAGCAATTCTCCTGCCTCAGCCTCTCGAGTAGCTGTGCACCACCACACCTGGCTAATTTTTGTATTTTTAGTAGAGGCGGGGTTTTGCAATGTTGGCCAGACTGGTCTCAAACTCCTAGCCTCATGTGATCAGCTGTCCTCAGCCTCCCAAAGTGCTGGGATTACAGGCAGGAGCCACCACACCTGGACTCCTAAGCACTTTTCTTTACATTAACTCTTTGAGTCTCACCATAGCCCCATAAGAAAAGTGAACTGCCCCCAGACCTCATATCAGCTAAGTGGTAGAGACAGGATTTAAACCAAGAGGCTACACTCTCATCTATTAAGTTTCCATTCTGGCCAAAAGCTCCCTCTTGCTCTCCCATCTGAGCCGTGTTCCTGTCCACCTGCTTGTCAGCACCCTCACCAAAGCAGGGGTCCTTGAGGACAGACGTCTACTTGGTCACTGTCCTCCACAGTGCCAGGCACAGCACCCAGGAAATATGGGCCGCCCAAACCAATACATAAAGGGCTTAAGGTGTCAAAACTATATTGATGTGACTCCAAAGAAATATTTTAATTGTTCACCATTTTTATAATTCTCCCAAGGCAAAAGAGTCTTTTGCAACATATGCACAAGATAAAGAAATCAAAGAATATTTTTAAAAGAACTGCTTATTATACTTAAAAAAAAAAACCCTGGAAACAAACTTGAATGTACATCAATAGGGAAACAGCTGAATACATTATGGTACTCATACTGGGGAACACTATGTAGCTGTTTTTAAAAATGAAGTGGATCTATATGTATTGACTTAGAAAATGTTCATGATATATTGCTAAGTAAAAAGAGAAACTTACAGCATAATAGGTATAGTGTGATTCCTCTTTTTTAAAAAAGCAAACACCAACACATAAAACCAAAAATGCCCATATATGTGTATGCATGTTGGTACATTTTTGTATAAGCACACACAAAAGGTGCGTTAATCACCTCTGGCTAAACTAAACACTAAATTGTTAACACTGGTACCACTGGGGACGTAGGGAGATGGGAATCGGGGAACCTATTAATTTTTTTCCTTTTGATAATTAGAACACACCTCTGTGTTAAAACAAGCCTATATTGCTTTTGTAATTTTAAAAAACCCAATAAAGAATTTTTTAAAAGAACCGTCCTGGAGAAAGCCACTTGTGGCGCCTAATGGTGATGTTTTAAGCATGGCCATTCTTGGAGGAAAAATAATTGCCAGGTCCTTTCCTGCCCTGTAATTTTCTGTGTAGAGCTTCAAATCCCCCGGGGGCCCCCAGGATTTTATGAACACAGCCCTGCTAGAAGTGTTCATAGCTGAGCTCCTCTTACAAGGCTCCCCCTCCAAGGCCAGCCTCATTACCAGATCCACAGCCCCTCTAACTAAACCACCTTGTGAAAAATAGTTCCAGGGCATGAAGATCAAACAAAGGCACTTATTTCAAGGCCACCTCTCCATGTGCATTCCCATCGTAGGCACTGAAAGCCGCATTAGTCAGTGGCCCACCCTGCTCCCCTACTGACGGCGGAGGCCTGGGCTCCCTGTGGGAAGTGGTGGCCCTCCCCATGGTTGAGAACTGAAACCTGCTCCACTGTTCCCTCCATCCGGGAGGGAGGGGCCAGGGCCAGGGCCAGGGCATGCGGCAGCCACCGTCGCCACAGTGACTGCTGCTGGTGAGAGCTCACCGCGGACCTGGCCTCAGCGTGCCAGGTACAGTGCCAAGCCCCGTGGGGTACAGTGGATATCAGGATGCAAGTTCCTGACGAACCAGGAGCTTCGAACTGCGTGTCTCCTAGAGATGCGCAGAAGCAAACAAAGATATGGCTATGGAGAGGGCCAGTTTGGTGACTGGGGCACTATTTGCAATTCAGGGTCTGTACTGCTGTGTGGTCAATACCCACAGATACTGCCCTGGATCCAGACACCTGGGGCTCTGGCTCTGGGTCCACACTACAGGGCCCTGCTTGACCACTCCTCAAGTCACACCACACCCCCTGGAGCCAAAAGCCCACAGGGCCAAGAGGCCTTGTCTGCCTCCACCTTCTAAACCCCACTTTGGATATCCAGAGCCCCAGAGTGCCCTGTCCAAAAAGGCCCCAGGCCTGCTTCCGGGGCCCACACTGCCACTTTCTCCATCTGTCCTCCCATAGGCTGATGCTGGCTGCTGGTAGGTACATCCCTAAGCCTGAGAAGCAGCCAAGGGGCAGCTGGAGGAGGGAGCGGGATGAAGTTTAGACCTGAGGGCTGTGGCATCCACGGTGCCCTCAGGGTCTCAGATTGGGTCAGGAGGGAGGCAAGAGAGGGGCATGCTAGGGTCTGGGGCCTCAGGGTCTAGGTGCCTCCACTGGCCCTGAAGGAAACAGGGATGGATGGGCCTGTCGGTAACCCTTTCTGACTGTCTGGGATATGAATGACAGGATCAGCAGCAGCTACATTTTCTAGTTAGTTCTGAGGTCAGGCAAACAGGCCCCTGACACTGCCTCTCAGACGGGTTGTCCCACCTTCACACACCTCTGTAGCAGCCACAGGCATCCAGGCTTGCTCTGAGGTGCCTTCTGCAGAGTGCTGGCCACGCTGGAAGCACCATACAAAGTGGCTGAGTGGCCAAATATTTAAAAAATGCTTCTCAGAGATTCATCAGGCTCATTAGCATATTAAAGCTTCTGAGACTTCTAAAGAAAAGAAAACTGGTCGGCTTTGAAATGCAGTTTCTCAAACTTATTTGACCTTGACTCTTGTTTTGAAGTAACAGCTATTAATATTTCAAGGAACACTGGAAAATGCAGGGTGTGAGGCATTCAGTGTAACAGACAATGAAGGGTTCATTCCTTCAAGCATCTATGGTTCATTTTAACGAAGACTACCACAGTCTTCCTGAGAGGCACCAAATACTCCCCTGCCTTCCTGAACTGACTCCACGGAGCACAGCCCATGCCGCCAAACCCGTCAGCATCCGCTCGCGTCGCCCCACAGCCTCCTGTGAGCCAGCCACCTTTGCGTGCTTTTTAGTTATTTTATTTAACAAATACTTACACAGCGCTTACTAGGTTTCAGGTGCTATTCTCAATGACTTAGAAATACTAGCTTCTTTACTCCTCATAGCAGCCCTTTTGTGGTGGGCCTTATTATTGAAAGATGAGGAAACTGAGGCATGAAGAGATTAAATGACATGCCCAAGGTCACACAGCTGGTAAGTGGTTTACTCAGATCAAACCCAGGCAGTCTGGCCCCAGAGTCCATGTGTATTCCTTTCTTATTGCTGCTGTAACACATTACTTAAAACAACACAGATTTATTATATTACAGCTCCGGAGGCCAGATGTGTGGAATCAGTTTCATTAGACTAACATGGAGGTTGTCCGCAGGGCTGGCTCCTTCCAGAAGATCTGGCAGGGGAATCCATTTCCTTGCTTTTCCAGCTTCCAGAGGGGGCCTGCCTTCCCTGCCTTGTAGCCTTTTCTCCCACCACTCCAGCCTCCTGTTTCACCATCACTCATCCTGCTTCTTCTTCGGTAGTCAAATCTCCCTCTGCCTCCCTTTTCACAAGAACAGTTGTGATTACATTTAGATCCCACCTGGATAACCCTTCATCTCAAGATCCTTCATTTAACCACATCCTGCAAAGTCCCTTTTGCCAGGATATCCAGGGATTAGGAGCTGGATATTTTGGCAGGGTCTGTGCCAAAATATGGTTGGGGTTGGGGCATTATGATTGGGGGAGGGACATTGTGATTCAGCCTACCACATTATGCTTTTAACCATTGTGCTAAATCTAGTTTAATCTTTCTAACAATCCTAGGAAGATGTTATCATTATTTCTATTTTACAGATTTGAAGACTAGGGCTCCAAGACGTCAGCTGAACTGCCAAGTGTCACCCAGGTAGTAAATGGCACAGCTGGGACGGGAACCAAGATGTGAATGACTTGCTCCTTCACACCTGCCCTGCCACGGGACAGGTGGCACTCAGGACAGGCGGGGCCTTGGGGGATTCCGAAGGAGGTGCTGCTTTTGTTACTCTCTAGACTGAGCCCTCCTGGCATCCTAACCCCACTGAAAACCTGATGCGAGCTATGAATTTGCTTTCCCTAGAACAAGAAGCATTTACAGGAACACACCATGTATTGCAGCTAGTTTCTGGGAGTTCACGGGCCCCAGGTTAAGAACGCTTGCTTTCTTGTGTCGTCTTTTTTTTTTTTTTGGGAGACAGAGTCTCGCTCTGTCACCCAGGCTGGAGGTGTGCAGTGGTGTGATCTTGGCTCACTGCAACCTCTGCCTCCTGGGTTCAAGCAATTCTCCTGCCTCAGCTTCCCAAGTGGCTGGGACTACAGGCATGCACCACCACGCCTAGCTAATTTTTTGTATTTTTTAGTAGAAAAATGAGGCTTCACTATATGTTGGCCAGGCTGGTCTCGAACACCTGACCTCAGGTGATATGACCGCCTCGGCCTCCCAAAGTGTTGGAATTACAGGTATGAGCCACAATGCCTGGCCAAGAACACTTGCTTTTAAAAGCAGAGTATTAGCGGGATATTTGCACACCCATGTTCATTGCAGCATTACAGATACCCCTTAGCTTATGATGGGTCACGGCCTGATAAACCCATTGTAAATTGAAAATATTTTAAGTAGAAAATGCATTTAATACACCTAACCTACCAAATGTCGCAGCTTAACCTAGCCTGCCTTGTGTGCTCAGAACACTTACATTAGCCTACATTTGAGCAAAATCTTCTATCACAAAGCCTGTTTTATAATAAACCATTGAATATCTCATATGATTTACTGAATGCAGTAAACTGTAGAGTACTGTATTAGTTGCTGACCCTCGTGATCACAGGGCTGACTAGGGCTCTCTGCCGCTGCCCAACATCACAAGAGAATATCATGCCACATACCACTAGCCCAGGAAAAGATCAAAATTCAAAATTCAAAGTACAGTTCCTGCTGAATGCGTATTGCTTTCACACCATCATAAAGTCAACAAATCTTAAGTCAAACCATCATTAAATCTGGGACTATCTTTCTCTATAGGATTCAGTACTGTCTGCAGTTTTAGACATCCACCAGGGGTCTTGGAACATATCCCCCATGTATATACTGTACAGAATTTCAGGTTTGCAGGAGACAAGAGTTGGGGATTATTTGCACATCAATGTGAGTAAACTTAACATCACTGAACTATACACTTAAAAATGGTTAGGATTGCTGGGCGCGGTGGCTCAAGCCTGTAATCCCAGCACTTTGGGAGTGGGAGGCCGAGGACAAGGCGATCAGCGAGGGTCAGGAGATTGGAGACCATCTTGGCTAACACGGTGAAACCCGTCATCTCATACTTAAAAATACAAAAAATGAGCCAGGCGAGGTGGCAGGCGCCTGTTTTGCCCGGCCTGTAGGTCCCGCCGACTCGGGAGGCTGACGGCAGGAGAATGGTGTAAAAGCCCTGTAGAGGCGGAGCTTGCAGTGAGCTGAGATCCGCCGGCCACTGCACTCCAGCCTGGGCGACGAGAAGCGAGGGAAGAGAGAGAGAGAAACACGGAAGAATGGAATCCGTCTCAAAAAAAAAAAAAAAAAAAAAAAAAAATGGTTAGGATGAGGCCAGGTGGCTCATGCCTGTAACCCCAGCACTTTGGCAGGCCGAGGTGGGTGGATCACCTGAGGTCAGGAGTTCGAGACCAGCCTGGCCAATGGTGAAACCCCGTCTCTACCAAAATACAAAAATTAGCTGGGCATGGTCGTGCATGCCTGTAATCCCAGCTACTAGGGAGGCTGAGGCAGGAGAATCGATTTAACCTGGGAGGCAGAGGTTGCAGCAAGTCAAGATCGCACCACCGCACTCCAGCCTGGGTGACAGAGTGAGATTCCATCTCAAAAAAAAAAAAAAAAAAAAAAAGGTTAGGATGGTATTTTATATTACATGTATCATACCACTTTTTTTTTTTTCCAAAAAGACTGCTCTAAACTGAGAGCTCTTGCAGAGCAGGGACCACATCTAGTACATTCTTGCGGCTGGTGCTGGGGAGGAGCTCAACAGATGTCTGCCCGTGAGGGCTCAGCAGGGGGGATGGGTGATCTGCTGCCTCCCGCTGGCTGTGGCTAACACTTCTAGAAGCCCTGCACACCGGAGAGTAAGCAAGCAGCCCAAGCCTGGCTAAAACCAAAAACAATAAAAGCCTCGAGAACTGAGAATGGGGAGGAGGAAGACAGGACAAAAATAAATCCAGTCACTGTTGTGGTCAAGAAGAGGTGGCTTTCACCCATTCCTCAAAGGAACCTCGAAAGGGAACAAAAGGCCCCGATGTTAATTTTAGATACAGCTTGAAGCCCTGTCCAACTTGAGAGTGACTCTGTGCCTCTCCCACGGCTGAAAGTACCTGGGCTTTTTGACAGTTGTGCTCCTCTGCTGCCAAATGAATGGGGGTTGTCATCCACTTGAGGATCTTTTAAACTTCACTGCTGTTTGTATGAATTTGGAAGGAAAAACCAAACCTCCTCTGAGAGCTGACTCACGTTCCTTTGGGCATCGTGCCAGTCCCTCAGAAATCACCTCATCTGCCAACCCATCTATAATACCCCGTCTGTAAAAGCATCCTTCTGCTGCCACTGGCCAGGAAGATCGCAAAGGAAACCATGTAATTGCAAGAAAAGCCAAGTCAGAGAGGCAGGTGACACCTGTTTTATGACCAAGGAGGGGCAAAGCCATAGAGAGTTCAGAACTGAGAGTGGGTGGAAGCATAAATCCTGTTGCCACTGTGGTAGAAATGGGTGGCACTCACTGTGGGAACCTTGGAAGGGAACAAAGTGCCACGATGCTGCTTTGCAGAGGGTCAGGTGGTCACACAGCATCCTGGGGTGGTTCGTTCCCTGTGGGTCCCCCCATCTGCCATGTTTCAACGACCATCCCAGATCCTCCTCCCTCTAATTGGGATCATATTAAATAGCCTTTCCACCAGTGACAGAAGGAGGTGGGCTCTTGATGGAGCCCACTCTGTAAATATAGAGCAACAACAGGAATCAGAATGTTCCACGGGAAATGGGTGGGACTTTCCCTCCCCATACCGAGTACAGAAGATGTTTACAGGACTTTCTGCAACCATCCTCATCAAGTATAATCCCAGAACAGTAACAGCAAGCTGATGGGTTTATTCAGGTAATATCCAGGAGACATATTTCTCTTTAAAAGGAAAGGGAATTTGCATGTTTTGTTATGGCCATCCCTTATTCCAGTTTAACTGGTCCCTAAGAGGCTCTGACTACAGCAAGAGGGATTTTGGTTAGAGAGACTGTCAAACCTTGAAGAAGGGTAGAGATGGAAAGAGAGAGAAGTTGAGGGAAGATTCCCCCCAGGGAAATGTTTTCAAAATGAAATCTGGACCTATTCATGTGGGAGAGAATGCCCACCCCAGAAGCAGGGGATTGACCTATATGGGCTCCAAAGCTCTTTTCATGCTATTTCCATTGAACTGCTTTCCCTTGCCTGCACCTGCAGGCAGAAGTTCGATTTTTTTTTTTTTTTCTATCACTGAAGGTGTTCGTAAAACAGAAAGTTTTTCTGCACCCACACTCTCCTTCAGCCAGGTCTCAGGCAACTTCTAGTATGTATTTCCCCACCCTTTTCATTTCCCAGCCAGAAAAAGAGGAGTTCCTTTGGTTGTGGTCCTCAGTTCTGTACCAAGAGCAGGAAGCCCCTAACCCCAAACCATTGCACTCAGGAATATTCTCACCACAAACACCTAGAAGCCAATCTTTCCACTCCAAATGGAGACGGACAGGTCAATCCAGAAAGAACGGGCTACTGAAAAGCTGTAATAAATCATGTGCCAAGTGAGGTGTCAGACATGCAAACCAGGGAATACAAAGTCAGAGAGTTGTAAACGAAGTAGTGGGTTGAAGAGCTAGCAGTGGCCTGGTTCTCTCTGCCTACAGCAAAGGCCCAGAGCCACCTTGTGCACCACCCCTCCTCTTAGCTAGGAAGGTACCCAAATGTCTGTTCCTTGGTAAGAGGCTGACCCTGAAAAGTTTACACCTGGAGTTTCATCCCTGTATCTTAAAGCAAAGGGGGTGATGGGGAGGGATGTGGGGGGCAAGGGAGGGTGGCAGACCCTAATGCAGCCTAGAGACAAAGCCACCAGGCTTGGGAACTAACAGACCCCATTTAAAAGTTATAAACCACCTAGGCCGGGCGCGGTGGCTCAAGCCTGTAATCCCAGCACTTTGGGAGGCCGAGACGGGCAGATCACGAGGTCAGGAGATCGAGACCATCCTGGCTAACACGGTGAAACCCCGTCTCTACTAAAAAATACAAAAAACTAGCCGGGCGAGGTGGCGGCGCCTGTAGTCCCAGCTACTCGGGAGGCTGAGGCAGGAGAATGGGGTAAACCCGGGAGGCGGAGCTTGCAGTGAGCTGAGATCCGGCCACTGCACTCCAGCCTGGGCGACAGAGCGAGACTCCGTCTCAAAAAAGAAAAAAAGTTATAAACCACCTAAAAGGATTACCATTAATGACAGTGATTAATGTAAACTGCAAACTATCAATAAATCATTAATTATGCTTTTAATTTTTAAAAACTCCAACAAATCAATATTAAATCTCATATAACTTAGTCACGATGCTGGGGACTGTTACCCAAGTTGGGGGGGAAAGGCAGAAATAGCACACAAAAAGCTTGCAGTGAAATACCTCTAAGAATGGCTGGAGTAGTTAACTTAGCTTGACTTGACCTAGTTAACGTAGTTGACTAAGCTGACTTAGTCAAGGAATACTAAAGACCTGCAGCTGGAAACCCGACCTGCCCCAGATCTCCAAAGTCAGTGTGGAGGCGGATTCATTCCAGGGTTTGCACATACTCCGGGTAGGAGAGCATCCGTCATTCCATCACACAGGATCCTTCCCCCCATGCATGCCTTCGTTCCTCACTGATGCATCCAGCCCTCGCATGTGCACAGCACTGCCCCGGGGCTAGAGGTTCTGCCTGGTGGTTTCCTGTTGTGCGTAGAATGTAGACAAATCCTATTCTCGGGACCAGCAAGGCTGTCATGCTCACCTCCTTCTTGACACACGGTCTTTGTGAATGCTGTTCCCTCTGCCTAGAATGTTCTTCCCTTCACTCTATGTCAAGTTAACGCCTATTCATCCTCTGACTGCATCAATCTAGGCTCCTTGGAGTACTTACTACAGTTGTAATTTTACAGTCATTTGTGCAATTATCTGACGAATGTCTGGCCTGTGCTGAGGCTATAGGCTATAAGCTGCTTGAGGACAGAGACCATGTCTGTTTCTACATCCACGTTTTCCCCAGAGCTTGTCCTTAATCACAGATGCTTAATAAACACTTGATGAGTGAAAAAATGAGGCACACCACAAAGCAGCTCAAGGTCCTGGTGGGAGAGACTGTCTTTGGCTCTCCATTTAAATGACTCCATCAGCCCTCTGCTGCAAGATCAGTCTTGCTTGTGAAGAACTGAGTCCTCTGATGGGATCAGGGACCCTCTGAGAGGAGAAAAAACTTGGACTATAGAGGGCAGACTATAGTTAGGCTCTTTATTATCTTTGACTATTGTCTTTCTGCTCTCCCTTTGAATTAATAGATTATTCAGCTGTCTTGAGACCCACAAGAAACAGGCATTTTGGTCCATGTTTGATCCATGGACCAAAGGTGGACCTCTGTGGAGGGCTCATTCACAGAGGCGCAGGAGCAGCAGTATGCCTGCGGTTAGGCACTGGGCGTGGAGGTGGCACTGGAGGGAGGAAGCACTTTGAGCCTATGTAGAAAGAACACTGGGATCGACTGGTTATGTCTGCTATGGGTACAGCATGGGAACCCAGTGGCGAGCCTGTCACACGTTGACCAGGCATACTCTGAGGAGGCAGGGAGCTCATTTTCACTGACTTCCTAGAGAGCTCTTTTTCATCCAATCCTTGAGGATGTCTGCTCTGTGTAATAAGCGGGGCTATTTCTTCACAGTTAGTTGTCATGGCTGGATTTCCCATAGCTGGGTGGTTCCATAAGTAGCCAATACTTGGTTACTGAGGCAGGCATAAATTTAGGTCTTTCACATTTACATGGAAAATTCTCTGAAACGAGTCGTGTGAGAGAATGACATCCTAACAGGCCCAGGGAAGCAGAGGGACCACCATGCCCAAGTCCCCCAACCCCTGTGATCTGTGACACTTGTGCAGCCACTGGCTAAACAAAAACTGAAGGTCTGGGATTAGATTGCTTTTGCGTAATCTGGGAAGCCAAGTCCCTTTTCTGACTGGCTTCTGAAGAAAGAAACCTACCGTTGGTAGGCTGACTGCCTGAAAGAACGCGCTTTTCAAACATAAGAGGGCACACAGGGGCCACCCCATAGAGCCACCTCAGTAGTGGTAGTGTCGAGTCCCCTGCCTACTCATCACAACATGCTAAGGCTTCTCTGAAGGTTCCAGGACCTCCAATTCATGTCTGGAAGTATGGTGGAAGCTGCACATCATTCACTCCTGTGCCGCACACTCCCTGAGCCACCCTTCTGTCAGATGCTATACAAGGCACGGGGACTCAAAGAGGCATGGGCCTGGACCACCCTCAAATAACTCAGTAAATGAGCGGTCATGTAAACAGAGGAACATATTGCATGTAAGAGGTGCAGCAAGAGATGTCTGTATGCATGAGGCTCCATGGGGATACTGAAAGTCAGTAGGGGTGGGTCAGGGGGGACAGCTCAGGCTTAAGAGATGAGAACAGCACTTGGAAGGAGGAGGGGTACATGCAGAGGCCCAGAGACATGGACCTGTGGGGCACAGGGGACTCCAGGTTGACTGGCACAGTGTTCCAGGAGGAAATGGCACAGATATGGCCACAGAGCAGGGCAGGGCCAATTCTGGAGGGCTCTATCTGCCCCCCTGGGGAGTCTAGATTGTATTCTAAGGACAAGGAGGAGTAGCCAAAGGTTTTCAGACAAGGACAAGGTCCAGTGTGTGTGTCTGTTGGATTCCTCACAGCTGTGACGAAGGGGTGAGGTGCTGCAGAAAGGGTGAGGAGGCGGGGTACAAGTTAGAGGCTTCCCTAACAGTCCACTTAAGACCTGGTGTAGGGGAATGAGTGGAGGTAGCGAATACTGCAGTCAAATGGTAATTTATACCCGTTGGAAAATATCTTGGAAGACATACACTCAGCAGTGACTGAGAAAGAGCTCATAAATTCTTATTGCCGGGTCCACATTTCTCCAAGAGTCCGGCCTCCCAGGACGCTTTTCCTGGTCTCCACTCCAGATCTGAATTCTTGCCCTTTCCCTGGTCTCCACAGCTCTTTGTTATTAGTCTGTCTGGTTTGAATTACAGTCCACAGAATATCATCTCCCATCCGTCTGGGAACAGGTCGAGGGCAGAGCAGAGCTGGCATTCCACGTCTCTGTATTTCCCATTGGTGCCAAACATACACACATACGCACAGACATGCTTTCATGCACACAGAGATGTCTAGATATCATTTTTTATTGGGTTAAAAAAAAATTAGGTGCAGGGACTGCCCACGTTACAATTCATCTGGCTGCACAGGCTCACGGTGAACTAGTTACAAATTTGTGGTTGGGGAGACAAGTCATGATTCAAGAACCGACTGTGTCCATAAAGCAGCTGGGTTCAGAAGTGCCTGAGGCTGGGGGCCCCTGCGGCTGTCAGCATGCCAGCTCACTGGTCGATATGCACAGCGAACGCTGGCCAAGGTGTACAAGGCACTCCGGTGGCACTGGTCAATAACGGGGCAGGCAACGAGGCAGCGCCCAGAGGACAAGACACATCTTTTTTTGATTGTGTGGCTTGCTTTCATGATAAATGAAAAGGTTTTCCAAATGAAGATAGTAGAATGGAAACAAATGCAACGCCAGAAATGAAAAAGGCGTTTGGGATCTAGGACTCAAGTGTATCGAATCCCAGTGTGCTTGTGGACATGGGGGTGCTCTGCTTAGCTTCATAGGGAGTCTGTGACAACTAGTGGTCTAAAAAAAGCTAGACCCACGACAGTGTCATCTCACTCCCAATGAGGCTAGTCTCCGAAGGTGAGCAGAGGGTAAGACCATCTAGATTATCCACCTCGTCCCTTCCCCTAGAACAGGAGGCAGAGACAGCAGTGAGGGGGAGCTCACAGGCCTGGCCTTGGGATCCCTTAATGCTCATACTAATGGCTACCATATTATCTGACATTCTGGAGCAGGTTGTCCTAATTCCTGCAGGCAAGCAAAGATGATGGAAAAAACCTGAACTTTGGAGTCAAGCAGAGTAGGGTTCAAATTCTGACTCCTCCACTGACTGGCTGTGTGATCTTGGGCAAGTTAATTAACCTCTCTGAACCTCACTTTCCTGAGGAGATAATACAGTAGTACATAGGGTAAGGAACTATTAACAGAAAGAAATCTCACAATACCAAAATCACTTTCAGAGGTCGCCCTTGAAACCACAATCCTAATTCATTTCTTCCTCCATGACTTCCCATCACTGCCACATTCTGTTCTTTGTCTGCATCTGAATTTACATGGATTTATTTGATTGATTCCTTGTTATTGCCTGTCCCTGTGCCTTCCCACTAGCCTGGAAGCTCTATGAGGGTAGGGATCATATCTGTCCTGTTCATTATTGTGTCCCCAGTGCCAGGAACTGTGTAAGCACTCTTTCAGTTTTCGGTAAATGAATTGAATGAGAAACACAAAGCTTGGTATATAGAAGATGCTGGAGGAATGCTAATCAGTATGACTCCAGAGACTAGAAGGACCAGAGGTGTGGACACGGGGGTGTGGCTCTGCCTGAGAAAGTCTCTGTAACTTGCTGTGTGGACTTCTAAGTGTCTTGTCTCTCTAGGCCTCTGTTTCCTCATCTGTTCAATAAGAAGGATGGTCTGATGATGATCACTGAGGCCTTCTCCAGCACTCTCTGGCTCTAACTGATTTGGATTCTCCACATGGGCTCTGGACTGAACAAGAGAACAGGAAATCCAGCTCCATCACTGGAGCCTCCATGTGTAACTTTCAGCTCCACGACTGCCATACTAAATCATCCCGAGAGGCCAGGGTACAACTCCTGGGACAGGGTAGATATTGCAAATTGCCAGCTGCAACTGGTAGCCCCACTTCTCCACTCCCTCAACCCTTATGGCCCAGCATTGAGCACCCTCTTGGATTCACCAAGACGCATCTGTTAGCCTCAGACCTGGTTTGAACAAACAGGAAGAAAGGAAGGACAGAAAATAGGTGGGCATTGACCTGTACCAGGCCCTATGCCAGGTGTTCTGACACACACTGCTTGCCTGGTCCTCATAGCTCAGGAACATCATTATCCCCATTCACAGATGAGAAGAAGGTACATTAGTTATACCCATGAAGGCAGCAAAGAGCGAGGCAGGACATTCACCAAGCCTTCTAATTCGAAGCCTCCCACACTGAACATTTTGGTGGAGTTTACACCCTAGGCCTCTTTTCTCCGACTATCAATCAGGCTATTCCCAAGTGTCATTTATGGCAAGAATATGCTACTAATTCAGTAGCAGCCTTTATGGGAGACATTGTTTAAACTAATGTAGTAATAAGAGCGAAGAAAAGAGCTGACATTTCCTAAGGGTAAGGGGGACCACAGTGACAAACACATGACAAGCACTCTCTGGTTTTGGCCCCACAAAAACTCAGTGAGTAGGCACTGACACTGTACCTACTTTGCAGATGAGGGGCCCGAGACTTAGAGGGTGTGTGAAGTTACACAATTAGGAAGTGGTAGAGCCAAAATTCAAATCCTAGTCTCCAGTTGCAGGCCTTTCATCCTACCACTTCAACACTTACTGCGTTTTTGTTGTTGTTGTTGTTGTTATTGTTTTTAGACAGAGTCCACTCTGTCACCCAGGCTGGAGTGCAGTGGCACGATCTTGGCTCACTGCAACCTCTGCCTCTTGGGTTCAAGCCATTCTCCTGCCTCACCCTCCCAAATAGCTGGGTTTACAGGTGTGCACCACCATGCCTGGCTAATTTTTGTAATTTTAGTAGAGATAGGGTTTCACCACGTTGGCCAGGCTGGTCTTGAACTCCTGACCTCAAGTGATCTGCCTGCCTCAGCCTCCCAAAGTGCTGGGATTACAGGTGTGTGCCACTATGCCTGGCCTAAAGCACACTTTAAATAATGATTTATACTAACACAGTTCTTATTGTATGATCAAACTGAAAGGAAAAGATGTCAGTGGTCTCCAGTCTCAGCCAGCATTAACGCCAAATGGATTGGGTCACACTGTGGGATTAGGTCAAGGGCTCAAGGTCACTGTCACTCATCGGGTGAATGCACGGCAGTGCCAGACATCTTCGTGTTCAAGCCAGGGCACCTCCAGAGATCGTCCCTGTGAACTGTCCAAAGAGCGTAGCCACAGTCTCTGGAAAACGAGGGCAGGCTGACCTGCTTTTGGAACCCACAGAGACTTTCAACCCATAAAGTGAAGCCACCAGGGTTGTGTCCCCTCCCCTACATAGGGTCATGTAGGAATTTGCTGGAAATGCCCTAGAGTGCAGTTGAAAGGGCTTAGTTCCTACCGAAAGCAAGGAGAGCCTCCACTGCCTCCCTCCTGAATCCGCAAGTGCCCTGGGGTGGGGAGACCTGTGCCCCTGGCAGACAGCCAGCTGATCGTGGTCTGGAGCTTCTTGGTCAGCATGGTGACCTCATCCAACAAGAGATCCGCAGCAGAGCACGGGACCCAGGAAAGGTCACTGAGATTCATTCTGTAGCTGAACGTGAAACCGACTTTGTGCTGGGGCAAATGCAGCTCTGCAACCCATGTTGGGAGGCAGCCACCCCACCTTTTACTGCCTGCACGGTCCGGGGCAGGTCCCTTGACCTGGCAGCACCTCAGCTGCCTCACCTGTAAACAGAGGCCACATCCATCCACTCACACGCAGGCGAAGGGTGCAACGCATGCATGGGAAACAGCCTCGTTGAACCGTAGAGTCCTGAACAAATGTAAGGGAGTTTGATTTTCTTATTTTGAGTCCCAAAGTCATCATTGTCATTGTGCTGTTTTGATGATTCATTGGCTGTGTTCTTACAGAATGGGATGTATAAGCAGCTCACTTGGAAACGAAGGGGAGAGCTTGTCCCAGATCACAGCCAGGGTCTGGAATCATGAGGGCCACCTGCCCCTGCTTGAGAAGTTGTAAGTTGCTTCCTTCACCCATCCATTCTATTGCAGATGGATTTCCATTGCTTTCCCACCAGGACCAGGCTCCCGTGCTGATATTGGTACACGGCCGTGGCCCCCTAGCCTTGCTCTGTCCTCACAGAGCTGTTGCTCTACCATAGGACACAGATAAGGAGTCCAGAATTGGCTCAGGGGATCTTTCTGGCCTAAAACCTCACCCAGGAGATCAGTGCTCGGGGCCAGTAATTGTTAAGATATCCCAGTACAGAGCTCCAAGCCGGTCTTGTTATAACCTGGTGAGGATGCTAGACCCACAGGAAAAGCAGACACCACCCCACCCTGAGCAGACTGACACTGGCGCCTCCTACCTGGGCACCAGTTCTGATGCCAGCCAGCCTGAGAAAGGGACTTCCTGGGGGCCCATTAAGCAGAAGTTCCTTCCCTAGACTCAGTCTTCACCGGAAGATGCCTATTAGGAGGAAACAGATTAGCACTCTATCCACCACCAGGTGTGGATAATCCCAGCACTTTGGGAGACCAAGGCAGGCAGATGGCTTGAGCTCACGAGTTTGAGACCAGGCTGGGCAACACAGCAAAACCCCATCTCTACAAAAAATGCAAAGATTAGCCAGGCATGATTGTGCATGCCTACAGTCCCAGCTACTCAGGAAGCTGAAGTGGGAAGATGGATTGAGCCTGGGAGGTGGAGGTTGCAGTGAGCCAAGATGGTGCCACTGCCCTCCAACCAGACCCTATCCCCCGCTCAAAAAAAGAAAGAAAACGACTCTATACACCAAGCTGGCCAGTGGCCTCCAGCCTCCAGCCTCCTTTCTTTAGGATTCTGGGGAGATGAGGAAAGGAGGGGGGAGAGCCTCACCCCAACACAGGAGGCCCTTCAATTTTACCTGGAAAGCCCTGCTTCTTTTCTCACTGTCCCCGGCTAAAGAGAACCATTTATCCCAGCAAAGTGGAAGAAGGCCGTTTGCATTCTGAAATGAAGTGTCAGCGTGCAATGACAGTTAAGGTCCCAAGATACCCCGGAGTTACTTTTATTCTTTTCTATCCACAATCATTAGGGGAAAATCTCTCTGCAGCTTCTGTAAAACCCATTCACTAGAGAGAAATAGATCAATGAGAAAGCCAGAGCCCAGAGAGCCTGTGCTGGCGGCTCTGACGTGAGAACATTCATTCTTCCCCACGAGCCCACGCCAAAAGGACAAAGGATGCTCGCTCCCACCCCCTGAAAGAAGAGCTAGCCAAAAAAGTTCTTTAACTAGGAATCTATTTCTTATCCTTTATTTGGTAAGAACAAAATCTCTTTCTGAGAGTGGCATATCTTACACTTCAAACAAGTGCAACTTTGGCCACTTATTTTTAAGTGCACTTGCCTGCCAAAGGGATAGCAGGAATCCAGGGGGAGGAAGAGGCAAGATGGTGGAGGCACAGCTGCTTCCATAGCTGGCATCTCTAGCCAACCGCTGCAGGACCTGGAAGAACCTGAAGAGCTGACACCCCCAAAGGATGCGCAACCCCAGATTGAAAGACTCAGTGCTCTGTTTGCTGATGTCAGCACCAAGTCGGGGCGCACCAGGAACGCTCTCAGCTGCCTGATGGGAGGAGTGGGCATGCAGGCAGCAGAAGAGGAGGGGGCCAACTCACAAGAGCAAGGGAATAAGAACATGGCCTTCATTCACTTATTTCTTGATTGGACAATTATTAGCACCTACTGCATGCGGGGCACTGGCAGTAGGGGTGAGATGAAATAATAATAGCAGCAAAAACAATAACAGCTACCTTTCTGAATTCCTATCCTATACCAGTGCTTTCTGAGGATTATTTCATGTAATGGGCACAGCAACCCCTTTAGGAAGGTACTAATATTAGATGAAGAAACTGAGGCAGACAGGTTTAAGCAACTAGTCCAATAGCTAATAAAAGGCAGAGCTGGGATTTAGATGTGAATCGATTTGACTCTTGGCTAGAGAAAGACAGATGGTTGATGTGGGCTTACTGAGCTTCTCGGTATGAGCAAGACATTGAACCTGCATCGAGCTCAAGCCACTACCTCACACCCAGGAGCTCACTCTAGAGCCAGGAAGGAGGGAAGTTTGAAAAAACACAGGGAGCAGGGGTGGGTAAGATATATTCTCACCCCAAGTGTTCACTGACTACAGGGCAGCTGGCCAGGGGCAGGGCCCAGGGAAGTATGGAGCCCAGCCCTGCTGTAGAGCCTTGACGTCCAAGCTCAGGGGCTCAGCATTATCTGGAAATCACCAAACGGTAAGAAATCACCAGTGGTGAACAGAGAATGACGTACTCAGTCACGGTTTAGGAAGACCAACAGCTGCAGACTAATATGGATAACCCAAGAATATGAGGCAAAATACAGTATCTACACTATTAAAGAAAAAAAAAGATCCATTCATCAAAACCCTCCAGCCAGGACTAGGCATGAGACTCAACCCCAGGGACCTGCGTGTCCCCACACAGCTCCACCTGCTAACATGGGCGTGCACAGAGCCCCATCCAAGAGGCAGACCCACACAGGCCCAGTATACCTTCGGCCTGCGTTTCCTCCAGCTGTCACAGTGAGGCTCCTTTCCTGGCCATATTCTCCAGCTGCACCAGTCTTTCTACTTAGTTGTTCTGCTTGGTTGGAGGGGAGAGGCTGTCTGTCTTTGTGAGGGCCCTTTTCATGCTGTGCATGACACCTTCCTACTCTGGCCTCTCTCGTACCTCACTGAGGCTGTGCCAAATGCCTTTTGTTGGGTATGGCGCAATTCACTGTGGAGTCACTTGGGCTGCAGCTGTATGTACCGGGATTCAGACTGTGACCAGGCTTTGTGAAGTGGCTCAAAAATCCCCCCAGGCCCTGGCCACCAATGAGCCCGAGGGTCCTCCTTCCCTGCCCAGAGTCCTAGAGATTCTGACAGCCTAGAAATAAGAACAGACATGTCTGACCACCATCAGGGCACAGAGATGGGTTGGCAGGGCTTTCACGCAAGCCCCAGGCTACGCAAACATTTTGCCACAAGCCACACCAGGCTGCAGGTGAAAAAGGCCAGCAGTATGGAGCAGGTTGCTCCAACAGAGGCAGTGACACCCTCTGAGCTATAAGTCAGCATGGACACCTGTCATTTGGGGAATGATCTAGTGTCATTATTAGCTCAGTACGCCCTTTATAAACAAACACATTCATCAACATCTGTCTGCTTTGAGACAGTTGTTTTTCTTCAAAACACAAAAACTCACAAGCCCATCAAACATTTGCCTGCCCCACTGTAGTCCCCAGGCAGACAGGAGTTTGCATCCTTCACGTGGCATATTTTACAGTTAGAAACCAAGGAAAGTTGAGTCCTGTTTTTAAGTGTGTTTGACCAAGAGGGATTGGGAAACATGCCAGGGCATGATGTGGCCCCGGGCAGTGCACAGCTGTTTCCACAGCTGGCGGAGATTGCCACAGCCGTCCACCATACCAGCCAGCAAGCTGATAATCTGAGTGAGAGATGTGTGACCATTTGGCTGGAGGGGACAGGAAGGACACATCTGCCCAGGCAGCAACCATTCTCTCTACAGAGCCTCACACACCAAGGATTCGCCCCTCCCTCCTTTCCCACTCACCCATGGCCACCTTACCACATGAGCATTCCCAGAGGGGCATTTCCCATCCCTTCCTGTATGGGCTTTTAAGACCCCCTCTCCCCGTGCAACTCTGCATTTTCCTTGGATGTCCCTTTTGATTGCTGCCATGGCTCCCTTGTTGGCATGACACGTCCTCCTTCACCATCCTCTGCAGTGGACTCCAGCTGCTCTCTGGGATGTACCTTGAAAGGAGGGTAGGGCTAGAATTTGAGGAGACTGGCTGTTTTCTTGGAGAAAGCCACCCGCTTCCTCTCACTGTGAGGGGCATTTGCAGCAGGAACTGGGATGCCACTGACACCTTTTGGATTAATGCATTCACTCACAAACACTAACACAATTGACTCGAATTCACAACTCACAAAATGAGTCTAAGGGGCTTGACGGGGTGTTACAGCCCACAGTTTCGCAAATGTGGAAGGATGGCAGGACCAAACCCACTAAAATTTTTTTATTAGTGCTTAGAATTCATGATACGCCTTCAAAACCATGGTGAATTCCCACATCATGAAGTCCCCATCTTTATTATTCCACAGCAATGTGGTTCCAAGTCAACACTGTATTATACTAATAATTAGCTGTTCACCTATTTGACTCCTTCCCTCCTCCTTAACAGCCTTCTCCCTTCCAAGACCACGAACTATTTGAAGGCAGAGAACACATCTTATTCTTTCCCATCCTGGCTCTGAGTAGGGAATCAGTGTCTGCTGAAATTAACTGAATCCCACAGGTCTCGGTTAAGACAACAGTAGCAGCAATAGTAGTAACACGAGCAAATACACAGTCCTAATCCCTTTTACATATATGAAAGCATTAGTTCTCACACCAACGCTAGGTAAGGGCTATTCTGATCCCTATTTTATAGATGAGGAAACTGCGGCACAGAAAGCTAGAATCGCTCACCCCAAGCTCAATCAGGAACTGGCAGGGTTGGGCTTTGCACCCAGGCAGTCTGGCTTCAGAGTCAGACTTCCAACCCTCTGCACACACTGCCTCTCAAGTCGAATCGATGCAGACACCTAAAACATAGCGAATTACGTTTTCAAGGAGAGACTATTTGTAGAAATATAGCATGTACAAAGAGGACATTAAAACAATTCTATTCTGTAGACAGCCGTGCAAGAAGGGCATGACAGATGCCAGAGGAGAGAATATGCCCCGTTTCCCATGGGAGGGTCCTCTCTACACATCTGATGCTGCTCAGCACGCAGTCAGGGTTCGAGTGAGGCGGCAAAGAGGAAAGAGGGGGACCTGGGCGTTCAGGGAAAAGGCCCAAAAGGTGGGAGGGGTGTGTTCTGGGCATGGTCTAATCAGACTATGGACACAATTGTCGGGCAGGGGGAATGGCTGTGGCCATGTCGGTTCGTTCAGGGCAATGATTCTCACATTCTGATGCACTTTCAAATCACCTGGGGAGCTCGGAAAAATCCCCTATATTCAATGCTTCCCCTGAGCAATTGAGCAATGAAATCAGAATCCCTAGGGGATGGGACTCAGGCACCAGTATTATTTTAAAGCTCCAAGACAATTATTTTGAAGCTCCTAGGGCAATTACAAACTACTTTTTCTCAATCCAAATTTGAGAACCACTGGTTCAGAGTCTATGCAGTATTATTCACCAGTCTCTTCTCTGCACTATGAACTAAGACGGTGTGTGGGGATTCCGATGGGTGGGCTCTTGTGATCTCTACTTCTCCCACTGTGGTTGGCTGTTTGGGGCCATTCTGTGGGAATGCGTTTTCTCTGGGTTTCTAGGCGGCCCTTTAGGGTAGTGGTAGACTTCAGACTGTGCAGCTCCAGTTCAAATTTTCCAACCTGGCCACTTACCGGCTGTGTGACCTTGGGTATGTGAGCTGATACCCTAGCCTCAGTTTCCTCATCTACAAATACAGGATTGTGGTAGGCAGAACAATCGCCCCCCAAAATGTCTGTGTCCAAATCACCAGAACCTGTGACTACGTTACAAGCAGGAATTAAGGATGCAGATAGAATTAAGGCTGCTAATCAGCTGACTTTAAAATAGGGAGATTATCCTGGATTATCTAGATGGGCACAACATAATGACAGGGATCCTTAAATATGGAAAAGAGAAGCAGGAGAGTCAGTGTCAGAGTGATGTGATGTGAGGCTCCCTAGAGTCCCGTGATGCCCGTGAACACAGCACCAACTAGTGTTTTTACTTCCTGACTCTATTCATGAGAAACAACAGGAAATGGGGCCGTTGGGGGGTGTGGGTAGGAGAAGTGGAGGGTTGGGAAGGGAGGCCCCCAGGGAGTGTTCCTGGTCATCAGCTAAGAAGGGACCATGGACATGGTCAGCAAGGACTTTGGAGACCTCATCTCAAGGTGCTGAGTACCCCTCCTGCTGCCAAAAGCAGGCAAGAGCTGCACCACTGTGCACCAGCAAAGGGTTGGATTTGCAGTGGTGATTTCCTTAGCAAGGAAAGTCCAAAATTAAAGTCACCAAAGTCTCTTGTTTGTGACAGGCCCTGGTGGGCCCTTTTACCCAGCTCTCTTAGCTGATGCTCACAACATCGGTGTGTGGCCAGCATTATGATCTGTTTATACACAGGAGGAAACAGACTCAGGGAAATTCAGTGATTTGCCTGAGTGATTAGACGGCAGCAGAGCTGAGATTAGAACTCTTGATTCTAAATCTAGAATCTTCCATGTCATACCATATTTCATTTTCTTTTCATAAAGGCCTAATTAATATTTCAGTCATTATTGATTCAATCAGGAGAGCATGAGAACACAGCCAGTACAGACTATTAATCTGCATTTCCTCCTTGAGATGTGCCAGCCATAAAAAATGTAGCAGCTTCAAAAACTACAAACTAGAAAGGGGCCTGGAGGAAATTTGGCGCCCAATGAATAAATCTTATGTCAGCTCAGGGTTGTTGTAATTGCAGTTCTGCACAATGTTCATAAGGCCTGGGTTTCCTGCGGTCCCTGAAATCAACCAGGCAGGTGAGGAAAGAAGCAGCCATTCCCCACGGGGGTGCCCAAGGACTCCCACCAAATTAGAATGTGGTCCCAGCCCCGGGAACTAAATTTATCCTGAAAGGACATTTGGATCAGAATGTTCCCTGCTACAAGAGATCCTGTCCCTCAATGTCCCCCCCTTTCTCTTCTTCTAGAGCCAGGCAGTATTGGCTGTAAAACTCAGCCCTGTCAGTTCAGCTTGAAAACCACACATACACATGCAGTCAACCCGTAGCAACAGACTCCACATGTTTAAATTTGAAAGATGGGAAAGACTGAGGCAAGCAGGAAAGGAGAGGCTGAGGACACACAGAGAAGGTGGGACAAGGTGGTTTTGGTGAGGCTGAGCGCAGGGTCAAAGAGGAACTGAGAAGAGGAAAAAATGTCCCCGGCAACTGGGGACAAGCTGGAGCCCTATAACCCAACAGCGGCTGGGGCAAGTCATTCCCTCTACAGCGCCAGCTGCTCCTTCCCAAGCCACGCGGCTCCTCCTACCTGTCCCCACTCTTCAACCTTTTAAGCCCACTTAAAACTCAGAAGCCCCCGCACCCACAATGTCGGCTTTGGGTGATGTCACTGCTGCTGCGGGTGACAGCCAGGCCCTGGGGAAAGAGGCCTGCTCTGGGATGGTGGCGGTTTCCAGCCACCCCACCAAACCTGCAAGGTTGAATTCTGCAGGCAAAGCAAGGATGTAAACTCCCTGCCTGGGGAAGAAGCTAAGTCCCCGAGGCTGCTGGAGAAGAGTGTATTTTTAGGCGTAGGCTTGATTTGTGAACAATAAGGGAAGAGCAAAATTGTAAAATCCTAAGGTTCTTGTGAAGTGTGATCAGTGTCGCTCCTGCTAAACATCCAAAAAGATCTGACAGAGCAAGACAAACTCGGGCTGCCCGCGAACCCTGGCTCCTGGTGGGGTGGTGTTCAGTCAGTGAGATCAGAACCTCAGCATTCTGGGGTAGGAGGGGTGTTTTTCCATTCCTCTGACTCTTAAACAAGAGTGTGCCAGGTGGCTCTCATCTTTAATCCTAACAATCTCCCAAGGAGGGAGATTCATCCACCATTCCTCTAGCCCAACCCTGCACTCTAAGGTCAGAGCAAGTGCCAGTGATTGAGGGGGGTTCAACCTGTACCATAATCTATACCCATCTCCCACCCCCATTCTTGCCTCTCAGTCTTTGATACAGACTACTGACATTCTCTCCATCTTACATAAAATGCTTTGCCGGTGCAACTTGAAGACAAATTCCCTGGCTTCCCTCTCCTGCCGTCAGATCGCCATCCCCCAACCCCTTCTAATAGAGAGAGAATGGGGTTACTACCATTTTAGACCTGGGTGCCTCATCTCTCCAGCTGTTGCTCACCAGGATCTGGCTCCAGGCCCTCTTTCTACTCTCACCTTTCAACATTCCCTTTATGATCAGCTGCATGCCTCCCATTCCCCAGAGCCCTGCACTTCTGTACTCTTCACAGCTGCTGGAGCTGGTCCCTTCCCCTAAAGGACCCTCGCACCACCTGCACCTGCTAGAACTGTGTCCAGCCCCCATGACCGCCTCAGATGCCCTGCACGGCAGCGTCCTCATTCCCATCTAGGTGGAACTGCGCACCGTGCCCTCCACACCCTGTACTCAGCACCAGCAGCCAAGGCGTGTGAGTGTCTGCGTGCTTATCTCTCCATTAGATCACAAGCCTGTTTCGGGCAGGGACCTTGCTGTCCCCACGGTGCCTGGCTCAGAACAGCCCTTCAATAGCTCAGTGCTGAATGAATTAATCACCTTTTGTCAAGTCCTCAGGGGAGGGAGAGAATAGTTGCTATTTCTAACAGCAGCAGGAAGACAAATATTGCCCTGCCCACTCCCTCGCCTCCCATTCCACACACACACCCACTGGTGGCAATTTCTCTTTGCTCTCAAATCGATATGGTCTCTAGCACATTCTAGCAAGAAGCACCACAAAGAGCTGAGAGGGACCTTGGAGAGCCCTTAGCTTCCTCTCCAGATGCACAAGTGAGGGATCTGAGGGCAGTGAGGGGCAGGGACTATTGGCGATCACACAGCAGGCAGGTGTAGGGGACATACCTGACTCCCTGCCCAGTGCTCCCACAGAGCCGCCGCGTGGCTCTGAGTTCAGAGGCACCCGATGGATGGCTCTGCCGTGTCTGGTTACTGATCTCTGGTTTGTGGCTGTGCCTGATGTAGTCACAGGTCAGCAGTCATAGCCAAGCCCAGCTGCTGTGGCTGAGCAGTGTCTCTGAGAACGTCCAGCCATGGTGGCCGTGCCTCAGCACTCTCCTGTGACACAACACGATCTCACCAAGTGACCAGGTGTATGGCTTCACCCTTCCATTTCACAGACTCAACACTCAGCCCCAGCAGCCAAGCCCCAGCACCAGCAGCCACCCTTTCATTTCACAGACCATGAGTAACACGAGACCAGGTCCAGTCTGTAGTTCACATCTCTGTCCCATACCAAGCGCCATGCCCCTCACAGAGCATGGCTCAATGAACATGTGTTTTATGAATGCAGAACAGGCTTATTTGGGGGCTGGGGTGGGAGGGCACAGAAAACTACAACCTCATGGGAGGCCACAAAACTTTTAAGATGAAAAAGATTTGCAAATCCTTGAATTTTCTTCTTTACTTCTCCTGTCTTTGGTTCAACCAAAGAAAGTTTACTTCCCAGATTCGACTTCTGGTTCGACATTTGTAGCAATGGTTTAGATGAAGCTATTGTACTCAGGCTCATCAAATGTGGGAGCTCAGGAAGCTGGGAGGCCCCCAAATACATGTTGCTGAGTGAGATACTGAAAGGCCTGGACAGACTAGAACGAAGGGCTGAAACAGCTGCAGGGAAACATTAACAGAAGCAAACGAAAGGTACAGTTCTCACCTAAAAAGCCAACCGTATTAGCAAGGATGGGAGATTGAGGAGGCAGAGGGTGGGGAGCTGATGGCTTAGCAGCTCATGAGAAGACAGTGGGTTTTAGTAAATATTCAATTCAATATAAACTAATAGGCTACCATGAAAGCTAAAAGTCATTGGCTGTCTTTGACTGCAGTAACAAAATGAAAAAACCAGTCGGTACCCTCTGTACTGACCTGATCCCAGCGGTGTGTGAGGGTCAGTGTGTCACCAGACCCCTGGGCTGCTATGGACCAAGCAGGTCCTGTTCAGAGTAGCAAGATCAGGGTGGAAACAGGATTATTGACATGATTATGCCAGGGAAGCGGGGCATTTAATCTAGGAAAGTCCTGGGTCCAGCTCAGGGGAGCTTGGGCGGGAGGCTGCTGGCACCTTACCATAGGAACAGGCAGAAGGAGGGGAAAATATGGGCAGGGAAATAGGAGGGCTGCTGAAGCCTGACCCACCCAGGCCACGGGCAGCCAAGGCACAGTGTCTAAGGGAAAGACCACACTCAGCCCAGGCAGACGATGGCTTGGGGGCAGAGGCAGGTCTGATCCTGAGGGCCTGGGGACGATCAGGGACACTGTGGCTCCAGGCAAGCAGAAGTAGAAGCCAGCCTCTCAGAAGGCAGGGAGGCAAGAAAGAACAAGACCCAGTATGGGGCTCAGCCAGGCTTCAAGGAAGACCCTAGCCTAGTCGGGATCAGAAGGGAAGGCAGAGAAACTAAAGCGGGTTCCAGTTCTGATGGCTGGGCATGTAACCCTGAGATAGCTGCCCTTCTACCTCCCCAAGGGTGCTGGGCCTCATCCTTGAGGCAAGCCTGGGACCCAAGGGAAGGACAATAGGGAAACCAGGAGAAGGAAGGGATTTTAATAGGCAAAGGAGCCACCATAGGGCACAGCCAAGGTGGGGGTGTGGCTGGGATGAGGGCCTCCAGAGCTGCTGCAAGGTTGGACCAACACTAGGTTGCTGTTCAGCCCTAGGCTTCCTAATATTCACCCTTGTTGGAGGGAAGTCCCCATGACTCAGCCCACCTTCTAGGCTGCTTCTAGCCATTATAGGAACCAGGGGTAGAAGAGTAATTTGAGAACAGGCCTCTCTCCCCCAGGCAGGGCAACCTGGCTAGCTTTGAAGGTGGTCAACTCAAACAGTTGACCTCAAAGCCCTCTGCCCTCACCAGCCACATGACTGTGGACACATCTCTTACCTTCTCTGCCTCAGTTGCCTTATCTATAAAGGGGGGATGATAACAGAGCCTAACTACAGGACTGTCACCAGGAATCACTGAGATGATAGAGCAAAGGCACAGTCCTCAGAGCATGAGAGATCAACAGATGGAGGCACCACTGTTACCACCTGTGGGATTACCAACCACTTCCCCAATCTAAACTTGGAATCAGAACCCCGGCCTGTGACGCTAGGGTGATGGGACAGGGTAAAGGTAAGTTTAGGGGCTGACAAAGTGGGGGATGCTTGTGGAGATTATGTGCAAAGAGAGCTCACCACAAGCCTTGGTGGAGGCACATAAGGCCACATAGAAAATGACAGTCAGTTCTGGAGATGGATGGTGGTGACAATTATACAATAATAAGGATATTCTTAATATCACTGAACCATATACTTAAAAATGGCTAAAATGCTAAATTTTAGGTTATGTATATTTTACCACAAGTTTTAAAAAGTGGTTTTTTTTTTTTTTTTTTTTTTTTGAGATGGAATCTGGCTCTGTCGCTCAGGCTGGAGTACGGTGGTGCGATCTCAGCTCACTGCAAGCTCCGCCTCCCTGGTTCACACCATTCTCCTGCCTCAGCCTCCCGAGTATCTGGGACTACAGGCGCCCGCCACCATGCCCAGCTAATTTTTTTGTATTTTTAGTAGACAGGGGGTTTCACCGTGTTTGCCAGGATGGTCTCGCTCTCCTGACCTCATGATCCCCCCACCTCAGCCTCCCAAAGTGCTGGGATTATAGGCATGAGCCACCGTGCA
>NW_016804391.1:221031-257745 GCF_001698545.2 Rhinopithecus bieti
TCCCGCGCGCGCCTAAGTTTCTCCCGCGCGCGCCAAAACTGTTCCCGCGCGCCAACCTTTCCCGCGCGCGCCAACCTTTCCCGCGCGCGCGCAAACATTTTCCCGCCCAGGAAGATATGCAGCCCAGGGCGCAGGTGCGATCCCGCGCCCGGGAAAAGTACAAACCCACGGCGCATGCGCGATTGTAATTTGAGAAGATCCGGCCCCTATCACCGCCCTGGCCCAACCTCTTCCCCTGCCAGCCTATATAAGGCATGACCCTATACTCAATAAACGAGACTTGATCAGGCTGTTTGTCTTGTCTCCATTTCTTGTGTTTTCTTGTCTCCTCCATTCCCACTCCCCCTTCCAGGGCCCGTTCGACTGTCCTGCAGGTCGGGACAGGTGGCATCTAAAATGTGAGTTTGCAGCCTGGGGAGGGGGTTAGCATGGTCTGAGAGCTGTTGGTAAGAGCTAAACCACAGAAGTAAATGGACTCTCTAAGGGAGAGCACAATTTTCAGTCAGAATTTTGGTAAATAAACAAAATGCATTGATTCTTGTATTTTAATTTCTCTCCCAGACACACTGGCCTGAGGAAAAGAGGTGCCTGAGTCTTTGAAGGTCTGTGCTCCAAAACGCCAACAGAGAAGAAGACTGAGGAGAGATGGGGTGGGGTGCCATCTTCAAACAATGGAGGCTACCACGCGGGAAACACAGCCCCTTCTTTTCCCTCCTCCAGAAGCAGAACCAGGCCTGGGGGCAAGTTCCAAGGAGGCTGCCTCACCTTGGCAGAAGGGCAGGCTTTCTAAAGACATTGGTAGGGCAGCCTCTCCCAGGGGGCTGGCAGCTCTGCCACAGCAGCACACACAGAGGCCCTGGGGTTCCTGCACTAGGTGGGCACTACAGTTTAAACGTGTCCCCTCCAAAATTCAGGTGTTGCCAATGTGGCAGTGCTAAGAGATGGGGCCTTTCAGAGGTGTTGAGGCCACGAGGGCTCCTGCCTTGTGAATGGGATTAAGGCCCGTATCAAAGAGGCCCTATGCAGTGTTCAGTCCCCGGGCCTCCTGCCTTCCCCGCCTGAGGACACAGCAATGCGGCGCCATCTTGGAAGCAGACAGCAGCCCTCACCAGACAACTGAAGCTGCCGGCACCCTAATCCTGGACTTCCCAACCTCCAGAATTGTAAGAAATATATTTATGTTCCTTATAAATTACCCAGTTTGGATGACAGCTACCCAACAATGTTGCAGAATTCTTCTTCCTGAAAAACTCAAGCCATCTAAATGAACAAATAAGAATATTGTTCTAAAAGGTACTCCCCCAGTCTCACGTTTGTGCTGGGCAGGGCCTGGGGCCTGGGTGTGAGCTTTTGGGGCAAGGTTAGGGAAGACGGGGACATGGTCATCTGGTCCCTGCTAAAATTTAGCCATGTGACCAGGAACCATTGTGGATGAGGAAAGTTGTGAGCAGATTCCTAGCAAAGGTCTTGAATCACCCCAAGGGGAGATGTAGCAGCCACTCCCTGCCCTGCCTGCTTCACAACGGATGGGCAGCAGCTGGCCTTTCCCTGTGGAAGGTGCTTGCTAAGCACTCCCCTCTGCATAACTTCATCAGTCACACTTGGGATAACTCCTTCCTCCACTTGCAGGAAGTAGGTTCCGCAGCTGGCTGAGCAGCCAGACCTAAACCAGAGAATTACAAGATTGGGGGGCTAAATAACAGATGAGGAAACTGAGGTCCAAGACCAAAAAGCTAAGTCATGGTATCACCAGCTTTGGAAAATAGTTACCTTGAACTCAGCACGCTTTCCATTCAAAGAACGTGCTACAAATGCTTGCTCTTTGTCAGACACTATAGGTCTCTGGAAATGTAAAGATTAATGCAAAGATAATTGCCCCTGAGGTTGGGGAGAAAGACACCTAACAGAAAACTGCAATATGGCCCAGTGAGGTATATCCAAGGGCATTCTGTAGGAGCCTCCCTCCTGCTGACTCTCTGGCCCCAAACTGTTCCCATTTCCCTCTGGCAAGAGAAGGTCCAGCTGGGCACAGAAAGAACTTTACTGGAAAGGTAAGAGGCACAGAGGAAGCCGGTGTTGGTGACTTTCCTCAAGTGATGGAGGCTGCAGGGAGGATAAGGGGCTGGGTAGCAGGAGCTCAGGGTACAGGCAGGGCTGTACCTGTACAGGAGCAGGAGGAAGCCCAGCCACCTGCCAGTACCAGGCAGTCATGGTAGTGACCACCTGGTGGACCCAGCTGGTAAGTGACAAGGCCCAGCTAGAAGCAGTGGGACAAAGGTCACAGGAAAGGAACCAAAGTTTCCACTCTGTGAAAGCCCACTCTGTACTCTACACTGTTCCCAATCCCTACAAGAGTTCAGCAAAGTGGCTGATGTGGTTCCCATACTTCAGATGGGGAAACTGAGCCCCAGTGTCAGGATTCAACACAACTGATTTTACTTTGTTTCTCCAAATTGTGTCAGGCCAAAATGAATGACCCCCAATAGCATCATCTCCTGCCCATGATTAGGGCTGAAACAGAGATTGGCCATGAGCTGGACATGGGACAATGGGTGCCCAGCCAGGTTCTGGGCTGTCAGCAACATGACCCTGCCACCAGGCCAGAACTGAGTCAAGCGGCAGCTGGACCAGAACAGGCCAAGAGCTAGGGCTGCAGGCCCTGGACTGGGAACAAGGACCTCAGGAGCATCAGAGGGAGGGACACCCGGCTCTACCCACACCAATGCCTGGAGCAGAAAGAGGAAGTAGTCAGGCTTAGCACCAACATAGTGTGGGGTTGAGGCTAAGAACAGCTCCTCTTCTTCCCCTTCCTCAAGCCTGGGTCATAACTGAGTTTTATGATTCTGCCTTTTTTCTTTGGTGTGTGTGACACCTCCCCACACAGGTCAGGGTGACACATAAGTAATACAGTCTCCCTACAGATGAGGACATGGACCCTGAGGGACTGCCTGGGTCCCAGAGCTGGCTTTGGGTGGGGTGGAACCAGGCCCGGAGCCCAGACTGTCAACTTCTGTCCTATCTTGGTTCCGTGGCCCTGTTCCTCCCTGCCTGTACTCCTGGCTCCTTTCTGGGGCTGACTGGACAATGTCTGAGTCCATCACTTAGTCCAATTCAGACTCCATGAAGGAAGCTGCTTAGTGGCATCTGGCACAAGCACAGCCCCTGTCCAGGCACGTGCAACCCTTTAGAGGCTGAAGAGTCCCAGCATCCAGGTCAGTATCCTCTAGTCATCGACGGAATGCAGCCCTGCCAAGGTGGCCTGGAGCTGAGGCTTCCATGTCCCAGTCAACTGCAGTGACCCCTGACCTTTAGACAAAAAGCCAAGGCTCTCCAGGAGGAGGAGGCATGCCCACCTGCATCCACACAGCAGCTCCACCCTGAAAATGCAGAGTAACAAAAGGGACTGGATTCGAACAGTGTTGTTAAACAGCGCTTCACAAAGCACTCTCCCATGCACTCCTCATCCCATCCTCACAACAGCTCAGCAGAGCTGGAATAAAGGCCCCATGTTCTAGATGAGAAGATCGAGACCCAGGAAGGTCACAGGGCTGGCCAAAGACACTCCGAGAAAAAAGGTCATGGCCGAGCCTTGGCCCCAGTTTTTCTGACTCTGAGCTCTGGTCTTCGTCAGTCTCTCGCATGCTGCCCAGATGTGAATCTATCTGTGCTCCTCCAGCCAAAGGACCGGGATGGTTTCCAGATTCACATGCACATGAGGAAAAACATCTGGATAGTTTAGAACTGTTCAGGTCCACAGCAGTGCAGGTCAGCCTGAAGGGCCGGGGGCTGGGGGAGGCTCGTCACCAGAAGATGCCTCAGATCTGTTCCCTCCTGTCTCATCCTCCTGGCCCAAGTTGAACCATCCTCCCTATGTCAGCCAAACTGGAAGTGCACCCTGGAGGCCCAGCCAGTGTTTCTCTGGGTACCAAGTCACTCCTGGGCAGCAAGAAACAGGGGCCTTCTCGGCCACAGCAGTCTCTTATTCTTTCTAGAAAATGACACCCCCAGCCTGGCACCCACAAGGGTGAAGCCCACATCATTCACAAAAAGCAGACTCCTTGGTGGAGTTCGGTGCAGCATATGTGGGGGTACGCAAGGCAGGTCTGCCTCACTGAGGGGATCAACTCAGTGGCCCAAGTTCAGAAACGATCCAACAAGAGACAGAAAAGGCAGAGCAGTGCATCAGGGGCTCTCCCGGCCCGATGGTGCTCAGTGAGGGTCCCGAATACAGCAACCTCGCTCAGCATGAAGCCCTACACTTGTCTCTGGGATCCCCACTTCGAAGACAACTTAACAGTTATTCGAAAGCCATAGGGCAGCCTCGCAGTTTCCTCTCCCATTTGGGTCCAAACCAGAAGAGAAGAGCCAAGATCTTGGGCACCGTCTTGTCAAATCACCCGAGTAGCTGCTCGGGGAGTGGGTTTTGGGGGTGGGGATGGGCTGGACTCAGAGCAAGGCCAAAGGATCAGCCGCTGCATGAAGGGGTGAGGCGGGCGCACCTACCTGGACTTCACGTGTGTGGTAGGCGATGATCAAGCCCAAAAGGATGATGGTGGACAGACTGATAAGGCATTTCAGGGCCAACGAAAACATGGAGTCCTGCAGGAACAATGGAGAGAGAGAATTAGGGAGTGCAGGGAAAGGAGCATCTCACTTTATTCTGCGGCTGTGTAAAAGAGAAGGGGTGGGGACACAGGAGGGACTGTTACCAGCCCCTCCTAGGAGCAGGTGTAGCACAAAGTCAGCCTGAGCCACACAAAAGCCTTGGGCTGTGCCTGGGCTGGCTCTGTTTCAGCAGCTGCCCCCTCTGAGCCTCTGTTTTCTTGGGCTAAGTCATATTTGCATTCCTGGGATGAACCCTACTTGGGCATGATGTATTATGTTTGTTATACATGGCTAGATTCAGTTTGCTGATGTGTTATTTAGAATTTGTACTTCCATGCTCGTAAGTCATATGAACATCGTTCTTTTTTGTGCCGCTATTACATGGTTTGGGCATCAATATTACGCCAGCTTGGGCCTCTGTTTTCTCTTAAACCCAAACCAGAGGATTTCGGAGGCAGAATTCTTTCAGGAATGAATCTGAGTGTCCTGGCAGCTGCTCTCATCTCCTGGCTTAGGCCAAGGGCAGGGGAGGAGGCAGGGACGGCAGAGGAGCTACTGGAGAAAGAAGTGGGTGAGCACAGGAGCAGAGAGGGGTCCTGGCAGGAGAAGGACCCTGAGAGTCCCTCCTGCTAGGGATTAGGTGGAGGAGGTGAACCCTGTGTTCTCCACCGCAGCCTTTCAGCCCCAGGGCAGCTTAGAGAATCTGAGGGGTGTGGTTAAGAACATGACCTCTGGGGCCACACTGCTGGGTCCCAGTCCTGCAACAGCCACTTAGGGCTACATGACCTTAGAACGCCCACTCCACCTCTCTGCACCAGCGTGCCTCCTGTGTCAGATGGGGATAATATTTGGGCCTACCTCACAGGGCTGTTGTGAAAATAAAGGAGTTAATTTACCTAAAGTGCCCAAAACAGTGCCTGGCCAAGTAAGTCTTAACTACCCTTATCATTTACTTTGCATCCTCTACAAATCAGGGTGTCTGGGTTGGAATTTGGTGCACCTCTGGGCATTTCAAAGCTGTAAGTAGAGATAGCTCCCAGTTCCAAAGGGAGGTGGGAACACAGCCCTGAGCAAAGGCAGCGGATGAGATCCAGGAAGCATTTCCAAGCAGCGACTGTGTGTGGGTGTGGCGGCCCTGCACTTGGTCCGGAGTGGTGCACGCCACAAAAGAAACAGCCCCTGTCCTCAGGGAGTTGGTCATTAGAAGAATGATGCCCAATTTCTGGAAGGCACCTTACAGTTTACAAGGTGGTTTCACGTATATGTTCTCATCCTTCCTCACAACAGCCCTCGGCCTTTTACCTTATAGATATTACAGGCTGAGGCCCAGAGGGGTGGGTGGCTTGTGCCAGAATTCAAAGCCAAGGCCTCTGACTCGCAGTACAGAGCACGCCCACAAGCCCTCAGGCACACTCTCCAGTGGGAAACAATGTAGAAACATGGGAAGCATTCATTTAAATAGACCTAAAGGACACCTTAAGACAACAAGGTAAGGGAGAGTATGATCAGCTGGCAGAGTGAGACCTACAGTAGAGCTAGGGGAGCTCGAGGGATGGGTCAGAGGCAGCTTTCAGAGGCGGATGTGACGGCAGCTGAGATCTGTGGAGTGAGGCGGTATGTCCAATATGGCAACCACAAGAATGAGAGGAGGGCTTGGGACTCGAACCCAGGACTTCCAAGTGCCCAGGTCCATGCTCTCGGCCACCCTCTGTGGGCTGAAACAGAATGAAAGCGCTCTCCCTGATGTCTATTAATCTCCCCATTCATTTCATTGGTACAGTTCTTGAGGCCCACTGGAGATATAAAGAAAACTAATAAAGTAACTCATTCATTCACTCTTTCACAACAATTTCAACCACTTCTCATTTGCTGGGCACTTGCTAGATATCCACCCGTGTGCTAGATTCTATATACACAGTGATACACACCAGAAGCTTCTGATCTGGCTTATTCACTAACTCTGACTTTCTACATTGTATGGGGTCGTCCAACTATGGGAAAAGATCTCCATTATTTGCTATACATAAGATGATCTACACATAAGCAAGTCTTCTTTTAGCCTCTTCATGTTCCACGGTTCCATGAAGAGCAGCCTGCAATCATTTACTCAGCACACATGTATGGGGGCCTAAGGAGGGTTGATGCTGTTCTGGTCCAATGTAAACACAGAGAAGGACAGAACACAGTGCTGGCCCTCAAAAACGTTCTGATCTTCACAAGCACTGCCTGATGCCTGAAACGCTACCCAACCACAAGACCCAAATGGAGCTGAAAAGAGCAAACGGTGAATTCAGGAACACTCAGACTGTATTAGGGTAAGACAAACCTCCCTGCACGAATCAACTGGGGACAGCTCACAATGTTTTCCAGCCAGAAATGACCATAACTTGCTTTTCAAAAGGGTCTGAAAGCATCTGGGAGCATCACACCTCCCCGGGAAGGATTTGGGATCAGTTGTACATTTCAGCCTCTTATTTATTTCTTTTGGCAGAAATGAACTGACATCAGAATCCAAGTCTATTTCCATCATTTTAAAGGAAGCAGTGAAGGGAAATGGGCCAGATGCTGTCTCTCTCCTTTGAGCCTCTTCCTTTTGTCCTAAAGCTCAAAACCTTTACATGAACAGGCAACTCCCACCTGCTTCTTGGTTTTGACCAGTACAACCTCCCTGGCCAGCTCCAGCCCCATCTGCGGGATGACCAAGCTGTGTGCTGGATCAACAGGGACTCTCAATATCTTACAGATTTCTTTGCATTCTCCATCAAGTCAATAAAAAAAATTAACCAACCACTTTTAATAGCTGGAAAACATGTCAAAGAAGTCTGGCTGAAGTAGGAATGTTTTCTATTTGGTAAAATGTTGAATTAGCATCTTCTCTTTGCTGCCTGAACATCAATGAAGCTTGAAATTGATATGGTTCCTTGGGGAACAGCAGTGACACAGGGCTGCCATACACCCCAGGATGGGGTACCTGCCACACCCATTGCCCCTACTCACTCCCATCTGAGGGCCAATAAGGCACTAGCAGAACAGAGGGAATCCAGTGGTCAACTGGTCAACCCTTCTGCCCCATGACTCAGAACTTTTCAACGTCAAGTAACAATCCTTAACACACAGGAATACTCAGGAATTATATCTCATTACATGAGAGTCATTTTAAAAACCATTTATTCCTAAATGCCCACAAATGTTCAAGTGGTTAAGTAGATTTGAGATCAGGCAGTGATGGAACACTATGCAGTCACTAAAAAACACTTCTGCAGAGAATATCTGAAGACATGGAGAATGGCTGATGATAGAATATTAAGTGAAAAACTCAGATCCCAACACGATATGTAGTATATTTCCAATTATTTAGTTTTTAAGCTTTTTTTCTTGTAGAAAAAGACTGAAAATACGTCAACAGAATTCCTAAGAGCTGCCTCCATCCATGTGGTCCCTGTTCTGCTCCAGGCCACAAGGCAGCCCTTCACAGATCTGTGATTTCTCATTGATGACAATAATCTGTAATAAAGCACGTTTACAGGGGCCTACCATGCAAGGACGGCATCATCAACCCACTCTTACAGAGGAGAAAACGGAAGCTCTCAGAAGTTAAGTAACTTGTCCAAGGGCAGGGCTCACCATGGCAAAGCCAGGATTTGCAGAAGCCAGGTTTTACAACCAGATCTGTCTGCCTCCAGGTTCCATACCCTGCCTGTGCCCCAGCACCCCACCTGCTCCTGCGGCCACGCCTTGCTGGCCCTCCAATATCTGCAGTGAGGCTTCTTAGAGCTGCTCCAGCCTTTCCTCCCCTGAGGCTGTGCAGAGGGTGATGGATTGTGTTCCCCAGCTTCTGAGCCAGCCACAGAAATTGCTCTCCTGGCCTGCCTTGTAGCTTCCAAAAACAGGCCAGAACTGTAATGATTATGGTAGATCCTTCCCAGAGACTTTGAAGTTCTAAATGTGTTTTATTGTTTGGAACATCGCAAAAAAGAGAAAGCTATGCTTACAGACAGAGTCCTGGAGGGGCACTGAACCAAAATGAAATATTAGCTTAATTCAGATAATGATGCACAGGCTCCTTCCCCAACCAAGTTGCTACCCACAAAGAGTGTATGTGTATGGCTGTATGCGTGTGTGTGCTTATACACACATGTGGTCCATTCATGATTTCTGTCACTGGCTGAAACCCCCAAAGGGAAAAGGTGACAGCATCTGAAGTTTGTATTTACTGAATTAAGGTCTGATGTGCCTGTCTGACATCACTATGTTTTGTGCATTCAGTCTGGGAAATAATTGATTTAGAAATCTTTTCTATCTAATAAGGTCAACTTTTCCTTCAATTTCATGGAGAAGTCCAAAATTGATTGATATTCAACATCGGCTTATGACTGTGGTTCTGTAATGGTTGTCCTAATTAGATACTCTTGTTAATTAATGCTATGCAAATTAAACCAGCCCCTCTTCTGCTGGCAGGGAAGACCGCATCACTAGTCGCTGTTCTCCAGGGAGACCTGAGGCTCCTTTCCCTCCACATCAGCACCAAGCCCTGGCCTTCTTCCTTCCTCAATCTCATGCTGCCCAGTTCTTGAGATCTTTCATTCTTTTTTTTTTTTTTTTTTTTTTTGAGACAGAGTCTTGCTCCATCGCCAGGCTGGAGTGCAGTGATACAATCTCGGCTCGCTACAACCTCCGCCTCCCGGGTTCAAGCGATTCTCCTGCCTCAGCTTCCCGAGTAGCTGGGATTACAAGCACATGCCACCATGCCCAGTTGTATTTTTAGTAGAGACGGGGTTTCACCATGTTAGCCAGGATGGTCTCGATCTCTTGACATCATGATCCACCAGTCTTGGCCTCCCAAAGTGCTGGGATTATAGGCATGAGCCACCACGTCCGGTGGGATCTTTCATTCTTACCCATCATCCTCAGCTCCTATCTTAGCACAGCCTCCTCCTTCCAGGTGGAGCACCCTAATTTAATTGCAAGCCCAGGTGTGTTGGCTTACGCCTGTAAGTCCAACACTTTGGGAGGCCAAGGCAGGTGGATCACTTGAGGCCGGGAGTTCAAGTCCAGCCTGGCCATCATGGTGAAACCCCCATCTCTACTAAAAATACAAAAATTAACTGGGCGTGGTGGCGCATGCCTGTAGTCTCAGCTTCTCAGGAGGCTGAGGCAGGAGAATGACTTGAACCCGGGAGATAGAAGTTCTCGGCAGTGAGCCAAGATCATGCCACTGTACTCCAGCCTGGGTGACAGAGCAAGACTCTGTCTCAAAAATAATAATAATAATAATAATAATTGCAGCTGTTGGTCCTCCCAGCATCCTCAGAGCGGCTTCCCAGCCTGGCTGCTACCAGAAGTCAGCTAACAGAATCCTGTTTCAGTTACTAATGAATGAAGTGACAGAATGAAGTCACTCAGACCCTCTGCCTCCCAGGACTGTCCAACCTGAGACCAGGAGAGACAGCCGATGCTGTCACAGTGGGAAGGGAGACTCTGGGGACTCCAGAGGGCAGCTGGACCTCTGACCAGCCTGAGAAGGGAGAAGGGCCAAGACCCTGATGCTTGCTAGCCAAGAGAGCTCTGGAAGAGAGGCCCAGGGAATGGATCCAAGGGCGCAGGGGTCTCAGCCTCCTCCGTAGCAAACGCCTGGCCTGAACAAGTTGCTTCCTTCTCCTAAGCCTCAGCCCCCCAGTAAAATGAGACTCTTGGACAGAACCATCTCCAAAGTTCAGTTAAGCCTGATGACCAAGACGCCAGGCACACATGCCATGACAAACAGGTCACAGGGACATATCCAACACTCATTCCTTTTTTTTTTTTTTTAAGAGTTTTCTTTTACTAGGCATTTTGTAGATGATGAAATGCTGGGTGTGAAATGGTCAGCCACAAAACCCACTCACACCATCTTCTCCTCAAACACAACACGGCAAGCTTCCTATTTTTAGTCATGAGGGCTAACGAAGATGTTCATTGTCTCTTTCTAAATAACATAGGATTTGAAACCAAAAGGCCAGAGGTTAAAGTCATGTCTTTGCTACTAACTAGCTGTGTGACATTGGATCAGTCCTTTAACCTCTCTGGGCCTCTGGTTTCTTCTCTGCAAACCAGAACTACCCTTACTTTTCTCACAGCTGTTAGGGGATGAGATAAGATTATGCATACGAAAAATCTCATTCTGTTTTCACACAAAGAGAAGCATGCATTCTCTTGTAGCCAAACACCTCTTCTCTTGCCATGCAGATGTCAGTGCAGGTAAATGCAGCTGATCCTCAGTCTGGAGCTGCTCGCTGCACCCCCAATATCAGCATTTTATGGCTGCAACAATTTATAAAGATATCCCCGAGGCATTTCAGAAAGACACTTACAATCTGCATAGCCAAACATTCATTCACTCGTGCAGTCATATGACATATATTCACTGAGCACTTACCATGCCCAGGCACTGTGCTGGACACTTGCCAAATGCCAGGGATTCCCCACCCCCTCCAACCCCAACCCACTGAGCCTGAATGCCATCCAAGAGCTCCCAGGAGCTCATCCCAAGGGCTGCCCTCTGCACAATCATCACCCCGTTACCTTGACATCCCATCCTCTCCCTCTTGGACTCTCTCCCTGGCCTCTCCGTCCTGCCCACAGTGCAAGGTCAAGAAGAGATGGGCCAAGGGTCAGGTCAGGGGACCCTGGAGGACACATCAGGCTAGGACAGCCAGGAATGGGCAGGAAGCCCAGACTGAGGGAGAAGACCTACAAGTGGTTCCTTTGTGCTCGAGTGACCAGCGCTCTCCACGGCAGAGCTCAAGCATGGATACTAGTTGCCAAGCTCCAGGAAACTTTCCTGCCTGCCTGAGCCCACTATGTGGGTGAGGACGTCTTTACCACAGGTCCCAGGGGCTGGAGATGGGGCTAAACCTCACTGCCACCTTTTCTCCAGCCCCGTCACCTTCTTACATGAAGCTTCTGTTCTGGGCCCACACCCCAACCCCACAACCAGGGGATGCTTGAGGTGGATCCCCAGCGGGTGGAAAGCTGAGATGAGACCATCCACACTCTCCTCTCAGTCCCAGGAGCCGGCCAGGCATCATGAGCCAGCTGACCCGCATCAGGAAGTGGGGTCTGATCCAGACCTGAGAGCAGGTGGCTCCTCGGAGTCCTGTCCTCAGTCCTCCTGTACCCTCCTCAGCCCCCATCCCTGAACGGGGTCCATATACCCACCATCGAAGCTGGGAGCCATTACCTGCTTTAATACTAATTTAATACTAATTTACTAATACTAATTTAATACTAATACACAGGGTAACCTCAGCACCAGGAACCCCGCTAGTCTGCCCTGGGCCCCACACCCTCCCTGAGGCTGGCCATGCCTGGTGCCCCCTTCAGCACTGCCCAGCTGGGGTGACCAGGGCACCTTTCACCATCTGACCCCATTTTCCCATTGATGTTGTTCTCTCACCCCCACCAGACTGTCAGCCCAGAGGGCGGGGAATTTTTACATTGCATTTGTTCACTCCTACAGCCCCATGCCTAGAACACTGGCACATAGTAAGTCAATAAATATTAGTTGAACGTTGAATATTTGAATGAAGGGAGCAAAATTTTTGAGATATGTCAAGCAGGTAGACACTTCCATCCTGAATTTCCAAATTCATCAGAACTAAAGAGAGGTGATGAAAGTAACAGCTAACAATTATTATTCACTTACCACAGGCCAGGCACTGTGCTAACTTCCTTAGGTCCTCAGAACAACCCATGGCCCCATTCTAGAGATGAGGGATCTGAAGCCTGGAAAGGGTCACATTCCCACTGTCCCTGGATGAGGAAGAGGTGGGGGCCAGATTCAAACCTGTGCTCTCACCACTGATCCAGAGGGAACCTCACGAAGACAGGATGGCAATTGCCGGAACATCACCCTTGCAGGCCCTGCCCTCACCAGTCCCACCTGCTCTCTGAAGAAGCCCCCAGTTGTATGGCTTTAGTGGTGTGATAGACAGTGAACAGACTGAGGTCAGGGTTTGGAGTCTGCACCGTCTCTGCAGACTGGGCCTGGCCACGGGGACACTAGGCAGATAATACATGTGGAGTGAAGGAAGCCAGTGGTCTCGACACAAAACTCATAAAGTCAAGTTGTCCCTGGGGCATTTCCCTGGACCTCTAAGTTGTCACTCCCAGAAAGAGATGGAACCTGATGTCTGAGGGACATCATGCAGTTAATAACAAGGGCATTCAGGTCTGAGCAGAGGGTGGCCTGCTAATGTTTAGTGAAGCCAGCATGACGACCAGGACATCAATTAAGAGAAAATGATCCTCCCCAGGCCCTGGCTCTCCCGCTGTGCGATGCCCCAAGGAAGGCAGAAAAAGGTTATTTAGGAGACCACACTCCCAAAATATCAAGCCAGACGGGTCACCCCCTTCAGGCCACAAACATAATTCCAATTAAGGAGACAGTTTCCTGTATAAGGTCTGGGCAGAGGGGAACTGGCATATCATGAATTCTCTGCTGCGTGCTTGCTTATAATTTATTTTCCTGCCCCACTTACAATATTGGCAAAGGTTCCACGCGATTCAATCAAACATTTTTATTACATGTTTCCGTGTGCCAGGCACTGTGCTACGTGCAGGAGGTGGAAACATACATGATGAGGCCTTTTTTTTTTTTTGAGACGGAATCTCGCTCTGTGGCCCAGGCTGGAGTGCAGTGGCCGAATCTCAGCTCACTGCAAGCTCCGCCTCCCGGGTTTATGCCATTCTCCTGCCTCAGCCTCCCGAGTAGCTGTATGGGCGCCCGCCACCTCGCCCGGCTAGTTTTTTGTATTTTTTAGTAGAGACGGGGTTTGACCGGGTTAGCCAGGATGGTCTCAATCTCCTGACCGATGAGGCCTTTTTAAAGGCAGTTTGGTCCTTGCTGCTCCTAAGGTAGCCAAAAGCTGGCCCACCTAGGATTCTTACAGACACAAAGCAAGCACTTAACAAATGTTTGTTGCGTGAATGAATATGGAACGGCAAATACAGATTTAAACCTTCGAGCTCCATACAGAGGCAGAATGGGAGCAGAAGGGTTTGTAACTCCCCACCCCTACAAGTAGGATGGAGGTGGGATGGAAGCCCATGAAGCACACCAATAGCCCAGGTCCTTGTAGAACTGAGGGGCTTGGCACTACCCCAGAGCAATTAAATCGTAATCTCTGCAAGTGAGGTCTCGGCACTAACTTTTAAAAAAAGATCTCAGTGAATCTAATGTGCGGGCCAGAAATGAGAATTGCTGCTCTGGGGCAGAAAAAAACGAGCCAGGAGGCTGGGGTTGCCATCATAGCCCTTCTAAGCTCCCTAAGCAATGGAGCTTAGAAGCCATCTAGTTCAGTGCCCATGAGTCTCTTCTCTAAGATTCCTGGCACACGGCCATCCAGTCTCTGCTTGATTATCTCCAGGGACTGGAAACTCACTTCCTCTCAATGTAGCCCTGGAGAGATTCTATTCTGGATGGCTCTTGTTCAAAGATCTGCCTGCAGTGCTTGGTCCCAGTGAAACAAATGCCTCTGTGAAGTCCTGCTTTGACTTTAGCATCATGATGTCTATGTCAATGTCTTTGACAAGTGAGCCTCTCCCTGGGACACACACTCATTAACGTACAGAACACCAGGAGATCCGCTTGTTCCCCAACCCTCATTCTCCACGAGAACACTGAGGCTGCCTTGCCCCCATCATACAGCATCCTGTGTTGGAGAAAACTTTAGAACCCAGGTGTTGGGTCTCCCGGCCTATGGTCACAGGAGCAGGCAGCCCAGCCCACCCTGCTTTTCCTGCTAATGGAAATATAACAACAAGTCCCTGAATTCATCTGTTCTCCAAAAGCCTGTATCCCTATCCTGGAAGTCAACTCCAAGCCTGTCACCTAGTCACTGTTTCCTTCTCCAATAAAAAGTGGGCCCCTGATTAGCTTTTAGCCTCCTCTGCTTGTGGAAAGTGAGTGCTCTTGGCCAGTTAGCAATTACGTTATTCTTGCGGTGTCAAGAAGTCCCTACAGCCTCCTCCGGCTCTGATGAATGGATACCTGCCACTGTGCATCAGGTTCTGAAGGTTCTGACACCATACCTTTATCTCAGGAGAACTGCACAGCACACTGAAGGTCCCTAGTCCCAGCACCCCAATCTGTCCTGGCATCTGGGGTGTACAGAGTTACAGTGAAACACTTAACCTTGATTCACCCTCCCAGAGCCTCCCAGAATGCTGCTCAATTTGCTATCACCATGAGGGGTTCACCTAGCAAATATTTACTGCTCCACCTGCCAAGGATCTGGCCCCCATATTTCATCCAGATTGCAGGAATCCCCATTTTCTTAAATGTTCTAGAATATTTGAAACAAATAAATGTACTTTCTGGATGGCTTGCTTTGAAGTAGTTTTGTCTTCTCTTAGTAAAACCTATCTGGCCCCCCAAATGAATACAACAGCAGGAAATGACTTTGCTCTGCAGAAAGCTGTGGGCTCCCTGCTAGACTGGGTTGCTGACTAGAACCAAACCAGCCTAGCTGGGCTTGTCCCAGGCCTGGGCTTCCCTTTCCCCATCCTGCCCCAGCCATCGCTGACCAGACGCACAACAGATTCCCAGATTCTCTGCAGGAGCTGTGGTCAGCTAGTTACAAGGAACTGGTACATTCACTTCAGATAGCTATAACTTGAAATAATGTTGATTTGCATCACCTGATAGCCACAGAGAAGTATGTGGGTTTTTTTAAAGACACAAAGCAAGGCCTACAGATGATTCCCCACCCTGGGTCTCTCAGCCTTATCACCCCTCCAATTAGCCCTTTCCTCCCTCCAGCCCTTGCCTCTGTTTGCACCAGAGGCTGCTGCAATACTAGGGCCCCAGCTGAACCTTCCAACTTCGTCAGAGAATTCCAAAATGGAGAAAACCACCACTCCCCACCTGAAGCTCAGAGGCAAAAACCCATTTCCATCCCCACACAGGACAAAATCATCCCCCAACCCCGACAATGTTTGGGCCAAACGAAAATTTTTAAGACACCCAGAAATCACATATGGTGAGAAAAACAACCGCCTGCGGCTCCACAGACATCTCTGGAGGCTGTTCTGGAGTTTCCCAGATAAAGAACAGCCGCGTCCGTGTTTCCCAGCCATGCTTCCAGGCTTCCTGGAGTTGCCAGCACTCTGAGGGTAGCATCACCTTCCTTCCACTTCCACACCTACAGCCTTGCCAACAAACGTGAGACAGTGAGTCCTCCACCCAACACTCGACTTAGCTGGAAGAGGCCTTCTAAGCCATCAAGTCTGACTCCCCAGTCCTACAGGCAAGCAAATTAAGGCCGGGAGAGGGGCTCTGGACGACCCAAGGCCACATACCAGTAACAGAAAGGGCTGATAATGCCCTAAGCCTTCCAAGGGTGGGGCTAGGGTTCTGCCACATCCTCACTCTGCCCATCCACCAGCTTGAACACTGTCCGAAAGGGACAGGCCCCTGTCTCAGTCCTCTCTCCACCCCTCCGCAGCTCCTCAATTCAGGTTTGGGGAGTGAACGTTTCCTCCATGCCTCATTCAAGGACAAATCGGGAGAAATAACAATTATCTACTCCAGGTTCTCTATCTTCTTTTGGCTTAACAATACAAAAGCTTAAACATAAATAAAGGGAAATGGTCTGGAAAAATAACCAGTTGGCATGGAACTATTGGCATCTCAGTGTGGCATAAGAAGTAGAAATGCTGTTTTTTAGAAACAGCACAGCCGTGAGTTTCCTAACCATTTGGCACAGGTTTTTCAATTGTTTGGATGTGATGGACGATGTTGATAGAAGTGGTGGAGACCAAACACAGGCTATTAATAGACCAAACATGGTACTTTTATAATTCTTTCTCTCTCTCATTAGCTCTCTGGCACCAAACTGTTGCCGACCTGCCTACCTTTTACTTTGAGGTGCCATGAATTCCAGCAATGGGGCACCACACGAGCCCTGCTGCCTGCCCATGTCCAAGCATACTCATCTGAGAGCCTGAGAGCCTGGAGGAAGGCTGGAAGCCACACACCAACGTGGGCCACCGGCCTGTACAGGGCTTCAAGGAAACTGCAAAATGCAAAGACTCCTTGGGTGCTGGTCCTCCTATCATGGGGCATGCAGGAGAGTCTAACAAGTAGACTATCCATGGTCTAGGGGGTTCAGGGAATCTCCCAATTCCTCCATGGATTTATTTCCTCCATTTCTTTCTCCAAGAACGTGAGACAGCCCCATCTCAAGGCAGGAGTTCATTCCACCCTAATTGGTTCAAGTTAGAGCCATTTCAAGGCAGAAGGATCTCCATGGTTCCCCTATAGGTGTTGCCTCTAGGAACTCTCTTCAGATTCAAACTCTACGAGGACTTACTGAGTACCTGTTACATGACAGGCTCTGAGTCTACCCATCCATCTTCACATAAGCTCTCATTTAATCCTCACAGGAAGGAACTGTCCCCACTTGACAAATGAGAAACTGAGGCATGGAATGATTATACAATTTGCCAAGATCACACAGCTGGAAGTGTGGGAGCCAGACTTGAAACACACAGCTTCTGATTCCAAGCCCAGGATCGGTGAAGACCGCAGCACAGTCCCCGCTGAGACCTATGCCCTGAGCTCTTCAGGGAGGAGGTTGCTTGTTCCTGCTCCACTGAAGCCAGATCTGCTACTTCTTTGCCCCTGAGCTGCACTTGTTTCCACATCCACAGAACTCCCAGTCCTGACCAGCTGTCCTCTACCTGCATGGGGTCAGCCACCAAGGAAACCAGGCCAAAGACTAGAGCTGGACCATTTGACACCATCACCATCTTTAACATCTATTCAATGAGACTAAAAATCCTTTCTTCCTTCCAGCGTTGTTGTGAGGAAGAGCAGATAATGAACGTGAAAACACTCTCCCAGTCGAGGGTTCCCAAGGGCTTAAAACAGCCTATGCATAGGGTGGCGATACATTCGGGTTTACCCAGGAGAGTCCAGTGTATGCCTGTTATCTGGCATAATTATTACTATGAATGGTAATCATTAATATAATAATCTCGAAAGTGTCCCAGTTTAGACAATGAATCATATGATCACCCCGTATATGTAGCATTTGCTGCCACGGGGTCTGAGAGAAGTGGGGCCCCCTTCCCACCCTCTGCCCTCATGCCTCCAGCTTCCGCACCCACTCTGTGTAGCAGGAGGGTGGGGTGCAGGGTCTCCATCAGCAGACACTTTGCCAGGCTCATGGGCAGGCACCATTCTGCTAGATCAAAGCAATTATTAGTAGACACTATTTTTAGCCAGGTGGTGTCACAGTGCCTGGATTAATTGCAATTAATTATATGTCACTCCTTTAAGGTTTATTTCATCAATTATGGACAATCACGGCCATGTGCCTAACTTGCTTTAACCCTTGGTGACTTGAATCTCTCGGCACAGAGGAGGCTGTAACCATGCAGAAGGCTGAATATCAGAAGATATTTGCTACTGAGACACTGTGTCCTGGATGTCAGTTTAGGGCTTTCCTGTTCTACTAAGCATTTTCTTGCACAGTTTCCTATTTGACGCTGGGAAGTAGAGAGAGCTACTCCTAACCCACGGCTGGAAAAACTAAGGCTCGGAGGATTTAAGCAATTACCCAAAGCCATACAGTTAGGGAAACCCCACTCTTCTAACACGGGGTTGCCAAAACATTTCCAGTATAGACTGATGAGTGTGACCTGCATGAGAGCTCTTTAGAATGTGACCCTCTGGCATCAGTGGTCAGACAGCCCCATGGCCAGGCACAGGGACAGGATCTGAGGGCATCTGGAGGCAGACTTGCCAAGGAGGAGCCAAAGGCACCCAACGCATGTCTGCCAGGCAGAGCAGCCCTTACCTTGGGCGTTTCAAGTGGCCCTACTGTCAAGAGACTCCAAGAAGAATGCGTCCACACCAGAAAAATATGCAAACAAGGACACCCAGTACTTTCCTTCTTTGAGTGTTGAGCAGCCAGAAGAGCAGCCAGAAGGTACCTCGTATAAGCGAGGAGATGGTAGGACTCCCACAGTCCCTCTCGCTGTTGTGATAGGAGGAGCCGGAGGAACACCCCATCTGGTACTCGACTGGCCTTAATTTGGGCTCCTGCCCTCATCTGTTTTGCCCTGCACCGGTTACAGAATATTAGTTCTAAACAGATCTCTGAGCTCCCCTAGTCCAAAGCCTCATTTTACAGATGGAGAGACTGAGACCCCACAGGGAATGCCCTGTCTCCGACCCCGCTTGCCAGGGCAGAGCTGAGCGGGGACACAGCCTCCCCTCCTGTGGGTTCTTGCTGACTGTGGCTGGGAGTCTCAGCTGGGAACTGGGGTGCTTTCTGGAGTGTTTCTCTCATGGGAAAGTTTGCTGCATCTTTTGTTCCATCGCTCTTTCCTACCTCCACCCTCGTCTCACTCTCCTCACCCACATTTCATCCCTCTTGCACTATTCCTGTTTTCCAGGACCAGGCTTTAAGATTGTCAGCTAAAAGGGCTAGGTCTGAAGGAAACTCGGCTGGAGCCCGAGAGCTGCCGCCCCGGGCTCCCTCTGAGTGGCCCCTCTCCAGGCTCGGGGCTGCTTCATGGCACAGTCTGGGTCCTTTCTGTCTCTCTGCTCCATCACCTCACACAGGACTTGTCACACAGTAGGCACTCCATAAATACTTGATGAGTGAATGAAGGGATGCTATCCCATGGCCTATTCCCAAGAAGAGGAGAATCGCGCAAAACCACTTCCCTGCAGACCCCATCACCCAGGTGGGGAACAACACTTCCAACGGGGGGAAGAACTCCAGCAACTTTCATTTCCTCGTTCCACTGACTAAGCAGATACTTATTTGCTTAGAACCCCTTATTTAAGCCCCCCTTTTTTTCTTTTTTTGAGACAGTCTTGCTCTGTTGCTAAGCTGGAGTGCAGTGGCATGATCTCGACTCACTGCAACCTCCGCCGCCCAGATTCAAGCGATTCGCCTGCCTCCGCCTCCTGAGTAGCTGGACTACAGGCACACGCCACCACCATGCCCAGCTAGTGTTTTTTGTTTGTTTGTTTTTGTTTTTGTTTTTTGTATTTTAGTAGAGACAGAGTTTGACCATGTTGGCCAGGATGGTCTCAATCTCCTGACCTCGTGATCTGCCTGCCTCGGCCTCCCAAAGTGCTGGTATTACAGGCGTGAGCCACTGCGCCAGGCCTATTTAAGCCTTTACATGTAACAGCTGTGATCCAAGACCTAGGAAAACAGCCAACCCCTCCTCCCAGTTCCTCACCCCGGAGGAGCTCTGGACCCGGGAGCACAGAAGCTGGGAAGGTGGCAGAACAAGTGATGCTTATGGGGGAAAGCCTGGCTTTCCACCCACAGCTGTTTCAAGGCGTCCTGCAGAAGTGGCTCTGGGGATCCCTGGGCAGGAAGAGCCAGTCTGGGGCTCCCAGGCATCCACTGCCGATGATGACACACTGAGCTATCAAAGCTTGGGTCAGAGCAAAGGAAAAAGCTCGTGCCGGCCAAATGCACAGACATCTCACAGATGTCACGGGCTACCAGGTGGCAACCCCGAAGCAGCTGCCTCTTGTCATGTGGGGGCCAGGTGGATGGGGATTTTGGCCCAAGGGGGTGAACTGTCTCACTGAAGAGACACAGCTGGGCCCAGCCAGGGCTGTGTGCTGTGGGAAGCCAGGTGTGCTGAGGTCAGAGGGGAGGAAGGCGCTCTTGCAGGACTGGAAGAGGAGAGGCCAGGCAGGCTGTGAACTACGAGGGCAGGAGTGCACATGCTTCCTGGAGGACTTGCCCCTCTCCCTCCAGCTGCCACCAACTGCTGACCACGGTGGGACAGCCAGGTGACAGGGGTCAGGCGACCAAAGGTGGATGGACAAGTACAGAACAGAGAGTGTGGGGGCCAAACAGGAATGTGGCCACAGGTGTGGAGAACGTCAGGGCTAAGACAGACCTTAGAGTCTTCACATCTTACAGGCCAGGACACTGAGGCCTCAACTTGGCCAAAGTCACCCATTTGCTAGATCCAGATCTAGAACCTAGAGCTAGAGCCTAGCTCCTTCCCCTATTCCAGGGGTCCTTCTGCTACGCCATGTAGATTCCATAGCAAGTAATTTAAGACACAAATCGTGCCATCCCACTCCTTAAATCCCTTCTGCGGCTCTCCACAGCCTCTGGGATGAAGGCAGGCCCCCTAAGCAAGGCATGATCTGACCCCTGCCTGCCTCTATAGCCCCATATCTCATACTCACACCATAAATTCCAGCCATACTGAGTTGCTCACACTCCGTCAAAATGCACTAAGCTTTCGCTTTCCTCAACCTTTCCATGTGCTTGCTGTGCCAGGAACGACCTCCCCTCCCCGCCTTAGCCTTTCCCGTTCCCAGTCAACCTTGAGAACCAGCTCCGCTCTCACCACTCCCACCACCCTACCCTCCAGAGCTGTCTCCGCCTCTGCACTTCCTCCACCGTGTCCCTTCAGTCCTTTTCGGGAGATAATTCTAAGTGCATTAGGCATCTGCTTACCAGGCTGTGAGCTCTTTGAGTGTGGGAACCAAGGCTTTGTCATCTTTCTGTTTCTCCCCCACCCCCAGCACCTTGCATAGTGCCTGGAATGTGAGAAAAACTCCATTAATGTTTGTGGAATTAATTATCAAATTAAGGAGTGAATGAAGCCCAGGCAGCTTTGACGGTACCTTGTTTCTCCTGAAGCTGCTTTACCCACAGAAAGGCCAGTGGCACTCAGGACATCTCGAACCACTGATCTGCCTTCTGCTCTCCCTCCCTCCCCATGTTGGAGGGCAGTCGGGTCACTCCATGGGAAAAACAGCAACTGAGATACAGGCGACCCAAGTAACACTCCAGTTGTGGTGCTGATACAGGTCGCTGTGTAGTGAAGGCAAAGCAGCTGAGCTGGTGACTGAGTTCACTTATCCATGAAATGAGTGCATAACCACGTGCCCACCACCTTCGAGTGACCTGCGATCCTCAGACCTCAGGAAGCAGAGCGCGGTTGTGTCCCCTCCACCCCCTTAACTGCTCCAAGGCTCCGGGTACCCACACCAGAAGGGGAACAGATCCCATAGCCCAAAGGAGCACTGAGCCTCCAGGAGACCCTTTGGGGGCTCTGGTAATGTGATTTTAGAGAGCATCTGTCTTCCAAATTCTGTTTCCCTGTACAAAACACAAACAAGATATGAAACGTGGTTTACATCCCCTGAGCACCACCAGCTGGTAGGGAGGAAAGGTCCCCACACAATGAGACAGCAGCAGGGACGAACATGACTTGGGTTTGAAAAAGACACCACAGGCAATCCACAAAGTGGGTAATCCACACCTGGCTGGCGAAGGTTTGGCCCAGGCACAGAGAGTGCTCCACAGGGAGGGTTGCTGGACTCAGACCCCCACTCAGCTCTCACTCGACAAGGCTGAGGACCCTCTGCCACTTCCCTGGGGCAGACTCAGCCACAGAGCATCTGAGCCTTTCCAAAGCAGCCCTCAGCCACCCCCAAGAGCCCTTCTGGGGGCCCTGGCCACTGGTGGAAGTGTTTTGAATGATGGAGCGCAGAGACAAACACAGACGGAACAAGGTGCTGGGAGCCACATAGCAGAGCTGCTTCTCAGAGCTCCAAATGGCTCTCAGAGGACACCCCAGCTACTAGCTCCTTGCCAGGGGTAGGGTGGGCAGAGAGGCCTGCAGGGCAGGGGCTAGGTCACAGAGCTGAGGGGAGGGGCACAGGGAGTCAGGGATTTCTAAGACTCAGACTGGGAACCTAGCAGGAAAGGCACTGGAAATTGTACTTACTCCGTTTGGTTTGTCTATTTGTCTCTTGCAATTTATCTAGTATTTCCTAAAAGGTCACTGGGTGGTGATTTCAATATTGTAAAATTTGTAGAGATGCTCTAAAAGAAATGTACAAATTTCACAGGTTTACACTGGCTTAAAAGCAATATATTTTATTAAAAATGTCTATTCTAAGTGCACTTTGGATAGGATTTGGAGACTGATTGGTTAGAGATTCAAAAGGCCTTGTGCTATTAAAAGATCCACTGTGTTTTTGGGGTGGCAAAAAGAAATAGAAATCAAAGGCATTTGCAAAGGTATGGTTGGTGGATGGAGGAAAAAGCGGTGTGTGAGATCACAAAATCCTTTGTCACCTTACAGTCCCCAATGCAGGGAGCTGGGAAAGAAAGGTGCTGATTACAAGCAGAGGGCCAGGTTTCCTGCGAAGGCTTCCATGTCCCGAAATCTCACAGGCCCCTTCTCACTTTCCTCTCACCGCTCCTCATTAACTGAAGCCAATCCTTGTCATTCAAAGGAAAATAAACAGGGAGCAACTGCCTGCGGAGACAAAGGGTCCTCATATCGGGACAAAATGGCTTCTCCAAGCAGACACCTTTTCCCTCAGCCCCAGTCAGAATTCTCTATTTCTTTCCAAACAGCAGAGCCATTTCCTTCCTGTCAGCCCAGTGATGCACAACTTCCTGTCAGGACAGCTGAGGAATCTGGGGAAATGTGTCTTCCCTCACAGACTCTGCTCAGGTTTGCAGGGCCTCAGACAGTACCAAGGAGCAGAGTGGAGAGCTTCAACGAAGCAGCCTCTCCCACGCCTCTGCCCCCACCAACACCCTCCCCGGATCCCCAGGTCAGGCCACTGAATCCAGACGGAGTGTGTGCACCGCACCCAGGCATCTTAGGCCTCTGTCTCCCAGAAGCCTTTGTGGGAACCAGCATTTCCATTCCCAGAGGCACCAGGTGGAGACCAGGCAGAGGCCTGCCCCCTGCGCGGTCAAGCCCAGCCTAATCAGGACCCTGGGGCCTGTAGGACAGACTGAGGCCTGCCCTAGGGAGGGGCTTTTCGGGGTAAAGACAGGCCGCCAATAGCCCCCTCAGGGTCAGCGCTCAGGGCAAACCCACTGGGGTACAAATATGAAAACCTCAGTCCCGCAGACCCCACATTAAATGGAGTGAGAGGCAGGGAGATGAACACTGAAATAATCGCCTCCATTAGTGAGTACTCTCCACGTATCCGCATTCTTCCTTTAACCCCCAACAAACCCTGGGACAGTGGTTCCCAAACCTTGCTGCACATTAGCATCACCCAGGGAGCTTTTTAAAATCCCCACACACAGGTTGCCCTCAGGGCAGTGACATCAGGTCAGAAGCTGGGAGCCAGGCATCAGCATTTTTTAAAGATCCCCAAGAGATTCCAAAAATGTAGCCAAGTTTGGGGACCACTGAGCAAGGCACTGTTCATACCTGTTTTATTAATAAGCAGATTGAAACTCAGAGGGGTTAAGTCACTTGCCTAAAGCCACACAGCTTCTAAGCAATAGAATTAGGCTTCTGGCTCACGCCTTGTATTCCATCATGGGGTCCCCCTCACTCCAAACTTTCTGCATAAAGTTGTTCAGCTCTATCTACCAGGTACTGTCCCCCTACTACATCCCCATCCCCAAACGAGAGCACCTGCAGGCATCTTTGCTTGCTAGCAGGAGTAAGGAAGAGATGTGCGAGCCGAAGGGCCTGTGCGGGGCTGGAGAGAGTGGGCTGAGTGTGTGCGGAGGGCCTGTCGGGAGGTCATGGGACTGGCAGGTTCTGCTCCTTCCTCATCTGACAACGCCATTTAATTTCTCTCCAGAGCGAAGCCTTGGCCTGGCCTAAGAGGATGGCCAGATGTGAGGGAAACATGCGTGAGAGTGTAGCCATGTGGGTGAGTGAGGACACGGTAGAGGTGGTGAGGATGGCACACAGAGCCTGGAGAGGGCAGAGCCCAGGATGAGGGGTGAGAGGAGACCCCCGGGAGTGCTCCAAACCAGAAGCCTGGTGATTGACCCACTTCTTGCTGTGTGACTTGCAGCAAATCACTTCCAGCCTCTGGGTCTCAGATCCCCTCTCTGTGCTGCAATGGGGTGGGACCACATGGTCCAGAGGGCCCTCCCACCCTGGCCTCCACAGTGATGATGGCAGCCCCCTTCTTGGGTGTGAGCAGGGGTAGGTGTGGGAACAGCTGTGGCCTCATCACAGGCAGGCAGGATCCACACACTGTTCAGGCACCCCCAGAACCCGGCTCTCAGAGCTGTCTGGCCAAGACAGGGAGCCCAGTGCACCTGTTGAACACACAGGCCGAGGAGAGGGGCCCCAGGGCAGCACCCCACACTTGACCTTCCTGCATATCCCAGCCATGACCTCTTGAGCTTCAGATCACCTGGTCGCACCCCAAAAGTGGGGCAGAAGGGGGCTATAAGCATCTGGGATTTAAAGTCCCTACCCCTCACCCCAGCCCACTGACCTGCAGCCTCCACTGGCTGCTTCCCCAAATGCCAGATAGAATCTGGTTTCCCTCCTGTGGCTCATTCAGGGACCCCACACCTCCCCTGTGAGCTTTCCCTACCCTCCCTGACACAATTAAATGCTCGGTGCTACTTCTGTGCCTGGTTCCAACCTCTCCTCTTGCATATATTATACTACACTGTGCTCACCATCTGTTTACACTGCTGTTACCATCAGGGCCTCAAGGGAAGAGTCCAGTTTGACTCAACAGAGGCAGCAAAGCATCACAGTCTGGAGAAGGGGCTTTGGAGTCCAAAGACCTCACTTAGAGCCCCGCTTTGCCACTTCCTGGTCATGTGACCAACCCTCAACTTACTCGTCTATAAAATGGGGCAGTAAGAGTAGTGACCTCATAAAGTTGTCACACACATTATATGAGATGACACGTGTAAATAAGTGGCTTAGCGAAGGACCTGACGCTTATAATAGGAGCTCAATAAATGACAGCTATGAGTGCCTTTATATCTCTGTGACACCTAGGGCCTAGCACAAGCCCAGCCCATAGACCTAGGTGCTGAAGAAGTATGTTGAAATAAGGTGAACCCCAGCCTGTTTGTAGCCTTGACAGTCTGCTTGGCCTCTCCAGGAGCTAGATATGGTCCCTGTCCCTCCCACCTCGCAACCAGGGATGGCTCCTTGCATCCATCCACCCTGCAGAACAGTTCCCCTCCTCAGAACAAGAAGCTGCCCCATCCAGGTTCTAGATAAAAAAGTCAGCTGCCTGACTCTCCACAGCTGGTTCCCAGCACCCCTTCAGCCTGAGCCCCCACGTCCCTAGGCTTCCAGGCAGTACCCACTGAGCTCAAGCCTCAAGCATCCTCAGTCCCAACCTCAGCCCTCATCAAATCTTTTTTTAAAAAATAGAGATGGGGTCTTGCTATGTTGTCCTGGCCTCAAGCAATTCTCCCACCTCAGCCTCCCAAAGTGCAGGGATTACAGGTGTGAGCCACTATACCTGGCCCCTCATCAAATCTAAAGTCCCAAGATTAGCAAGTATGCAAGGAGGCTGGGAGAGAAAAGCAGGAGGCCCCTTACGGCAGAGGCTGAAACCTTTCAAAGCAACAGTGAGAAATGCCCAGAGAGAAACCAGGCGGGGCAAGTGGGAAGTTCTCCTGGAGACACCTTCTCACCCTTGCTTCCCACAGAACCCGAGAAAAAGGCACTTGGCAATAGTTACAATTCCAGATGGCACTTAACAAAGTCCAATGCCTCAGCAAGACAGACGTTTGGAGAAATAATGACCCAGGGGACTTTCAGGGAAGGCTGTCTGTACATGGAGGGACGGCTGTGAGATTTAATGAAGCCAGTTCTACATGAGAGTCCAGCACAGGGCGCCGTGCCCCTGCCTTGGTGACTGTCCGCAAGTAGGAGGGGCGGCTGCACAGCCAGGCCACAAAAGGCAGACACCAGGTCAGCAGGGGAAGGACAAAGAACACACCCTCGGGACCAGCGGGGGCTTGCAGAAGGGGACTCCTCCTGAGGGAGTAAATGAATGTCCCCTGTTACACACAGATCTGGGCAGACGCCCTCACCCTCACTCGTTCCCCTCCCCAACCCTCCTCCAGCCCCTCCATTATGCAAATCAAGTGACTACACAGATTTGCATAATTCATGCATTATTAGTACTCGTTCTTGTCAGGCTTTTAGACTTTATAAAGCAATTTTGCTACCTTTAATGGAGAGTAAGAGACAAGGTTCTAGAGAGAGCTTTTCTGTCCTTCTTTCATTAGACACAAAAAGAGTCTCTAAATCTTAAGCCAGGGAGGGAGTCAGACAGAAATGAAGTGACTTAGATTTGGAAACATAAACACTTCGTTGACACTTGGCCAAGAGTGTATCAAAGGCCCGGGTGCCAGGCACTGTGCCGGTCACACGTCCTGTCAACCTCTCAGGCACTCAGACCATGGAGTGGTCCCCAGTGGGGCAGACATTATTATTGGGAAGTCACTCCAGGTTCCTGGGAGACTCAATAACAACAAAACCCCCACTCTGGATTTGTATCGCTTTTTTATATTATATAAAGGGCTTTCGCTCTGCTATCTTACTCAGCGCCCACCATAAGCCTATCAGGTTGGAAGGGCAATATTTTTACCCTCATTTTAGAAATGAAACTGGGGGGCAGTTGCAGTGGCTCGTGCCTATAATCTCAGCACTCTGGGAGGCCGAGGCGGGTGGATCACCTAAGGTTAGGGGTTCAAGACCAGCCTGACCAACATAGTGAAACCCCGCCTCTACTAAAAACACAAAAATTAGCTGGGCGTGGTGGCAGGTGCCTGTAGTCCCAGCTACTTAGGAGGCTGAGGTGGGAGGATGGCTTGAGCCCAGGAGGTGGAGGTTGCAATGAACTGAAATTGTGCCACGGCACTCCAGCCTGGGCAACACAGCCAGACCCTGTCTCAAAAAAAAAAAAAGAGAGAGAGAGAGAAAAAAAAAACTGGGGCCACTCACTTAAGATCAAATCTAGGCTCTCCATATTTTTTCCACTACACTAGGGATGGCAAACCCCTTGCCACTCTTCCATTTCTCCTGCCCAGGATAGACCCCATGAATCAATCAGGGCACTCTTCCCACTGAGCTCAGACAACACCTCAGAATCCTTCTCAACACAGCCCTCGTGGCAGCTGGTACCAATTGTTTCAACTTGACACCCAGATAAAACCTATTTGCTGTTCCTGCACTGTATCCTGCCAACTCCTCGGCATCCAGCCAACACTGTGACAGTGCCACCAGTTTCTGGGAAGTGCCTGTGGGCTAAGCTTAGCCTGGCTGCTCAGCCCCAGGAGCCCCAGACAGCCACCATCAGCTGGCTCACCGGCTCCAAATGGAACCAGATGCACCTGCATTTGAGAGCAGATCAGGAAGAGTGACTCCTACACCCCCGGGCCCAAGAGGTCTCTGTTCTTCTCACTGCAGGGGTCCCACTATCCAGAACCACTGAGGCCACCTTGACTAAAGCACACCTGCTTCCGACACAGCAGGAGCCAAAGGTGTCTGCCTCTGCAATGGACCCCAGCATTGCTGTGAGGCATCTGCCTCTGCAACAGACGCAGCATTGCTGTGTGGCATGGGGTGCTGCAAGGGGTTCAGTCAGGGAAGGGACCACATGACTAGACCACCCCACCAAACACACACACACACTTCCCTAGGGCTGTGCCCCAGCCAGTTCCAAGGATACAACTCCTTCCCTTGTATACATGCGGAGCCTCCTCCTCTAGACAGATCCTTCCTCAGGGGCCCCTTCCACAACCCTGCAAGGAAACTTGTTTAGTAAATAATAGTAATAAAACCCTAAAAGTGCTCATTTTGATCCTCACGCACATGCTTGTTGTCCAGGCTAGAGAAATGTGAATCCTGCCCTCCCCAACCCCCTACCAGTCCCCAAGCCCATAGGGCAGCCCTGGCTCCTTTCCTACCCTTGTCAAGAGGCCAGTCCCCTTTGGAAGATGGCAAGCAGCCTGCCTGTCCAAAAGAGTGGGGTGGCACAGCACCCACGCCAGCCAACACCAGCTGGCAGCAGCTGCCCTGGCTGGGGGGCCTTTCCTTCTGGAACCCATCAGTGCTGGCTTCCTGCCAGGCCCAAGGGAGATGAAGTACACCCTCTTCCTGACCACGTCTAGAGGGCTTAGACGATGCCTCTCCCAGCCGGAGCCCACAGAGGTTACCTCCACTTTCTTGCCTTACCCTCACTTCACAGTGTGGCACCCTCCCCGTCCCAGTCTCCTGAGCCCCAAATCCACACTGCCATTGCAATCATCAATGGGCTTATTCTCCAAATCATCTCTGGCTTCCTCTGTCAGGTGTTGATGAGTTCCTTCCTGATATTTACAGCCACGGAGGCTCGTTTCTGGAGGGCCATTAGGCAGAGGGGGAGCCAGGAGCATCTGCCCCCGAGAGGGGAGTGTTTTATCACTGACCTTGTTTAGAAATGCCGGTACATGGCAATAACAAAACCAGACTGACTTTTGTTGGCTTTATTTATTTTTCTACATCCTCTACAGACAATGTACCCCTCATTTTCTGCACCAGGAGTCGAGTGCTCCCCTGCCCTTTGGTACCCCACTGCCATTAGGTGTCTGCAGTCAGTTTCCATGGGGCTGGGTAGATTTCAGGAGATGAAAGAACAAAAGAATACATAAAATTGAGCAGAGAAAGCGCTGGCTCCAGAAGCTCCACTTCTCGCTGTACTCCACAGTTGGGGCAATCAAGGCCTTTGGGGACTGCCCTCGAGGGACTTACTATACTTACCAGAGGAGGAACGAAGGTTTATTCAGCACTCTCAGGCCCTGGTGCTGTGTATCCATCTACACCTATCACTATGCTGTGAGGTAGGCGTTAGAGTGGCCCCCAAGGCCAACCTCCCATTGCCACCACCCACACATGGATGTGACCAAAGCAGGCACCAGACTCAGAGTCTTCCTGTTAGTAAGCGGCAGAGCCAGGAGTTGAGCTGGCTCCACCTGACCCCTCACGCCCCTCCCTGAGCCCTGGGCCCCTCCCAGGCCTGCCTCACTGAATCCTCTCTGCCTCCTGCCCTGCCTGCCCTCACTTGTCCACCAAACATCTGCCGGGGCCCCTGTGTGCCAGGCACATGCTGCTGCTTTCACATGCCCCATCTCCTGGAGCCCTCCTCACTACCCCCACTGCCCTCAGGGAGGCTGCGTATCTCTCCAGGCCACACCGAGAGGGAAGGGGCAGAGCCAGTGTGAATATCAGGTCACTGGCTCCAGATCCAGGACTGTTTCCTCTCTGGAGTCTGAGCTGGGCTGGCACCCAGCTGGATCCCTGGGCAGAGGTCCAGCCAACCAATGGGAAATGCCATCATGGAGGAAGGCACCGAGGACCATGGGGAGTCACCAATGACACAAGCAAGGCCAGAAGCTGGGCTGACCATGCTGACCCATGACTCCACTCTCCTGATGCCACACTGGGGTTGCCTGTAGGGAGGCTGGTGTTTTGAAAAGTTGACTCCGAGATAGATATTATAGTAGGGGTCATTTATGTGAACCACATGATTAGAAGACCCTAGATTTCTTCTGAATATCCTAGGATTTTCCCCAGTCCCTCAAAGCCAACACGCCCAAGATAGAATTCACCATTCCAACCACTTTCCAGGTCTTCAACTCCTTTAAAGGCAAGGAGGTCTTGCCTCTCCCCACCCATCAAGTCAAGTCCATCATCATATCCTGCCAATTATTGAGCTAAGAACATGACACCTGTGTAATTACTCCTGTGTGATGCCCTTACAGCCACCTGTGGGCCAAGCATCATGATGCCCACTTTACAAACACAGACACTGAAGTTCAGGGAGACCAGGCAACTCGCCCAACCGCACAGCCAGTCACTCCCCCAGCTCCGACACGAACCCGAGAGTAGCCGGCTCCAGCACGCTGCTGCTGTCCTCCATACCTACTCCTCCCAAATCTCTGAAAACGAGCAGGAAGAGGGTGTATTCCACCTCCTTTGGGCCTGGCCAGAAGCCAGGGCTGATGGGTTCCAGAAGGAGGCCTCCCCGCCCCCCAGCCAGAGTGGCTGGTGCCGGCTGGTGTGGGCACTGTGCCATCCTGTTCTCTGGGACCAGCAGGCTGCCTGATGCTCGCTGCTAGTCATTCTCCAAGAAAAGGCTGGGCTTTGAGCAGAGCAATGTGGTGAGCGGGCCACGGCAGTCGCTTCAAGCCTCACACACAACCCAGATATCCAGGGTGGAGAAAGGTGAAGCCCAACGTGCTGCCTGCCTCCCCAGACCTCCCCCCATATCTTCCCTTCCCACTGCCCCCAGCCGGGTTCAAGCCTTCATTCCTCCTTCTCTAGAACTATTGCAGTAACACTGCTTCCAGCTCCCTCTCTCTATAACCCATCCCCCATCCTGTGGCGGAAGCACGCCACTGCCCTGCTCACATACCTTCCACTGTTCCCTGTGCCTTTAGACAAAGATGCAAATTCATCAGCCTAGTTCGTGAAGTCCCCATTACTCCATGAGCTTCAAGGGGAGGGGGCTCCATGTCCCTCTCCAGTCTTCTCTTCCCAGCCCTTCTAGGAGGCCTACCTCCCCAGCCCTCCCTAAGAACATGTGGAACTCTCTAACTTTGAGCCTCTGCCCCTACTGCTGCCTCGGCTCAGAACATGCATTTCCTTTTGCCTCATGAAGCCCTACCTTCCTTCAAAACCCAGCTCAACCCCCACTTCTTCTAAGAAGACTCCAGACATTAATATTCGCAGCAGGCCCTTAACGCGATGCAGAGCCTCTCTACCGCACTTAGCACAGTCTGCCTTGCCTCAGAGTTACGGCAGCCTGAACACCCCCTCAGCCTCATCTATCTCTGTGTCCCCCAACATCCCTGGGGCCAGTGCCTGCCACAGTACGGGGCATCAGTGAAAGTTTGCCGAGTAGAATGTTCTCAGAGCTTCAATATATTGGTACCGACCTTTCCCCGACAGCAAGCCCCATCTTTCCCTGGGTCTGGTCCTGAGCTCAGAACAAACGTTTGCTTCCCAAGGTGGCCACTGGGGAATCCTGGCCCACTCACCTCCAGAGGATTCTAGCGATGCCTGGGCTGGCACACTTAGCTGTTTCTCCCCCTGCCAGGAAATCTGCCACTCAACCAGCTCTGTCTCCCACTCACACAGCACAGAAATAATAGCCCTGCATTTTCCTGCAAATTCCATCTTCCCCAAATGGAGACTAGCTCCACCTGTTCAAGGAAATACAAGGCAAGAAGCAAGATGGAGCGGGCCTGGGAAAACAGCCATGTGGCCTCATAGGGGCCAACGGGGGTTCCTGGGCAATGCCCCCCAAGGCTATTATTCACTGCTGAACTAGAAAGCGGATTGGCCTGCTGCCTCCCTTTGCCAGCACATCACAGCTGACTAAGCATGCTTCCCATCCGGGCTCCCACTCGGTCCACACCACAACCCTATTACTGTGTAGACACCACTGCCCCACTCAAGACAAGATTTCCAAGGATGAAAAGACATGGAGACTAGAAACTAAGGAAAAACTCCACTGAGGCATGAGGAGTCAGGACTTGAATTCAGGTCTGCTGACTCCTGGACCAGGCTCCTTGATGACAGAGGCAGCCCCCTTGGGAAGGGTGAGGGAACAAGAGGACCTGGAAGGGCAGGCTGCAGTGAGAAATGCAGTCTCCATTTTCGCATTCATCCTCGTAACAAGCCGCTGAGAATGAGTCATCGAAAGCAGGGTTTCTCAGCCTCAGTACCACTGACATTGTGGGCTGGGTAATTCTTTGTTGTAGGGGGCATCCTGGCCTCTCCACATTAAAGGACTGTAATATCCCTCTCCTGGCGGTGACAACCAAAAATGTCTCTAGGCATTGCTAAATGTCCCCTGAGGAGCAAAACTGCCCCAGTTGAGAAGCCCTGGTCTATAGGCACAGTCAGATCCCAGGTCTCGTGAAAGGGAGGGGACCCCCCTCTGTTCTCGCTCCCTCCCATTCTGGCAGGTGCTTCTTTCTCCCCTACTCACACTACTCGCCGGGCATCCGCAGTCCACACTAGTTCTGCTGTTCCCTCTACACTGTCTCCCTCCACTCTATGGGCAGAGCCAGGCAGCCCCACAGGCATTCCTTATGTTGGACATGTGTCAAGTCACTGGGCTAAGCTCCTTCATTAACATCACTTTGCAAAACTCCTGCAAGGCAGGCACCATCACCCCCATGAAACAGATAAACTCAAAGATTGAATCACTGAAGTCATGCAACCAACAAGCGTCAGGGTCCAGCTTTGAATCTAAGTCAGAAGGCCCATGTCCAGCAGGCCTGGGCTGCCCAAGTGAGGTGGCTTTGGTCTACAGGTCCCAAGACTCTCACCCTCCAAGCCCAGGTGCCAGCATCAGACACCAGTTGGGCTAGGAGAAGACCTCAAAAGCCATACCTGCTGCCTTTCCCCACTCTCCGCCCAGCCTTAAAAGGAACAGGTGCAGTGGTTTTCCTGTGTGGTCCGTGAGAGCCCTGGGCCCTCTGCAGGCTTTGGACATTTGGCGACATGGTTGACGCACGTGAGGCTGGTGATTCTCAGCATCCAGTGCTTACCTTCCCCCAGCTGCAAGACCTTGAGGAGGTTATTCCACCTCTCCAAGCTCATTAATCCCTTCCCCCAACATCCCTGTGGAGTTGAAAGTGCTAGAAAATTAGGAATGCATATCTTTAGCGTTTTGTACCATTTCAGTAAGTTTCCATAAAATCAGGCTTCCGGGCCATGGTGGGGGAACTTCTGTGCATTTATGACGTGTTTTATTCATCAGCCCAGAGCAGGGAGATTTGACCTTGAAATGCGGACTGACTCAGAAAGACCCTAGCAACTTCCAGTGACCATCAGGGAGTCAACACCCATGTCACTTGAGGCACGGATAACTTAGTTGATTTTTTTTTTTTTTTTGAGACAGAGTCTCGCTCTGTCACCCAGGCTGGAGTGCAGTAGCACAATCTCAGCTCACCACAACCTCTGCCTTCCCGGGTTCAAGCAATTCTCCTGCCTCAACCTCCCGAGTACCTTGGATTACAGGTATGCACCACCATGCCCGGCAAGTTTTTGTATTTTTAGTAGAGACGGGGTTTCACCATGTTGGCCAGGTTGGTCTTGAACTCCTGACCTCATGATCCACAGCCTCGGCCTCCCAAAGTGCTGGGATTACAGGCGTGAGGATTACAGGATTCACCATGCCCGGTTGAATGTTTTTTTAATGTTGCCAGCCATGCCTGGAACAGACCTCTGGAAGGTGAGAGGAGCCATCTGTTCTGGGTCAGGAGCCCAGGCAGAAGCTTTCCACAGCCTCAGGGACCATCCTGTGACCTCTTACAACCCCTGGGGCATGTGCTACCCTCATTATATCGAAATTGATACACCTCAAACCAAACAAGTCCAACCACAAACTCCCTGTCTTCCCCCAAAAAATTGCTTCTCCCACAGTCTTCTCCATTCAATTAACAGAAATTCCATCCTTCCAGTTGCTTGGGCCAAAAGTCTCAGCCTCATCCTTGACATCCCCTTTCTCTCACCACTGCCTGCCCTGCACACCATGACCTTTCATCCAATTCATCAGAATGCCCTCCTTTTAAATAGCCCTAGGGCCCAGCCACTTTTTACCAACTCAATACTACCACCCAGGTCCAAACCGTCACCACCCTCACCTGAGCTGTCCCCATGGCCTCTCAGGAGGGCTCCCTGGCCCTGGCTTGCCCCCTCCCTGTCTGTTCCAAACACTGCAGTCAGAGTGGTACTATTAAAACGTAAGTCAGATCTTGTCAATTCTCTACTCCAAGCCCTCCTCTTGCTCCCATCTCACCCAGGGTAAAGGCCACAGTCCTCAGGACAGTCTACAAACCCATGCAGAGCCGGCCCCGCCTCCCCTGTGACCGCATAACCCCCCCCACATGCTCCCTCCACTCACTGAATCAGCCTCACAGGCGTGCTTTCTACTCCCAGGACCTACACTGTCCAATGTGGTGACAGCAGCCACGTGTGTCCGCTGAGCCCCTGCAACATGACCAGTGCAACTGGATTTTAAGTCCATTTCATTTAAAATTACATATAAAAGACCCCCCCTTTTTTTTTTTTTTTTTTTTTTTTTTTTTGAGACAGAGTCTCCCTCTGTCGCCCAGGTTGGAGTGCAGTGGCCGGATCTCAGCTCACTGCAAGCTCCGCCTCCTGGGTTCACGCCATTCTCATGCCTCAGCCTCCCATACACTCCATTCTTTTATTGGAAAAATTTCAAGTACATTTTCAACAACTTGAGTGTGTGAATCTATTCTTTTTTTTTTTTTTGCAGACAGGGAGTCAGGATCTTACTCTGTTGCCCAGGCTGGAGTGCAGTGGCACACTCATGGCTCACCACAGCCTCAACAGCAAGCTATCCCCCTACCTCAACCTCCCAAGTAGATAGAACTACAGGCATATGCTACACACCCAGCTAATTTTTTTTTTTTTTTTTTTTTTTTTTAGAGATAGAGTCTTACTATGTTACATTACCTAGCTGGACTCGAACTCCTGGCCTTAAGCAATCCACCTGCCTCAGCCTCCCAAAGTGCTGGGATTACAGGTGTCAGCCACCACGCCCAGCAAGTCTGTTGTTTTAATTGTAAATTTTATAAACTCTGAATACAGATCAAGTATCTCCAATGAAAACTTAATGTCTGATTGAGATATGCTGTGTCAGAGACACACCAGATTTCAAAGACTTAGTACAAAAAATAGAGTATAAAAGATCTCAATAATTTTTTACATTGCTTGCACATTCAAATAATATTCTGGCTACGTTGGGTTGAATTAAAAATATTACTAACATGTGTAATTCTACTTTTCTCTTTTCACTATTTTTAATATGGCTACTCAGAAATTTAAAATGACAGCGGTAGCTCCCATTTTGTGTCCACTGGACAGTGCTATCTACACCACACCAGGCATGATCTCCACCCAGGGCCTTCACCTTGCTATTCCTCTTCCCCCAGGTGGCTGGCTCCCTCACCAACTTCAGATCCTCCAACAGACATCACCTTTTTGGTAAGGCCTTCCCTGAGCACTCATTTAATTTATTTATTTATGTGTTTATTTTTAGAGACAGGGTCTCACCTGTCGCCCAGGCTGGAGCACAGTGGCGTAATCATAGCTCACTGCATCCTTGAATTTCTGGGCTTAAGCGATCTTCCCACCTCAGCCACACGAGTAGCTAGGACTACAGGCGCACACCAATATACCCAGCTATTTTTTTTTTGTAAAGATGAGAGTCTTGCCATGTTGTCCTGGCTGGTCTCAAACTCCTGGCTTCAAGCAAGCCTCTTGCCTTGGCCTCTCAAAGTGCTAAGATTACAGGCATGAGCTACTATGCCTGGCCCTAAGCACTTAGCTCTTATTTATCTGTTTTGTTTGTGGGGTTTTTTTTTGTTTGTTTGTTTGTTTGTTTGTTTTGAGACAGGGTCTCACTCTATTCCCCAGGCTGGAGTGCAGTGGCATGATCACAGCTCACTACAGCCCTGACCTCCTGGGCTCAAGCGATCCTCCCACCTCAGCCTCCCAAGTAGCTGGGACCACAGGCATGCACCACCATGCCCAGCTAATTTTTTGTTTTGTTTAGAAGGGGTCTCACTGTATGGCCCAGGCTGGTCTCAAACTCCTGAGCTGAAGCGATCCTCCTGCCTCGGCCTCTCAAAGGCATGAGCCACTGCACCTGGCTCTGAGCACTTACTTAAAATGACCACTCTCAGCCAGGCATGGTGGCTCATGCCTATAATCCCAGTACTTCGGGAGGCCGAGGCAGGCAGATCACTTGAAGTCAGGGGTTCAAGACCAGCATGACCAAGATGGTGAACCCCTGTATCTACTAAAAATACAGAAATTAGCTGGGTGTGGTGGCATGTGCCTGTAATCCCAGCTACTCAGGAGGCTGAGGCAGGAGAATCACTTGAATCTGGGAGGTGGAAATTGCAGGGAGCCGAGATCGTGCCTGGGCAAGAGTAAGTGAGACTCTGTCTAAAAAAAAAAAAAAAAAAAAAAAAAAAAAACGCTGGGCGCAGTGGCTTATGCCTGTAATCCCAGCACTTTGGGAGGCTGAGGCGGGCGGTTCACGAGGTCAGGAGATTGAGACCATCCTGGCTAACACGGTGAAACCCCATATCTACTAAAAATACAAAAAATTAGCCAGGCGTTGTGGCGGGCACCTGTAGTCCCAGATACTCGGGAGGCTGAGGCAGAAGAATGGAGTGAACCCGGGAGGCGGAGCTTGCAGTGAGCCGACATTGTGCCACTGCACTCCAGCCTGGGCGACGGAGTGAGTCTCCGTCTCAAAAATAATAATAA
>NW_016804391.1:258162-310377 GCF_001698545.2 Rhinopithecus bieti
CAGAAGAATGGAGTGAACCCGGGAGGCGGAGCTTGCAGTGAGCCGACATTGTGCCACTGCACTCCAGCCTGGGCGACGGAGTGAGTCTCCGTCTCAAAAATAATAATAATAATTAATTAATTAAAAAATAAATAAAATAATATGACCATTCTCCTCTCAGAAGCCCCTGCACTCCCATCCAGAATGGTCCTAACAATTGTGATTGTTATTGATGATGACAATGATGAAAGGAAAAGAGATGTCGTTTTCCTGTTATCTAACTGGCTGTAAAGTGAGTTGGGGCCCTAACAGATTGGGATCTAAGACTTGTCAATGGAGTGAGAAGTTGTATCTGGGAGGGAAGAAGCTCTTCATAACGCTCATCATAGCACTTATCACCATCAAACATAATACAGAATTAGCTTACATAGTTTACTACCAGGTTTACCTATTAAAATATAAATTCCTGACAGCAAAGGTTTTTCTCTTTTGTGGGTTTTTTCTACTACAGTCATGCGTCACATAATGACATTTCAGTCAAGGTCCTGTACGATTATAATGAAACTGAAAAAATTCCTGTCACTTCGTGACATCTTGATGATCCCAAACCTGTGTCAGCCCAGGCTAATGTGTGTTTGTGTCTCAGTTTTTAACCAAAAAAAAAAAAAAAAAAAAAAAAAAAATAAAAAAAAAAAAAAAAATTTGTAAGTAAAATGCATCTTTTAAACAAATATTTCTAAAATGGAAAAAAGCTTATAGAGTAAGAATATAAAGAAAATACTTTTGTGCAATTGTATAATATGTTTGTGTTATTACAAAAGAGTATAAAAATCTTATAAAGTGAAAAATTTGGCCAGGCACAGTGGCTCATGCCTGTCATCCCAGCACTTTGGGAGGCCAAGGCTGGTGGATCACTTGAGGTCAGGAGTTTGAGACCAGCCCGGCCTACACGGAGAAACCCCGTCTCTACTAAAAATACAAAAATAAGCTGGGTGTGATGGTGCATGCCTGTAATCCCAGGTACCCAGGGGGCTGAGGCAGGAGAATTCCTTGAACCTGGGAGGTTGAAGTTGCAGTGAGCCGAGATCGTGCCACTGCACTCCATCCGGGGCTACAGAGTGAGACTCTATCTCAAACAAAACAAACAAACAAAAAAGTTACAGTGAGGTAAGGTTAACTTGTTATTGAAGAAAAAACTATTTTAAATAAATGTAGTTAGGCTAAGTGAACAGTGTTTACAAAGCCTACACTAGTGTACAGTCATGTCCTAGACCCTCACATTCACTCTCCACTCACTGGCTGACTCACCCACAGCAATCTCCAGTCCTGCAAGCTCCATTCATGGTAAGTGCGCTATACAGGTGTAGTATTTTGTATCCATTGTACAGTATTTCTACTGTACCTTTTCTATGTTTAGATACATACTTGCCATTGTGTTATGATTGCCTACAGTATTCAATACAGTAACGGGCTGCACTGGTTTGTGGCCTGGGAGCAGTAGGCTCCACCATACGGCCTCGTGTGCCGTATAGTCTGTGTAAGCGCACTGCATGATGTTCGCACGATGATGAAATCACCTAATGACACATTTCTTAACTATGCAACGCATGACTGTATATCCGTGGTGCCTAGAACAATACACTGGCACATAACAGGCATTCAATAACTTTGTCAAATGAATAAAATTATTTTTCCGCCTGGGCTCGCTACTCAGCTGGAAGTTTCTAAGTGCCTAGCATGTGGTAGGTGCTTGACAGATGCCTATTGAATGTCAGGCTGATCTGTTAGCAGGGTCATTGGGGAAACAGAGGCAGCTTAGCTGAGTCATCCCACAGAAAGGAAAAGCAAGCGCCAAGGGTCCTTGAGTCAGACGTGGTGCTTCCTCCTGCTGCCACCCGTGCTCCCTCTCCCTGCCCTGAGGGAAGCTCCCCTGAGACCAACAGCCTCAGGTACCTCGGGGAAAAGTACATTTCTTTTCATTTCCATAGACTTTTATTCTCCTAGTGGAAGGCAAATCTGTTTCCCCTCCACCAGAAGGCCTCAAGCCACAGCTACTTACATTATAGTAATTAAATCCCTGCTGCTAGGAGGGTTCAGGAGACAAGCAGGCCTCGTGCCAAGGGCTGGCCTGCAGGGAGGAGGCAGCAGGAAGGGAGGCTGGCCAGAAGGGCCTGTCTCTCAGCTGTCTCCTGAGAGTGAGAAAATCCCCTTAGCCACTACGTCTTCACAGGCTTTCGCTTGTGGGACAGGACGATAACGCCCCCCACAGCCCACCCTGCCAACATGCACCATCCATGAGGACCCCCTCCAGCTGGAATAGCACAGCTTTCTTCCAGTTTTCTCTGTAACTCCATCTGGTGCTCACGACCTTCCACAGATGGCCAATGCAGGAAACATCCCCTTCTCAGGCTCCTTCTCTCACTCTCTAGATGACAAAACAGAGGCTCAGAAACCAAGCTGCCCACACCTAGCCCAGGACGCTTCCCCTCACCTGCAACTCAGCTGGCCTTCACAGAGCGCTCCATGGGTGCCAGAAACCATGCCCCATGCCTTACAAACAGCAATCTCATTAACTCTCATGACAGCCCCAGCGGCCAGGTTAGGATTCCCCCCCATGGAAACTGCGAAACAAAGCACCGAGACAGCCTCCCAAAGCCACACAGCCTACAGTGAGCGACACAGCCAGCGCTGTACCGGAGATCTGCCCGGCGCTAAAGCCTGTTCTCCTAATGCCAGGCTAGATGGCCCATATAGAATAATCAGAGGATGGCCTGGGAGACAGACACGAGGGAGGATGGAAGAAGTGAGGGTGAGATGGACCTTCAGGAAACAGGGGGAAGGGGAGCAGACAGACGCATGGGACATCAAGTCTCAGGCTTGTGGGTCAAACCCAAGCCACATGTGTGTGGCCTTGTCTCTCGCAAAGCTTACATCAGACCTGTTGCTACTTATTCAGTGCCTGCCTCCCCCACCAGTCTGTGAGCTCCATGTCTATTTGGTGCTGAACCTCCAGAGCCAACCAGAACACGCCAGGGGATGCCCTTGTCACATTTATTCCTCATGACACCCATTCTCATGACAGGGAGAAAACACTGTTAACCCCATTCACAGACCTGGAGACTGAGGCTCAAAGAGGTCAGTTTTCTCAATGAGGTTGCACAGCTGGGAAGCCACAGAGCTGCGGCGAGAACACTAGGACACATGCTGCTGAGGGCTCAGCTGGCCCCTCCAGGGCCCACAGGAGACTTTCCTCAGCCCCAGAGCCCAGACGGCACCTAGAGCTTCAGCAAACCCCTGTATCTAAACTGACAGCATCCTCCTCCCCTCCTCCATTCCTCCCTCCAAGAGCACAAAACATCCCCTGAGGCTCTGGGGGAGGCTGGAAGGGCAGTGAGGGTGGCACAGTAAGGGGCAGGGTGGGCAGGAGTGGAGAGCTCAGGGAGGCAAGGAGAAGCTTTTTAGCTTGAAAGAGCCCAGTCTAGGGTGTGATATGCAAAAGTGTGTCTGCTGCACAGTGTGCGGGCGTCAGAGACACTCCCCTATGTGCAAATCCGAACTCCACCACCTCCCAGCTGTGAGACCCTGGGAGAGTCACTTAACCTCTCAGAGTCTTGGATCTGTCATCTGTAAAATGGGGAGAATTATATCTACCTCATAGGGTTGCTGTGAGGGCTTAATGAGATGAGGTGTGTAAACGCACATAACAGGTCCTTAAATATTCTCTTCTCCTCCGCCGCCTGTCACCTCTTCACTCCTGAATAAGACCTGGTGTTGCTTTGGAGTCATTCTTATGAAAGGAAAAATAAGTTCCCATTTTATGAAAGCGGTGCATTTCCCCCAAGCTGCTGTGGACACAAGCATTATATATGATCCCATCCACCCACGAGGAAACCCTCATGACTCAACTCCATCCTAGACTTGCTCTCAGCTTGCATCAATTTCATTTCACTCTTGAGGGATCTTTCCATCGCTGGCACATAGTGTGCACCCCGTCAGGTGTCTTCTGCCAAAATGCCCTCCTACCAGGCTCAGCACCATTACTCTCCCGGAGTACAGGAAAGCATCTTGGCAGAGCTTAAGGTCCAGCCCAGAGCAGGAGGGGCTGGGAACCCTGGGCCCAGCTGTGAGGGACCTTGTATGATCCCAAGGCCACTGAGCTCTCAGAAGAAACAACCAAAGGCAAAACCCACCACTGCCCAGCACGGACAAGAGCCCCCTGGGTGCCAGCTCCGCTCCACGTTGAATTCTCCACCTCTCCACCCACAAGAGGAATTAAAATTCCACCTCCCAGATAAAGAGGCTGCTGTGCAAGGCCACACAGCTGAATAGCCAGGGTTTGAATCCAGGTCTACGGGGAAAGGCTGTGCTCTCTTAGGAAGAGTTGGTGGAGAACAACACATCTGGCTGGGGAGAGACCCTCCCCAGAGTACGTAAGGCACAGATTATCTGCACTCCTGCCGCCTGGAGCAGGGCTTGCCACACAGTGGGTGTTCAGGATATGTTTCCAAAAGAGGGATGGGAAAAAGGAAAAGAGAGGAAGAACTAAAACCAGGAATTCCTAGATTCCAGCTATACCCCCTGCCACCAACAATGCTGAGTAGCCTTGGACAAGTCACATCACTTTTTTTTTTTTTTTTTTTTTTGAGACAAAGTCTCACTATGTTGTCCAGGCTGGTCTCGAGCTCCTGGGCTCAACCGATCCTCCTACTTCGGCCTCCCAAAGTGCTGGATTACAGGTGTGAGCCACCACATAACTTCTATGGGCCTTGGGGTCCTATAAGGAGGAGGATGGTCCTTTCCCTGCCTTCCTCACAGGGCTGGGAGGCATATGCAGAGATCATGCCCACCCAGGCTAGCACACCTGTCTGGCCAACAGAGCTTAGCCATCCAGGGCAGGTGTGGTGCCTCCCTGAGGAGGCCTCCCCTGCATCCTCCACCAATGCCATCCAGCTCTGAGCTCCTCCAAAGGCCGTGGCTCAGCCCTGAGCAACATGCCTGCCCCAAGCCCTTACCCTGGGAGAAGGTAACATCACCCATGCCGGCAGCTCCAGGCACTCCCATGTATGGGAGCTTTTTGGGGGCCAACATCTTATCTACTGGAAGACAGAAAAGAAAGAAAATAGCTAAACTCCAATTTGTTAAAATCAGAAATCTCAAAAGGGGTTTTGCTCTGCAAAACTCCCTGCTAGTGGAAGCCTGTGAGGAGGCAAGCAGGTGCCAACTCAGGCAAAGGGGCTAGGAGGAGCCACCATTTGCTGGCAGCCCAGGAGCGCCCACTGCCGGGTTGGCCACTTGACCAACCATTAGCAAGTGTCATCCTCCCCAGGCTAGTGGGTGTCAGTCTCCACACATCCATTACAAACAGGGACAATGAGGCTCAGAGAGTTTGAGACACAGAGCTTAAGGAAAACCAACAGTGGCAGATGGGCTAGAATGAGCAAGGGCAGCCTGTCCCTGCCTCCCTGCAGGGCCCCCTCAGTTCAAAGCCGCTGACAGGTCAGCAAGGTTCGATGGCTCAGGCCAGGCAACAGGTCATCTGCTTCCTCCTCCCTATGTACTGGGTAACCCTGGGCAGGGCACCCACCTTTATAGGTCTCTCCATCTATAACCTGAAGCAAAACACCAAACAACTGTCTTTATAGATGTTGCCTGCCAGGCCTGGTATGAGCGAGCTCTAAAGAGTAGGTGCCAGCTCAGCCCCTGCAAGGAGTGTCCTTTAAGCTGACTTTCCTGTTCATTTGACACTGAGCCTCACTCCTGTCCTGTAAGAAAAATGCCCAACAAGCTGACTCAAAAATAACAGATGCCAATTTGCATATTATTTCACACATCATTTGCATGCTGTTCATTTAGTATCATCAAGGCTCTGCTCAGAATACAACTCTGGTTACCCTGCCACCAGGACTTGTGAAAAAAATATGGCTTCCACGAAGGGCAAGCCCTAGGCACGTCCTTCCCCTGCCCAGCTGCTCTTGCTGCCTGCCCCCTGGCACCTGGCTGGGAACGTCACCCACTGCCGCAGCCCTGGCACTCCAAGCAGGGTGAAGGGGAAGAAAGGACCTTTCGAATTCTAGGAAGCACCCTGACTCAAGTCTTGAAGGGGAAATTGTGTTCTCTTGGTGACGCATCAGGCAAGCTGTAGCAATGCTTTTCTTCCCCGTTTCTGTAACAGGCCAGCTTCCCAGTTCAGCTCTTCCCGGGGCCCTGCTCTCTCAGCCTTTTTCTGCCTGGTCATCATATGTCCCCCTGACCTTCCTCCAGGCCTCTCAGCCTCTGGCCTGGCCCCACGGGTTTATTTTTGTTCTCTCTCCACCTGTCCGATTTGCATGTCCACACCCGGTTAGCTCTGCCCAGACCACAAATTGCTGACTGAGTGTAGAATAACTGGGCCCCATGGGGTAAGAAGGCTCCAGAAGTCCAGCCCAGGCCACCACTGCAGCCCTGCCCTCCAGGGAACAGCCCACTTCCTTTTTACTCACACAGATTCACCCAGCAAGATCTATCCAGAAACATGACTGGGGAGCTGGTCATGGAGGGGAGGCCATTTGACCTCATGAGAAAAGGGGCGTGTTCCACACATGCTCTCCAGGCAGGGACACCAGCTCATCTATGGACACCTGCAGACAGTGGAGGGGTGACGTGGGCGCACATGCCCCTCCAGTCTTGATGCTCCAGGTGGCATCTTCTAACCACCACTCTAATAAAGACAACAGCTGCCAGCTGCTGAGACCCAGTGTGTGGCTGGCTCTGTGCTGGCTGCTGTGCTACAGCCAGTAGTTGTGATTCCCCCTTAACATTGAGGAAATAGGCTTTGGGTTCAGTAAGTTCCCAGAGGACACATCACTGGTATGCCACTCAAGCCTTTTTTTTTTTTTTTTTTTTTTTTTTGAGACAGAGTATCGTTCGGTCGCCCAGGCTGGCGTGCAGTGGTGTGATCTCAGCTTACTGCAACCTCCGCCTCCCAGGTTCAAGTGATTCTCCAGCCTCAGCCTCCTGAGTAACTGGGATTACAGGCATGTGCCACCACGTCAGGCTAATTTTCGTATTTTTAGTAGAGATGGAATTTCGCCATGTTGGCCAGGCTGGTCTCGAGCTTCTGACCTCAGGTGATTCACCTGCCTCAGCCTCCCAAAGTGCTGAGATTACAGGCATGAGCCACCACGCCCGGATCCAAGAACTTAACTACCAAGCCCGGCCACCTCTGAGAAAGGATATCAGGTGTTCAGGGCCTGAGTGTGTGGAACTCTGCAGCCCTGGAGGTTACCGATGCTACCAAATATTCCATCCATCACTGTGCCCTCGCCCTGGGCCTTTGTTCACTGCTGCCCAAAGCCTCTCCTGACAAGACAGTCTCTTCTGTCCTCCCTACATGCCCTTGTGTGCACCACATGGCAGCAACCTGAAGCCGTCCTCATGCCCGCTCTGTTCCTTACACACTCTGCCCCCTCTCCCCGGACTTCTCACACTCAGAATTGAGCCCCTGCCCGGGCCCCTCCCATCCTGGCTTGTCTAGACCTTCAGGGACCCCCCAACCCCTTACAGGGAATCCACCCAGCATCCCCAGTCTGAGTCACTGTCTCCTTCCTCAGTCCTCCCAAGCACCAACACCATAAACCACCGCCCGCCTGGAATGGATGCCATCTGGGTGCTGCCTGACACCCCTGAGAACAGGACTCTCGGGACTGTGGCTGCTCATCCTTGTGATGAAACATGATCTGGAATCGGATTGCAAGGCCTCAGCACAGGAAGGGAGTTCAGCTCCTGTTTTAAGGCCAGAGAAATGAGACCCAAAGAGAAGGGACTCGACAAAAGATCACACAACAAGCTGGAAGCAAGAGGCAGAAGCACCTCCTGAGGGGCTCAAAGCAGAGACAGTCCTTTACCCGGCACTCAGTGCCCACGACAGAGCTCAACAGAGGCGTGAGGCACAGACAGGGACACAGGAAAATGGGACTCAAGAATGAAGAAACTTCCAGAACCAGGAATGGAGAAACCCTTCGAGGTCCCTCGCTCAAATCCCCAGCAGAAGTTTGTGGTGGGATTTGCAATAGGGAAACCAGAAGTGCACTGAGACCTGAGCTCTCATTCTAGAACCATCTCTCCTGAGATGGGCACCTGGAGTGAGTCACTGAACCCTGGGACCCCCTGTGCAGCCGAGTTTTCTCATCCCTGAGATAGCTGGTCATCATGAGCCCTGGGCCAGCCATCATGAGGGTCATGAAGGACCCAGGGATGAAAATGCCTTGTAAGATGTAAGATGCTGAGCTCATGTGACTCTCCCCTGATAAACAGCCACACAGCCAATGCTGAAGGAAAAAGGCAGCCTAAAAGAAGAGCAGGCCGGGCGCGGTGGCTCAAGCCTGTAATCCCAGCACTTTGGGAGGCCGAGACAGGCGGATCACGAGGTCAGGAGATCGAGACCATCCTGGCTAACACGGTGAAACCCCTAATCCCCACACCTACCCTCCTCACAGCCTGCCCGGTATCACCCTGAGGGCAGCAGCACCAGACTCCAGAGAGGCGGCATCAAGAACTGACCTTGGGCCAGTCCACAATCTCATCCTGATCCTAGGCTACCCCGGGGGCCCACACTTGCCCTTTTCACCCCTCCAGCACTGTCTTCTCCAGGTCCTGCGCTGGCATCTCCTGCCCTCCATCGAGCCCTTCCTGCCCAGCTCGTGGTAAAGTTCCTCCTGTCCCAACATTTTGCATCACAGGTCTCAGGGCCATAAACTCAATTTGTCTGTTTTAAGGATATGGGCAATCTAACCAGCAGCAGCAGGCAAGGGAAAGGACACAACCTCGGGAGCTAAACGGGCCTGGGTTCTTATCTCAGCGCCACCAGCACCAGCGTGTCAGCATGGCCTGGTGACCTCATCCACACAGGGGGCGGTGAACATGACCTGCTCCTCGTACACCCGGGTGTAATGCAAAGCCAGCCCAGCGCTCAGCAAACGGTCCTTGCCTTCCCCTCTCCTGTCACTCAGCAACATCCCGGCCAGCCCAGCTGAAGTGCTGGGCGACCAGAAAGTAGCGTGGTCCCTGCACCCAGCCGCTCCTCCCCTCCTTTCCCTCAGATCCCAGCTGAGCACCTGGGGGTGGAATGACAGGGTCGGGGAGGGGACACTTAAAACCCATTCGCCTCCTCCGGACTTTCCTCACCTGAAGAAAAGGCACTAGAATTTTCCTCCCCACAGCTCCTGGGAACAGCACAGTCTCAGAATTCCCCACCCTCATTATTTAAAGAGGAATAGGTGGCTTGCTTTCTTGCTTTCCCTTTGGGGTTTTGAAAGAAAAAGAAAAAGAACTACGAATGAACGTGCTGGTCTCCCTGTCACTGAGCTGAGTAAAGTGGTATTTCATCAATATATAGCTGCCCCTCACAACCCCCGCACACACTCATTTTCTCCCCCAAATGTGCTTCACAAATAACTGCAACAGAACTGAAGCACCATATTCTGATCTTACATTTCCATCCAGGCCCCAGATTCTCTACAGAGGTTACTCAAATTTCTTTTCATTTTGATTTTCTGTACCTTATATTTTTTAAAGCAGATCTTTTGACCATGGCCTTACAAATCCCTCTTCCTGAAAGCGCAATAGGAGAAATACGAGGCCATCAGATGGCTTTCTAGTTAGGCTATGCAGGAGATAAATGCCCTAGTCAGAATGCCCCTGGCCGAGCACCCGGGTAACACCGCCTGTGGGGAAGGGAAGTCCGGATGTGTGATGAAGTCTTTCCCCAGGACAGTTATAAATAGTGTGATGACACGCAAAGGAGAAGCATATATAAACAGTTAGCTGTCCCCCTGTGGGTTACAAATGTTTGACTCATTTACAGACTGTCCACAAAGATTATAAATAAAGTCACCACCACCCTGAGGCAGGCGGCAGAGAAGGCCATTTTCACGCTGTCAGAAGGCCATTTTCACACTCGCCCTCCTGTGGGCCGACACACTCAGTGTGACCTGTGAAGACAAAATGTGTGCCCAGGGCCCTCAGCAGCGGGCTCACAGGCTCTCAACCAGTCTCCTGCCTTCTGCATCCTGGTTCTGCAGGTCACCCCACAGGGAGGGTCCGTGGAAAGGGCTGGAAAGGATCTATCCTACTCCTACTTTTCCGCCATGGCCTGAAACACAGGCACCAGTACCCGGAGGCATCTTCTCAAAAATACCAGGACACTGTGACAGCCAACAACCTATCCCAAAACAGCACCTGGGTCCAAAGAGAAGGTGCAGAGCTACTTGGCCAGCCAAGCCTGGGCTGCTGCTCTGCCCTTCTGCAGACAGGGCTTCCATGACCAGGGAGAGCAGAGGATCAGAACTGGAACCAACGATACTACTCAGCCATTTGGTCTGGAGGCTGGGGATGGACTCACGGACCTCTTTGAGGTCTGTAAAGAGACAGACAAGTTGGCCTTGGCCTAAGAGAATAGCCTTGGCCATTCTCTTTAAAGAGTGAACGGCCAGAGGACCAGGCTCCCCTGGGCATGCGGAAAAGCCTGTGCCACCAGGGTGGCCTCCCATGAGGTTGTCTGAAGAAAGAGTAACTAGAGGTTGGAAAAGAAGCCACCATGGGAGCAGACAGGGCAACCCAGATAAGCAGCTTCACACCAACTCCTCTCTGCCACCTGGGTTACCCCAGCAACGAGACCAGGCAGGGGCAGCAGAGAGGAGCAGAGGGGCAGGAAGTCGGTGGGGCAGGCGAGACGGGGCCATGGTAGGGGAGCGGGCAGAGGACTGGTTCTGCCTGGGAGGCGAGATGCAGACTAGTTTCGAGGCCCGGCATGGGGAAGTGGCTTGAGGTTGTACAGACTGGTGGGAAAGAAGAGCCGCGCCGCCGCACCAGCACTCTCCAGCCTCCCCGAGACGATCCCGCAGTCCAACGCCTGAGGTCCTGAGAAACGAGGCCCATGGGTGCCTTGCCAGCCACACAGAGGTACCAGCTCAGCCACCAACATGATGGCAGGGTCAGGGTGGTGAAGTCACAGCCTGGGGAAAGGGGAGGGCAGCCAGGTCTTTCCCCTCCCTAATTCTTTCTGAACCCAGGGAAGAGAACATAGAGGTAATTTAATGCAATGGAGTGGGTGTGCCCCAAACCAGCTCTAAAAGAAAATAAAGAACACCAAGAAGGACTTCACAGGTCCTTGCTGCTCTATCCGGGTGGCACTGATAGGTAGAGATGGTGTGACTAAGACTCTCAACAGAATCTCTAGACCAGGCCTCGTCACAATGTCTAAGCCTTCAGAGAGTAAACCTGCCTATTAAAAAAAAAAAAGGGACTCCTCATTTGGTTCAAGGGTCACCTGGTACCTTTAGGAGCCTATTGGGGCCATCTCAGGCATCTCTCTGCCATTTGATCTCATGTCCCAGGCATAATAATGAGAAGCTCCCCTCTTATCTGAGCTCACCCAGGAATCAAGCCCCACCTCCCTGCTCCACGCTGGTGCCTCCTAGCAGAGCTTCCTTCCAACATCAGCACCTACAGGCCTGTGAGGCGGGAGCTGGGGATGTTCTGTCCCAGTTGCTCAGCCCCCTCACACTGGCTCCCATTTGCATTCACTGAACATGCTCGGGGCACATGCCACCCTCCTTTTCAAGAGACCCAGGCCTGCATGATAAGTTGCTCCCCCAGCAACAGGCACCTACCAAACATAGGTAAACAGCAAGGCCACAACCCCATGGGAAAAAAGGCAGAGAACTTCAGAAAGCAGCAGCTCAGGCACAAGGTCCGTTAATCTTCAATCACTTGGGGAAAAATCCCCTCCCAAGAGCCTTTGAGTGGGAGCTGCCATTGGCAGGGCAGAATTACCTAATCTGCCTGGTACCCCGAGGCTGCCTCGTCCATCCGCCTGCCTCCAGACTGGTCAGCAGGGCCAACCAGGCACACAAAACTCTCCAGCAAAAGAGACTGTCACCCATCCCTCCCCAGGATCCACTGAATATCCCTGAGCTCTCCTGGGCTGTGACTCCTCATCTTACCCAGACTGTGGAGGAGAAGAGACCACTTCCTCCATGAAACTGGGACACAGATATTCACCTCCCCCCAAGAACAGACCATGTTTAAAGGTGGTCTCTAGTCAGACCCAGTCCCTTCTCAGAACTTCTTCCCTGCCAGATACAACTTCTCACTCCACTGACAAGTCTTAGATCCCAATCTGTTAAGGCCCCAACTCATTTTATAGCCAGAATTAGACAACAGGAAAAAGACATCTCCTTTCCTCTCATCATTGTCATCATCAATAACAATCACCATAGGTCCCATTTGTTGAGCAGGCAGATACATGCCTTACATGTCTCTAATTTAATTCTCCCTCCTTGACAGCTGGGGAAACAGGCTCGCTAAAGCTCCATGACTTATCCAAGATCACACAAATAGTAGTGGCAGAGCTGGGATTCCAACTCTGGCCCAGTTCCTTGAAACCATCCCATCTGCTTCCAGGAGAGAGGGGTATCTACCTTGGCCCTGCGGTGTCTACAGGGCCTGGTACACAGGAGACACCCAGAAAATACTTGTTCCATAAATGACTCAAAACCTGGATGGCCAGTGCAGGGATGGGTGAGTGGGTGAGCAAGTTAAATGAACTCTGCTTATCTCAGGAGCAGCTCCAAGGCACACAGGAAGTGGCAACTGAGGCAAGAAGGACCTCTCAGCTGCTGTCCCCTCAGTGCACACCACTGCTGCTATGAGGGTCAGTGATTCAGAAATGGGGGAAGCCAGGCACCTCAGGTGGCCTCCCCCTTCATTCACCTAAAATCTGCCTTCTGCATCTCTGGGAAAGCCCCTTTCCCTGAGTTCCCCCTCAGGGGTGGCACCTGCCTCAGGCAGGGAAGAGGGCCCGATCCTGAAGAGTGGTGACCCTCCCATCACATTAAGACAAATGTGCATAGATCCTATGCACAGCCACTGCCTCTGGGAAGAGCCATTTCCTTAAGAATTCTGACCACGGTGTCACTGAAAGAGAAGATGCTGGGGCTGCCCCTTCCCCACACCCTCCTTGCATTGGGGCCTTCATCAGTTTTCCCCAGCAAGGGCCCCTGATCTCCAAGGGAGGACTGGAGAGAGCCAGGGCTGTGACCAGGGCAGCTGCCAGCCCTGGCGAGGCTGCCAGCCCCATCTCCTGGAGCACCCAGCAGGAGAGGCGGTTCTGAGAAGGCAGCGAGCAGAAGGACCCGCAGACGCAAAGGCTCATTACAGGGAATGACTAAGTGAGCTGCGATTCCAGGGGAAACCCCACTCGCTTCTGCTCGCTGAGACGCTCATCCTTGAGCTATTTTGACTAAGGCGGCTTCCAGGTGCTGCCCTCCGCTGGGGCAGCCCACTGACAGCAACCGGGTTGCTGGAGGACCCTCTGCCTGGAAGTCTTGGTCCTGGCTATTCAGGTCGTCTGACAGGTCTGCCCCACCCGTTTCCAGGGCGGGAAAGTCTGCCCATCCCCAGTTAAAGCGAGATGCTGGGAATGGGGGAAATCCGATCAGCACCTCCTAGGTTTTTGCGGCTGGATTTCAATAAGGAATGTGACAGTCTCGCAGCAGCTGTGCCCTGCCTGAAACAAGCTCTATTTGAAACCTCCAACAGCTGAACCCCTCCCAGCTACCCGCTGGCCAGCCCGGCCAGCCACCCCCTGCCCCAAATGACAAATAAATAGAAAAATCCAAGCAACAAGCAGGCGCATGCATACGTACACACATTACACACATATACACACACACACCAACAAATTGGGGGTGGGGGTATCATGGAGCCACTTGTCCACTGATTCCCAGGTCTCCAAGCCTTCCAGCCCACAGCAGGAGAGCTCCCCGGCAAGCAGAGCATCGGCAGAAACCCACCTTCCTCCATTTCCATTCCCTCTGGGAGGGAAACCCCCTCCTCCGTCTTGGGGCTGGACTGAGAGGCTGGAGCAGTGGGGCCAGATCCCCCCTAAAGCCAGTGCCTGCTGTTCTCCATCCGGGCGCGCACTCACACACACACTCATCTTTATTTATCCCAAGGAGAAGGAGTTGAGGTGGGAGGGGAGAACTGGGGCTGAGCTGGGGCGCGGGCTCGCGGGGACCGCCTGGCAAGCCCTGTCATCCCATCCCAAGGAGAGGTGCTCCCCCAGCTGATGCCAAGGCGGCGCCCAGCTGCTCTGCCCAGGTAACACCTGTAGCCATTTTTATCAGGAGATGTTTACAAAGCAGCAGCAGGTTTATTCTGAGTCCTCTCTCCTGAGGGAAAGGACCACTGATGTCCTCCACCTATATTGTTACCCCATGCCCTCAGGAGACACAGGTCATGAATGGTTTTCTGTTTTGCCTGAGTATTTCTGAGAAGAGGAGGGAAATAGAAACTTGGGAAGAGAGGAAGAAGACAGGGAGAGAAGGGACTTGGGCAATGGTATGGAATCCCCACCCCCCACCCAGACATTTATTTCTTTTTTATCCTCAGGAAAATGGAGTGGAGCAGGGAGGGGAGGAAAGAAGGGGAAGTCGCAGGAACTGGCAAACACATCAAGGCGGAGTGTAATTAATTGGTGCGTTAAGCTGCTGGGTTATGCTTTAGTACCAGTGAGCCAGGAGGAAAAGCGATTTCTCAGAAGGGATTATTTAATCCTCCCTAACAGAGAGTCTGCAAATTAGACACAGTGTGTGGGGATGTCCCCTACCCCCCAAAGGAAGCGAGGAATGAATTCTCCCGGGATCAAGAAGGAAAACCACGGGAAGTTAGAGTGTTCAGTATAACTGAGCAAGCGCCTCTCACCACCACCACCACCACCACCTCTCTCTCCCAGTCTCCCTCCCAATCTCTCTCAATCTCTGTCTCAATCTCTCTCTCTCTCTCTCTCAATCTCTCTCTTTCAATCCCCCTCTCTCAATCCCTCTGTTGCTACCTACATATTCCTTTTGTTCAAGGTATAAAGAGAAACCACAGCCCCTACCTTTGAGTACAAACCCCAAGAGAGCTCGGTCTCTATCACCATAACAACAATTCCAAACATCCCAAAAATCAGAGCATAGTCACTCAGTCGCTTTCTCTTTTCAAACAGGGCCCTCCTGTGTCCCAGCTTATAGCCAATGTTTTGGTTTTTCCGCTTGTTGGCTTTGGGGAAGGTGGTGCTGCTGGCGGTGGTGCCGGCATGCTGGTGGTTGTGGGTGGCATTAGGGTGATGGAGCAGGGTCTGGTGGGCATGGTTGTCCTCCCGGGAGGAGATGACGATCTCCGGGGGGTTGCTAGGACTGAAAAGCTGGAGGGGTTGGCCCTCAGTCTCGGCCTCGATGAGGTTCCTCCGGGAGGCGCTGAGGCGGCTGAGGGGTTTCATGACCCCACCGCTATACTTGCAGGAGCTCATGGCGATCTCCGTGAAGGGGTTGCTGTCCCGCCGGTGCACCAGGGGGCTGGCCTGCCGGTGCCGGCTGCCTCCGCCAGGCCCACTTGTAGCTGTGGAACTTGGAGAGTGGCCAAGCAAGTGGTCATTGAGATTGAGCTGACTGCCTTGCCTGGAGGAAGGGTGGAGGATGGCGGTGGAGTTGGACGAAGGGGGGGGCCTGAAAGCGGTGGGAGAGGAGTGCAGCAGGCCAGGGTGGACGGGCTGGCTCTGGAGTTGGGCGAGCTGAGACAGGGGATGCGGTGGCTGCTGCTGCTGCTGCTGCTGCTGCTGCTGCTGCTGCTGCTGCTGCTGAAGCTGCGGAGGCTGAGGCTGCAGCGAGGGTCCCAGGGGCTGCTGGGGGGCTGCTGGTGGCGCTGGCGGTGGTGGCTGCTGCTGCTGCTGTTGCTGCTGCTGCTGCTGCTGCTGCTCATCCCCAGAGGATGGACAGGGGCACTTGGGGTCTTCATCCAGGTCCCCCACCCCAGAGTCATGGAAGTGCCCAGAAGTGTCCATCTTGGGGCCTGGCTGTATTCCCTGCAGCACAAGCCCCCACCCCAAAGCCACCCTCGCTCCAAAGATGTCCTCAAAGAAAGCCAGGCATCCAATCTCCCCCACCAGTGTCTTGGCTCCAGTCCTCTCTCTTTGGCTTGCTTCGGTTCTCTGGGGCTGCCTGGAGTCCAGACGCTGCCACTCAAGAATGCATTGTATTGGGCAGGGAGGGAGAGCAGGAGGGGAGCTTGGAGAAAGAAGAGGGGGTGAAAGAACTCTCTCAGGAGGTGGTCCTCTAGGAGCGTGTGAGGCCAGGATCAGCTTCACTCCTCGCTGGCTCAATAGCTTCGCTCGCCTCCTCCTGCCACTGTTACATTGTAAGCCAAGCCCACTTATTAGCAGCTGGTCTCATTGGCTTGGCTTAACTCTCCAACCTCCTCCTAGCTCCGCCCCCCGCATAGGCTCCTCCCCAGGGGAGGGGCATGGCGTCCTCGTCTCCGGCCCCAGTGGCGGCGCAGCGAGGGCTGGGAACTGTAGTTTTTGCTCCCCGACCCCGGAGCTGAGCCACTGTTCTCTTTGCTCTGACAGGTATGGCCACAACCCGCAAGCCCACGACGATAAGGGATGTTCGCTCACGCTGGGCGATGGGGAGGAGGGACAGAGGGCCTCCGAAGGAGGGGAGGTGTGCACCCTGATGAGGGGGCAGACGGAGGGGAAAGCAAACATTTATTAACCACCAGGGTTTACGATAGGTTGTTTCACACATATTTTCCGGATACATTCTCCAAACACCCAAGGAGGTGGGCAGTATGGTCTCATTTACAAAGCCTCATGCTTAGAGATATTGAGTAACAACGTCAAGGTCACAGAAGCAGGGGGGATCCATGCCTCCTAACACTGGGTGGATAAATTCACCTACCATTGATTGAGTGCCTACGCCGCGTGTTCAGGCACCTCTCTGTTATTTCCAACCCTCACATCAACCCCACGAAAATGATGTCATCACTCTCCTTTTACAGATGAAAATTGGAAGAAGAAGAAGGAGGAGGAGGAGAAGAAGAAGGAGAGAAAGGAAAGGGGAAAAAACACTCAAACACTCAAACATAGATACGTAACTTGTCAGATGTCACCCGGCTTGTAATTAAAGGTGCTGGGATTTGAACTTAGTCAGTCTGACCCTACAGATCCTATACTGTCTCCCAGGATGCATTTCCACTATGATATTCAGTACAAAGTGGTTGTTCAATAAATATTGTTCAAATGTTGGATAGGGGAAAAACCAGAGAAGCTACTGAGGAAGAACTGGCCTCTCCAAAGCAGGGTGTGTGTGAAGAGGACCATGGCTCCAGCCCTTTCCCTAACAGCTGGGCATGGAGTCACAGGGGGATCCGGCAGGAAGACTGAAGATTCCCCCATGGTCGTTCCCTGCCTGATTTGTCCCATGGGGCTCTGAGAGTCAGAGCTAGGAACAGCTGCTGGCTTCCCAGGTTCAGCATCATCATCAAGTATTTATTAAGCTCCCACTGTGTGTAGAGGGGGTTCCAAAGGATGGGACCAGAGCTGAATTCATTTTCATTTCTAACCACAGAAGCATTAGGAATCAGAAAGGAAGTCACCAAGAGAGAATTCCCCAGCACACCTGGGGTTTTAAAAGGCAAGCCTCTTCCTCTCTGGCTCTTGATTCCCCATCACCCTTTGGCCTCTGTCCAGCTCCCTCCCTAGTTGGGAAGAGGAAAGGGTAGGAGATCCATGCACACATACACAGACACACACCCAGAAAACATGTAAGCAGGTGGACACACATGCACATGTGTACATGGTTGTGTGCACACACTAGCCCATGCACGCACACATGCACACATATACACATAGGAAGCTTCTAAAGCAGCTCTCCTGTCTGGTAAGCAGCAAGTGTCCAGGTCAGGGAGGGACAGAGCTCCCCCAAAATGAGCCCAGAGTCCCCTCTGTATATCAGTTCTCACCTCTCCAATCCCCCATTAACCCTGACACTGAGAGCTAAATATTACTTGTAATACAAGCCACAACCCCAGATACCTGACAATTGCTCTTGCACAATAATCTTGATTCTGGTCAGGCGTGGTGGCTCATGCTTATAATCCCAGTACTTTGGGAGCCCAAGGCATGAGGATTGATTGAAGCCAAGAGTTCAAGACCAGCCTGGACAACATAGCAAAACCCAGACACTAAAAAATTTTTTAAATTAGCTGGACATGGTGGCGAGTGCCTGTAGTCCAGCCACCCAGGAGGCTGAGGGAGGAGGACTGCTTGAGCCCAAGAGTTTGAGGCTGCAGTGAGCTGTGATAGTGCCACCGCATTTCAGCCCAGGTGGCAGAGCGTTATCCTGTCTCTAAAAAAAAATAAAATATAAAATAATAATCTTGATTCTTATTATTATCAATGACACAGTCATTCCCCCTACCCCTGCCACCACACACACACACACATACACACACACACAGACACTAGAAGTCACAGCACCAGGCCTCAGATGCAAGCCTGGGGTCTCATGTGTTTTCCCATGACCAGGCCCTCTAGCACCCACCCCCAACCCCTTCAGCATCCTCTGCCTTCTCGGCCCTTCCCTTCTGGATTCCTGATTTCCCTCCCACTCCTTCATCCCCAAACAGAGCCACCTGCTTGATTCAAGGCTCCAGATCGCATACTTAGATTTAATGATCTTCTAATAAATTATCATGAATATGTTGTTAGTAGCAAAAATGTGCTGTTCTTGTTGGTTTTTTAGTGCTGGATACAGTTTCTGGGCTGTGAAAAATCAATTTTGGAGAACAGACTCCAGGCCTGGGTATTTCTGTACTCACTCCACCCCCATAAGCTGCCTTCTGCCTCAGCTAACCTTTCTGGCCAGACTCTTGCCTCCAGTTCTCCTGGCGGTGCCAGTGGGATCCAAATGGGGCCTATCAGAACATGTCCTGCCATCATGGATGAGGATGAGAGATAGCTTGGGTAGAGCCCTAACTATGCCAGCACCAAAGATCAGTGGTTATCTGGAAATGGGTTGCAACTTGACAGCTGATGTCACTGAGCCAGCTCATGCCCCTTGTTACGGCTATCCTGTCATGAACAGGAGGAGGAGGAGGAGGACAGTCATGTTTAGAGCTTGGGCTCAAGTGCCAGACTGCCCAGGCTGGAACCCTTCTCTGCCACAGGGATGGCTGTGTGACCACAGGCAAGATGACCTTCTGATCATCCATATACATCTCTTCCTAACTCCACAGTGACGTCACATTAGCAGCTTGAAATCAGTCACGATCAGAGTATTTACACCACAGAAATCGGCTAACACTGTAAATTAGAGCTTATGTTTTCCTGGAAGCCGCTTGCTACACCTTTTCCTAGCTGTTCAACATTTATCAGCACATTACTGCTTCCTATATCCTTACATACAGGTTGTGCACTCCACCCTCTGCCTTCCTTCTCACCAGCACAAGCTTTGCCACTCGCCCACTATGTGACCAATTGCTTATCTTCTCAGGCCTTCAGTTTCCTTAGTTCCAGTGAGAGCACCGGCCAAGTACTTTGTAACTGTCAAGCACCAACAGGTTAGTGAATAAGCTGGGAGCTCTCAACCACAGGGCCTGATCATGTCAGGTTTTCCACATTGCCCTCCAGATGCACCGCACTCAGGCATCTTCCCGCTGTTGCTGCCTGTTCAAAGCCCCACTGTTGAAAAGCGCTCAATGCTTCCCTTGGCCCCCAGCTACAACCATGTCTTCACAGCAGCTTGTGAGTTGAGGCCATCACTCATTTTATAGATGAAAAAACTGAGGCATTAAACAGATTTTAAAACTTGCCCAGAGTTACTAATTAGTAACCAGTCATAAAGCTGGAATCAAACCCAGGCCTGTCCAACCTCAAAGCTCAAACACTCGCCATATGTCCTGAAACCCAAATTTAAAGGATTCATTCTTACTGGTATTTATTAAACATTACCATGTGACTCATGTACCCAACCCTCAGGAACTTAAAGTCTCACTGTAGAGACAAGTTACACTCATATGGGGTGACGAAAAATAGCAATGAAGATCCCAAAGTGTGGTCGAGACAGTAGAGTTCATTGAAGGCAGACGGTTGTCAAGGGTGGCTTCCTGGAGGTGGTGGGACGTAAGCCACACATTAAAGAGTGGGGAGCAACTCCTTATGCTGCCTTAAGATGACAGGCTGACAAATTAGGCCTCTTTAGTCTGCAAAGGGGGGTGTGGAGGAGCTTCTTACCTCAGAGAGACAGGGAGAGCAGACAAGGAAAGTAGGGGTGGCCTTTGGCTATACTGGCTCCACATCAAGCGTGCTGGCGCTCAGTTTCTGCCCTCCTTTCCAGGCTCATTCCTTACCACCTTCCTCCTTAAGCCCCAGCATCACCAACCTATTGTAGCTCTCCCATAAGTCATGCTATTGCACATCTCCATGCCCTCTGCCCGGCATGCCCTTCCCCCAGATTTCCATCTAACGCATTTCTCTTTGCCTTTCAAGACATAGCTCAAAGGTCTTCCTTCTGAGAAGCTTCCCCTGAACTCCCCAAACCCAAATCAGGAACTCCTTCTGTATTTTCAGTCCCCTATACTAACAGGGCCTCTACAGAGCAACACAGCTATATCTCCATATGTGTCCTTTGCCCCAGACCATGACCTCCTTGAGGGCAGGGATGATGTCTTCTTCACAGCTGTACTGCAGCTCTTCCGAAGAGCTGCTTACAACAGATGCTTAGTAAAGATTAATCGAACTGACTAAACTTGACACCTGGGTGAGGTCATTTGAAGGCAAGTAAGAGAAAGTCACAGCACTTTTCATAAGAAATCATAAACACAATTTCCTCGTCAGTAAAATAGTGAGATAAAAAAGATAATTTCTAAGATCACTCAGCTTTAAAATTTCATAATCTATTGTCTGTAGAACTTGTTATCCTCAAAAGGTAAGACTAACTGAAAATAGGTTTAAGAAAAGCAGTGGTTCATGGTTCATATGGCTGTCCACAAGCTGTGACCTGCATAAAAGGGCTCTAAATTTTTTCTGTATCCCCAGCACTGATCAGGGTGCCTGGCTATGAATTACTCATTAAAGATTTATTGGTCGGATGTGGTGGCTCACGCCTGTAATCCCGGCACTTTGGGAGGCCAAGCTGGGAACATCACAAGGTCAGGAGTTCAAGAGCAGCCTGGCCAACATGGTGAAACCTCGTCTTTACTAAAAAAAAAAAAAAAAAAAAAAAAATACAAAAATTAGCCAGGCATGGTGGCGAGCACCTGTAATCCCAGCTACTTGGGAGGCTGAGGCAGGAGAATTGCTTGAACCCGGGAGGTAGAGGTCACAGTGAGCCAAGACCATACCATTGCCCTCCAGCCTGGGCAACACAGCGAGACTCCATCTCAAAAAAAAAAAAAGAAAAGAAAAGAAAAGATTTATTAGACGGATGGATAGATGGATGGATGGACAGACAGATGGACATGTGGATGGGTGGATAGGTGGGTGGACGGATGGATGGACAAACAGATGGATGAATGAGAGGATAGATGGGTGGGTGGGTGGATGGATGGATGGATAGATGGATGGATGGATGATGGATGGATGGATTGATGGATGGATGGATGATGGATGGATGGAGGGAGGGAGGGAGTTTAGACACAATGACAGATAATGGCAGGTTTTCTAAAAAAGCCAGTGGTGTTGGACAGATACCCTTAACCTCCTAAGGATAGGGTCATAAAGATCAACCACCCCCTTTATCAGACTCTGAGTGGCTGGACAGCTTTAGGCTGAACAGCTCATTCGCCCATGCTAATGAGCTGTTAAAGTCATTACTGTGTTCTTATCTAGGCGCTTCATTACTGGATTAATTAATGCTCTAATAATAAAAACAAACCCTGTGTTTGCAGAGCACTTTATAGTTTTCCAACTGCTTTTATGTAAAATACTTCATTTGCAACTCTTGGCAGCCCTGGAAGGCTGGTTGGGAAGGTTCTATCCCCATTGTTGCCACTCTTACTCCCACGAACTAGAGTTTAGAAAGGTTTTGGTAGTTTGCTCAAGGTCACCAGTTAGGCATGGATTTGAACCTGGGTCTGTCTGTGCTCTTTGCCATCCATTCTGCCTGGAAAGCCCTTCCAGCCCACCTCTTGCTCTGTGTCCTGTCCTGTGAGAATTTAGGGAGCAGCACAAGTGTCACCCGTGCCCAGAGCTTTCCCCGACCTCCCCTCCTCTGCTCCCTCAATTTGACATTATCTCCCTCTTCCAAATTCCCTTGGCACTTTATTGTATCTCTCTGGGGACACTGTTCACCTCTTGCTTTGTACTGGTGTTGTCTATATACATGTCTTCTCTCCCCTGATTTTATTTTATATATATATATATATATATAGAGAGAGAGAGAGAGAGAGAGAGAGAGAGAGAGAGAGAGACAGAGAGAGAGAATCTGTTGCCCAGGCTGGAGTGCAGTGACGCGATCTCAATCTTGGCTCACTGGAACCTCTGTCTCCCAGGTTCAAGCGATTCTCGTGTCTCAGCCTCCCAGGCAGCTGGGATTACAGGTGCCTGCCACCACGCCTGGCTAATTTCCCTGATTTTAATTGACACCATAAGCTCCTTGGTGACAGGAGCTTATGGTATAAATTGTAAAACACACACACACAAAACACTGCACTTCATGCTGCACCCAAATTGTGTGTTGAATACATAAGCAGATAAGAGGGTGAGTGAGTTTAGCCTGACTGAGAGTTTGGGCACTTTGAACCAGGACACATTACTTGCCCCTTACTTGCCTGGCTGGCCACCAGGAATGCCAACTGGTAAGTGTAGGCCTTCTGTCCATACTTCTTTCCTCTGAGTCCCTGGATGTCTAGACACTGGGTGAAGCCTCTTATAATGAATGCACACCTAACCCCTGCCCCCACAAGCCATGATCTGAGGATCGAGGTAGGACTACAGCATGTCACCTGTCCCCAGGCCATGCACCAACAACTCTCAGCCACCTACGGGTGCCAAGGAGTCTTCAGCTTCACACAGGCTCCTCCCCATACTCTGCTTTGCTAAAGAAAAATTGGAGCTCTTTTGCATCATCTGAGTGTCAAGGTAAAGGGGACATATGGCCTGACTCCCCACACGTGGAGCATTTACTGAGGGCCAACTCCGGGTGTTCGTGGTTCCAACATGCCGGGGGGAAGGTTAGCATCCCCATTCCATAGATGAAGAAACTGAGTCAAGTTTCAGAGAAGGTTAACTGGCCTGCTCTTGTTCACAGTGGAGGGGAGAGTCCAAGCCATGAGCCACACAGGTCTATGCACTCTGCGAGGTCACACCCTCTCCACTTAGCCTGTGCTACTAAACTCATCCTTTCCAGAGGAAGTATCCCTCCTGCCCTCCACTCCTGCCCGGGTCCTCCAGGAAACACCCTCTAACAACAGGAGTGGGGAAAGGTTTCAAAAGAGCAGCTCCGTGGAGATCTGTCTGGACAAAGGTTCATGATTCTGCTTCTAAAACTCTACAGAGGCCAAGCTGGCCCTAACATGGAGAGAAGACAGTGGAGCAGCCAGGCCAGGCACCAGAGAAGCCTTGGGCTGGGAATCGGCCCATCTGATTCTGAGCTGCCATTTTCCTGCCAGGGACCGTGACGAGCAAGGTGTGCCCCTCTGAGCCTGTGAAACTGGGATAGTTCACACCTCCTGCACAGCTGTCTTGTGAAAACTGAGATGCATTTAAAATGTGTCTCCTGACCCCTTCTCTGAGGCTTTGGTGTGGGAACTTGTTGTTCTAACCAGATGAGTCAGTCCGGATGAGAAGGTTTATTTACTTGAGGGAGTCAAAGGTCGAATGGAAGGTGCTGATACCGTGTCTGGAAAGAAGGCATGGGAAATGGGCACAGGGTGCCAACATTCTGTCACCAAGATGCCTGCTGGGCTCACAGGGAGCCAGTGGAGGTGCACACTTTGCACACGGTGAAGTGCTGCCAACGTGCACTGGCCAGTACAAGGGAGGGCCTGTAGAGACCCAGATTGACAAGTGCTCAGCATGGAAGCCTCGGCCCCAGAGTCTGGGTAGGTCCAGTGTCTGTCTGCATGGGGCTGAGTCGGTAGAGAAAGCCATCACGTGCCATCCTGGGTGTGTGTGTCCTGCCCAGCCCCACACTGTGGTATAGGTGATGACACCCACCCCCACTGGAGACTTGGCTCCACAGGGCGGGATTTGTGCCTATTTTATTCACTGCTATAACCCCAGTGCCCAAAACAGGGCCTGTCATAGAGCGTGTTCTCAATTCAGATTTGCTGAATAAATCAGCTTCCTGGCCCCAGTCTCAAACGGCTCATAGAAAACAAAAACTCTAACAGTTTCCCAAATGCAGAACAGGCGCCTGAGCAGCAGCCCAAGGGAGAGCCCAGACCGGAGCAGCCCATGGGTTCCCAGCAGGGAAGAAGGCGGCCAGTGTCCCTTGGGCCTGGATGGATGTCTCTCCTACAGGGAGGGGAGTGAGGGACCAGCAGGGCCGGCTGGCAGTTGAGTCCACAGCCCCCTAAGCCAGCCCCTCCCTGGACCCCAGGCGGCCAGTAGCAGCTCCCTCCCCACCCGGGCTCTGAGATTGCCGTCCCAGCTGGTCAGTGCTCACCCATGGCGGTGAGGACAGAGCAACCTGTGGCGGAGTGTGCGCTGTCCGCCACAGGTTGTGAGGAGTGTGGCGGCCTCTGCTGGTGGCGTATGCACATAGCTTCACACTCCAGGCACCTTGGAAGATGCGAGGGAGCCCCCAGACAGAATTTGAACCCCAGCCTCAGCTTTCTGCTTCCTTCCATGGAGGCCCAGGGACTGGATCTGGTGCCAGAATCAACTTCTGTGAATATTTTGCAAAAGTCACTCTTATTTCCCAGGCTTCCTTGGGTTTTTTTCACCACTGGGGAAGAGGAAACCATCTGTTGTCTGTCCTGGGTGAGGGCACCATAAAGCCTTTGAATGAGAGGGCTGGACAGGATGCTAGAGGCACCTCCGGGCCCACCCTTTAGCAAGAGAAGACCTCCAGAGATGGGAGAGAACTTGCCTCCACTCATTCGTGAGTCAGGCACAAAGCCAGGACTCAAGCCTGGCCTCCATAATGGTCCCCTTCAACGAGCCCATCATCTCTCGGTTGCTATGGGGCATCCACCAGCACAGCTCCACTCTTGGCTGCTGCTGTGAAACGAGGGAAGAAGCCCCCTCTCCCCTCAGCACAGCCACCAGGGACAGTCAGGAGCTGCAGCCTAGGTGCCCAGCCCTCTGACATGAATCCTGCAGAAGGTCAGGCCCCTCGCCTGCCTCCCGCCCTTGTTTTGCCTCCCTTCCCTCCTGGGAAAGGTGGCAGCTGGAGGGTTGCTATGGACACTGCAGTTGGGCTCTCCCTCTGCAGTAATAATCTGAAGATGCCCTCCCTGCTGGAGTCCAAGTCTCTAATTGCCGAGCCTCGGAGGCAGTGATGCTGCCTCACAGGAAGTACTGGGCAGCCTGAGAGCCCGAGGATTAGATGAGCTGAGAAGGGAAGGAGACAGTGACAAGATGGAAATCACCTGAAATTGGAAGCAACAAGCTCGACCTACGTAGGTAGATTGACAAAACCAATGTCGATTTAGCCAGAATTAGAAAAGCGATAGTGTCTTAACAGGCCCCCATCAAATCGGACACCTAATGACTGTGGCCAGTGTCTCTCAGGTGGGATGCTGAGTGGAAAAGGAGGGAGAGAAGAAGTGCCACAGCTGTGTACATGGGCAGTGACTGCAGGAAAGACCTTGACAGCCATTTTGCTCTAATTTGAGAACCACAGGTCTAGGACTTTTCTGAGCTGGATTCCCAGCCACTCTGCTGCCTTGGGCAGAAGCACACTGACTCCCCACTGCCACACAGGCCCCCTTGTTTGTCCCCACTAGGAAACCAGATCGTTATCACCACTGCTAGTCTCCCCACCATGAAAACAGAGCAAGCTCCTCACCAGGGTCTCTGCCATGAGACCAGGACATACCACCTCCATGAGCAGCCTCTCCAGGGGATCAGGACACTGTCACTGCTGTTCTTGTCCCCACCATGAGACCAGAACTTTTCCTCCACCGCTGGGTTCCCCACCTTGAAATCAGAACATTGTCACCTCTATTCATGTGACACCCCACCTACCCACCTACACATCAGACCAAGTCACCAAGGCCACAAGACTTTATGCAGCCATGGACATAGGTCCAATGTGGAGCATCTGAACCAAAGCCCACATGCTACTGGGCAGGGCACAGTTGGTCTCACCTCCAGAGCCCGTGGGGCCACACGAACCTTTATAGAGAGGGCACAGAGAAAAGTGCACTAGGCCCTGCAAGTCACCCAACGCATCTGTGGCCGCTGGGGTGGCCTTCTGGAGGCTGTGCTTGTCTCATGCAGACCCTAATGCCTGGTGACATTGGGGCATAGCCATGAGGAAGACAAAATTAGATTTGCTCCTCCCTATCTGCCATCAGAGAATCCCCCTGCATCAACCCTGGAGGAAATGTGAATAAACTAGGGAAGCCCACTTCCATCGCGGAGATCCTTGGGATAGATAGAAACCCATATAGACACACACACACACGTATATAAATGTAGACACACATACATACACATAATATATATACATACACACACATATGTGTGTATATCCATGTGGACACATATAGATATATATTTACATATATTTATACATAAACAGAGAGGGAGAGATGGAGGGCAGGATGGAAGTCTTCTCCAAATCCCTCAATCTACCACTATCTCTCTCAGTGAGGCAGTTCTTATCGTCCCCATTTTACAAAGAAAAACTGACCCAGAGAGGCCTAGGGATTTGCCCAGGATAAAATAACCGAGCTTCAGACTCCAAGGCCCAGCACCCTCATCTTGGCTCTCTTCCCGTCTGGTGTTTGAAAGTCACGCCTCAGAATGGGAATGGATGAGGCTGCACGTCCCAGAGAGAATGGATGCCAAATAGAAGCCATTATTCTAACCAGGGAGCTTTTCCCTATAATTTAAGAAACCTTGCCTCCTCTGATTGTTTCTGAAATTGTGTTCTCAGGGCCAATTTTATGACAGAGTGCTGCTGGGTCAATCCTTGTGGCCCATCACGGTTGCTCCTGGGAGGCCTGGTGAGCGCTAATCCTTTCTTAGCACACTGTCTTCTCCTCTTGCAAACCCAGTGATTAAGCCTCCTGGTAGCCCCAGGAACTGGCACATGTGAGCCTCAGAGAGTAAGAAAGGCTAGTGGCTTCCTACTTACTTCTCGCTACTTCCATTAGAGAAGCTTCTGAGCCCACCAGGAGGGCTAGAGAAGGAAAAGGAAAAAGGGTGGGAGCCCGCCCTCGCAGCCCCTAACATCTTACTACCACAGTTCCTGGCAGTGTGAGCTTTAACTGTGATCAGCAGGGCGCGTGCTTCTGCATCTCCTCACTAGGGCTTAGAAAGCTGTCGACTCCCCCTTGCCCAATGGAGAAGTTTTGGGCCATCCAGTGTCCTCAGACCCAAGTATCTCAGCTGATTGAACGAGCTTCTGCTGTAGAAAGAAAGGACAAGATAGCAAGAAATCCTGAGAGACCTGGACCCTGGGTCTGAGACAGAAGGAATTTGATTCGTGTGGTATTGGTGCCAAGGCAGAAACTGTCCAGAAGAACAGATTGCCAGAGACAAGCAGGTAGCCAGTATCTCCCACTCCAGGTTAGACAAGTTCTAACTGGAAAGATCTGCTCTCCTTGTGAAATATAGATGTGAAGGGGCTGGCATGGTGCTGGGCAGGTGCCTGCCAAAGGCTCATTTCCTTCTCTCACTTTTCATCCCTCTCATATGAAGGGGTTTCACTGACCGAGAAGGGGTCTTGGATCAGAACTCTAAAAGCTTTAAATTCAAGGAGTATAATTAACCTTAGTCCAGCCATTGCTCAGGAGAGGGAGAGGGAGGCACCCTGGTTTCCAGGAATGTGTGGCAAGTAGGAAGGAGCTCTGGCTCACGTGAAGTTAGCCACACACTGGCTGGCCTGGGCAGGGCCCATCTAAGGACAGGAGCCCAGCGTCTCTGGTGCTCACTACCACCTGCAGGATCCTGCGCCTTCTTGTCTTTGACGTCCTGAAGAGCTTGGAGGGATTAAAGTCAAACTAACCTAAGGGATGAACAGAACCCACTCCAAGGCCAAGCCCAGTGGTGTAGCTTCCAGGCTGTTCTTGGCTGGGGAGGTGGTGTTCAGCCCCCTGGCTTCTCCTGTCATCCTGGACTTGGCGGTTTTGAAGTGGATAAGCAGCTTTGCCAAGTGATCCACCAGAAGAGACAGAAGAAACATGCATGCATGTGGCATTTTGTCAGCTGCACCAGAAAAGTGATGATGGGGGAGGCAGTGGAAGTCAGTGACTCAAAGCAGGTTCGGGGATTATCTGCTGTTTTCAATTATCCACATTCCTCATCACCATGGAGAATTGAGAATTGGGTGCATTTGCCTCCCCCTCAACACTGGTGCTGGCATTAGAGACGTGATTTGTACTTGGAGCTACTGTGGGTAAAGGACTCAGAATGGTCTCTGTGTAAAATTTCCCCAGCACTGAAATGTCATTAAATAGCTCTCTGTACCTGGCACCTCTTGGTCACATTTAAAATAACTGGAAGAGGCCTGGTATGGTGGTTCACGCCTGTAATCCAGCACTTTGGGAGGCCGAGGCAGGTGGATCACCTGAGGTCAGGAGTTCCAGACCAGCCTGGCCAACACAGTGAAACCCCGTCTCTACTAAAAATACAAAAAGTAGCTGGGCATGGTGGTAGGCACCTGTAATCCCAGCTACTCGGGAGGCTGAGGCAGGAGAATGGCATGAACCCGGGAGGCGGAGGTTGCAGTGAGCCGAGATCGTGCCACTGCACTCCAGCCTGGGAGACAGAGCAAGACTCCATCTCAAAAAATAATAATAATAATAACTGGAAGATAAGCATACCTGAGGAGAAGAGAGCTGATGATTACTGAGCGTCTGTGAGGTATTCAACACTCATTTTGAGCCAAGGAAACTTCAGCTCAGAGAGGTTGCCTTGCCCATGGTTTGTCATAGTATGGAACGACAAACTGCTCCAATGCAGGGCCTTTGATCCCAAGGCTTGTCCCCACCCTACCCTTCTCTAGCTCAGACCTCTCTTAGAAAACATGGGAGCCCATCTTGAACCTCCCTGTCTGTGTCTACTAAGATGCTTTCAATTGCCAGTCAAAAAAGAAAAAAAAAAGGCTCAAGGAAATTTGTTATTTCACACACTAAGAACTCAAGAGGTAGAACAGTCCCAGGGGTCCTTAATTTGGCAGCACATGTCACCATGAGCACTGGCCCTTCCTGACTTTCTGCTCTGCCATCCTCAGCATGTTGATCACAAGGTAGCCACAGCACACTGAGGTATCCCACTGCCAACCTTCAAGTCCAACAGCAGTGAAGGGAAGCCCCCCTGCTGTGGATCTCTTTAATAATGAGAACACTTGGCCGGGCGCAATGGCTCAAGCCTGTAATCCCAGCACTTTAGGAGGCCGAGACGGGCGGATCATGAGGTCAGGAGATCAAGACCATCCTGGCTAAAACGGTGAAACCCCCTCTCTACTAAAAAAATATAAAAAACTAGCCGGGCGAGGTGGTGGGAGCCTGTAGTCCCAGCTACTTGGGAGGCTGAGGCAGGAGAATGGCGTAAACCCAGGAGGCGGAGCTTGCAGTGAGCTGAGATCCAGCCACTGCGCTCCAGCCTGGGCGACAGAGCGAGACACCGTCTCAAAAAAAAATAATAATAATAATAATGAGAACACTTGTCCCAGAAGTCTCTAGACTTTCCTTTGCACCTCACTGGTCAAAGAATGGGCTAGGCTGGGCATGGTGCCTCATGCCTGTAATTCCAGCAGTTTGGAAGGCCAAGGCGGGCAGATTGCCTGAGGTCAGGAGTTCGAGACCAGCATGGCCAACATGTTGAAACCCTGTCTCTACTAAAAATACAAAAATTAGCTGGGCATGGTGCTGTGCACCTGTAATCCCAGCTACTCTCGGGAGGCTGAGGCAGGAGAACCACTTCAACCCAGAAGGCGGAGGTTGCAGTGAGCTGAGATCGCGCCACTGCACTCCAGCCTGGGCGACAAAGCAAGACTCAGTCAAAAAAAAAAAAAAAAAAAGATTAAATGCTCAGATCTAAACCAATCACCAAGAAAAGGGAAGAGGAGTACCATCTTGGCTAGATTGGGGTCTGACTTCCTCTGAAGCAGATGCTAACCAGAGTTAGCCAATCCAGCAAGAGGTCTGAATGCACCTACTTCTAGGGGTTCTTGTCCCCCGGGCAGCTCCCAGTGTGGACTCTGAGGACATGTGTCAGCTCCGTGTCCTTGTGGCTTAGATAAGAAGGGGTGAGGCACCAGCTCATACCAAAAAGGGAACCTGCTGGCCTTATTGTGAGCTTATCTAGAGGACACACACCACCGACTTCATTAGAAAAATTGGGGAAAAAATCTTATTAAAGATTTATTCTATCACATACCAGGGAAGCAAAGCCTTTCGTGAAACCTAATGGGCAATGCGGGTGATTTGAACAGTTACATGGTACTGAGGTCTTTAATTTCCTGTAGGACCTGATGATTATCTGTCTGGAAATGCTTCAGCTCAAGTAGGGATATGTGCGAGTCAGAATGAAAAAGCCCTTTATATTTTCACACTTTAAAGCCAGACCTTGTGAAAAGAGATCCTTGTCACGGGAGGCCAATCAAGTTCAGAGAGTCCGACTAACTTTGCCCTCCCCAAATGCCATCAAAAGCAAGTTGGGGCTCCGTTAAATGGAGAAAACCAAGGGGGTGACCCCAAGGTCAGCAAGAGATACAAGAAAAAGAAAGACAGAGAGAGAAAGGTAGCAAAGCAAGAGAGACCGAAAAATGCTCCGAGAGACAGAAAGAGACTAGAGAAAAGAAACAAGAGACTAGAGAAAAGAAAAACAGACTAGAAGGAAAGAGGCAGACAGATGTGGCAAAGGAGGAGAAAGACACAGGGGAGAGAGAAAAACTGAGAAAAGGACAGAGGAAAGAAAAGCAACAGAACTCGACAGACAAGATATGGCTAATAATCACCTTTGCAAGATTTCTTAGCGATACTAATATTTGCCAGTTGGAATTTCCAGTTGTGAGTCCCCTTCTGAAAGCTGTCCTTGCTTTCTGCGTGAGGATAGAGATCTAGGGGTCACACATGTTTTTCTAGCCCAGCAGGATCCAGATGTTTCCAGTTCCTGAACTTGGGTCAAGATCCAGGGTTGAGAGGGTCATTATTCAAAGAGGCCTTGAACACACATGATGTTTAGTTAAACATGGGGTAAGAAAACAGCCAGGACACAAATGAGTTATTCTAATTTTGTGAGTTCAGACCTTTGAACTCAACTCCTCATTCTGGTCTCCTGGTTGGAATGAAAACAACAGTCTATAAACAATCCACATATTCTGTCTTTCCTCATAGCACATGTAGGCATCTCTAAAAATAATTCCCAAAGTAGCTTAGGCTCCATGTCCCTCTATTTGTTGCCTAGAGAACTCTTATTCATCCCTCAAGGCCTTGTTCAAATGATCCTCCTGATCCCCAACATCCTCAAACAGAGTTAGCCATGCTGTATTCCCCTAATATTCTGTCGGGACCTCTGCTGAGGCCCTTCTCACATCACATTGTGATTATGTGTTTACATTCTCCAGCATCTGCGACAATGCCGGGAACAAAGGAGGAACTCCATAAACACTTGTTGAATGAATGGTTGAGTAAATAAATAAGTCTGCCTCCCTGACAGGATTGTAAACTGTTCAACTTGTATGGAATTAAGTTGAATCCCAGCACTTCAGAGCAAAGGTGCATTTAGTGTCTACCTAGTTCAGCTCTCAGTGATCAGTGTGTGGTTCATTACAAATATGAACAACTGAACCTAGCACTCACCAAACTCTTCTTACATCCTTGGAAATGTTTTTTGTTTTTTTTTTTTTTTTGAGACAGACTCTTGCTCTGTCGCCCAGGCTGGAGCACAATGGCGTGATCTCAGCTCACTGCAACCTCTGCCTCCTGGGTTCAAGTGATTCTCCCACCTTAGCCTCCCGAGTAGCTGAGATTGCAGGTGTGCACCACCATGCCCAGCTAACATCCCTGGAAATACTTTTCTGACCTATGCCAATGTGTAAACATAGGAGGGTCTTAATGTATTTACTTTTCTGAATTTTCACAGTAAATGCTTTCTGATTATTAAAAGTTTGGGAAAAAAATAGAAAACAACAAAGAAGCAGAAAGGTCACATGTAATTCCTCTACCAAAGTAGGTATTGTTAAGATTTGGCATATTTCAGTCTTTTGCTATGCATTGTGTTTTCCTTATGCAATTGAGATGACAATGTGTGTATATTGGTTTTCGAGCAGTTGCGATGTAATTAGTGTGTACCTGATATCTTATGTTCTTGTTTCACTAAAGACAGTCTCATAGAGACAATAAATCCCATCTCATTAACATATCAACATAACCCCACGTTTTTATTAGATAATGTCACGCTCCCCCATTGTATGTCTAGAATTTGCTTAGCCATTCACTCTTCTTAGGCAGTTGGGTTGTTTTCCGTTTTAGTTTCTGACGATTTTAAGGATCATTGCTCTGAACCTCCAGGAGGTAGGTACATGTGGTTAGAGACAAAACTCCCAATAACATCATCATCCACAGACTCTGAAAGTGCTGCAGCTCAGCCAGCTTAGATGGAAGTGAGGATAATGTGCTCCGGATCTTGCTAGCTGACTCCAGAGGTGGTTCTAGTGACAGTGGCACCCCTGTATCTGGATGTGCATAAAGCATGTGAGCTCAAGGAGGCTGGGACAGGCCTGTCTTGTTGCCCTTGGATTCCCTGAGACTGGCACAGTGCCTGGCACGTGACAAGTGAATGAATAAATGGTGCATGCTTGGACGGACGGATGCACCGTTATGCTCAGACACCTCAGTGGTGTGGCTGGAGCCTCAGCCTTCTGTGTGTTGTACTCTCTGGAACCCCAGGCTTCTGGGAAAATCTGGGAATGTTCCATGTTAGTGATGGGAAAGTGTTCTGAGTCTTTGGGCTAAAAGCACTGCCCTGTAGCCAGAGCATGCTCCCAGCTGAGTAGTAAATGTGAACGAATGGTGATGAGATGCTAAGGACGATACTCCCCCAACTCCCAGTGGCCCTCTCTCCCACACTTCCACACATACCTACGTGCTGCCCACATGTGCCTCTCTCTGCTGTCATCTGGGGTCACCTTCAGGGCGCCTATTTGGGCAGATAACCCACCAAGTTAGAAACAACACAGCAGACACTTCCCTTTGTCATCTGAGGAGCAGCACTACATGCTGGCCAGCAAGACAGACCAGCAAGCCCAAGAGTGGCTTTCCAATCATTTATTCCACAAGCACTTCTTGGGCCCCTGCCGGGCCCAACTGGAGAATTCGAGATGAATTATATGTGTGTCAATTCTTGAGGAGTTCACCCTTATATGCCAAATAGATTCGGCCGTGCCTCCAAAATCATCTCCTGGTCCAGTGTCTCCCCATCTCAGGCAGATCCCTAGCATCCCCCAGAAGATGAGAGCCATCCTTGGCACCCAATCCTGTGGCCCCTTCTCTCTCCACCTCCCTGGTCAGACTTAGTACCCAACACCTTCCTAACTGGTCCCACTCCCACCCCTCCAGCCCTCAAATCCATTCTCCACAGGGCAACAGAAAAGTATTTTGAAAATGCAAATCTGGCCGGCGAGCACAGTGGTTCATGCCTCCAATTCCAGGACTTTGGGAGTCCAAGGTGGGCAGATCATTTGAGGTCAGAAGGTAGAGACCAGCCTGGCCAACATAGCAAAACCTCGTCTCTACTGAAAATACAAAAATTAACCAGGCGTGGTGACATCCACCTTTAATCCCAGCTACTGGGGAGGTTGAGGCAGGAGAATCGCTTGAACCCAGGAGGCAGAGGTTGCAGTAAACCGAGATTATACTACTGCACCACTCCTGCCTAGGTGACAGAGTGAGACTCTGCCTAAAAAAAAAAAAAAAAAAAAAAAAAAAAGCAAATCTGATCATATTGCTTCTCTGCTTAAAACCCCATAATGGCTTCCCAGAGTTCTCAGGATAAAACCCAAAGTCCTCCTTTATGTGGCTCCATGGCCCCACAGGGGCGGCTGACCCCACTCCCCCAACCTTGCACACCCCTGTGTCATCCTTCCCTACTCCCAGCTGCTTCTGCATGCCAGCCACACCAGCTCCCTCCAGTTTCTCAAAGAGCCGCATCTCCCACCATTCAGGGCCTCCCATGTGATGTTCCTCTGCCTGGAAAACCACCAACACCTGCTCCTGCCATCTTCTTCAGCTGGCCACCAACTCCTCCTCATCCCTAGAGTCCCCATGTAAGCATCACTTCCTCGGGAAAGCTGTCCTGACTCCTCCGCTAGAGCAGGCCCCCTATTACTTACTCCACGAGTCCCCTGTACTGCTCCTCCCTGGCACTGTCTTGGCTGTAATCCAAGAGTGTGTGTTTAGTGTCAGAGCCCCTCCACTCTGTCTCCTATTAAAACTTGGCTGCGAGCTAGGAGCAGTGACAGTGGCAACAACAAGGGATCAACCTGGGAAAGCAGCTGGGGATGGGGGAGCTTCCCAGGGCAGTAAAGCTACCTCTGAGTCCTGAAGGACGAGGACTCATGAGTCAACGATGGGGAGAAGTGAGGAGATTCACACTCAGGCAGAAAAAAAAACTTCAGGGAATTACTTTGGAGAAACTGGAAATAATCCCATATGGCTTGAGTTCACCTGAGTGTGAGAGCATGATAAGAGATATGGCTAAAGAATTAAATAGGAGCCAGACTGGAAGGGTCTTACAACCAAGAAAAGTAGTTTGATAAGGAAATAGAGAGCATCGAAGGATTTAAACACTAGAGTGACCTTCTTAAAAAGTACACTCTGGCCACAGAGTGGAGAAAGGACAGCATAGGATAGAGACAAGGACATCAGTTTGGAGCCAGCTGCAATGATCCAGGGGGATGATCAGGGGTTGAATTAAGGCAATGAGAAGAAAAACGAGGGAAATTAGGGAGGCATTTGAAGATAAGAGGGACAGGGCTTGGTGACAAAATGGATATGAGGTTAAGAGAGGGAAAGGGTAGTTCCCGAATTCCTGCCTTGACAGCTTGATGGAAGTACATTCTCCAAGATAAGGAAGGCAGGGGGAAGAAATGGTCAGGGCCAGATAAGGATATGACACTTATTGGGCACGTTGGGATTCAGGTGACTGTAGGACAAACCAAGTGCACATGTCAAGTGGGCCTGGAGCTCAGGAGAGAGGTTGGCAGGGGTGCAGGTCTGTCCAGAAAAGGTTTATTCAGCAGGTGGTGCTTAGAAATGTCAATATCATAGAGGACTAAGAGAGGGGGATGGATGCACGGGGTGCTATGGGTACCCAAAGAGAGGTACTTGGATCACCTGGAAGTTCTGGGAAGCCTTCTGGAGGAAACAATGCCCGGGCTGAGCATTGAAGGCTAATGGTGTGGCCTGGCATGGGTGGGAAACACGGACTATCTTGGGCTGGTGCAGTATTAATGTGCAAGGTGGGAGCAGTGGAAGAAAAGACTGGAGAAGTAGATAAAGGCCTGGTCATGGAAACCTGGACCACCACGGTAGGAACTTGGGATTTAATCAGAAGTTATTAATCAGAAGTCATTGCAGGATGTAATCAAAGCATTGACATGGTCAGACATCTGACCACATTGGAAGACAGAGTCAAACAGAAGGAAACAGATGCAGTTGCCTCCTCAGTAGCCACTGCCCTCCTTCTTTCTTGTAACAGAACCCAAGATTTGTTTAGGTACTTTATTGCCCATGTGGCCATGTATCTTGGAAAATGAAGGCCACAGCTCCAGTCCCAGGGGTTGAATCATAACTGGTTTAAGACTACCATTGTAGTCCCATTCCCCTCAACAGTGACTGGTTTAGGCACAGGCAAGCAATGGCCAATTAAATGAGAAGGGAAAAGTCTGTAAAAGGCTTCTGATTCTGGATGTCATTGGGTCTATATATGTTGCCTGAACCTATGGCAGCTATCTTGGGACCAGGAAGGGAGTTAGCTTGAAGAGAACTCAATGAGGATGGCAGAGCAGAAAGATAAAAATAAGCCAGGTGCTAGATAACTTTACTGAGTTGTGGAATCAACCAACACGGAGTCTTCCAGCCTTTTTTATTATGCAATCTTCTTAGTAGGTGACTCCATATGTTGAAGCCGACTTGAATTGGTTTTCTATTGTGTACAGCCAAAATCATCATAATCAACCTAGACTACAAGAATGGAAGCCATACAATAAAAACAGTCTGGGCGCAGTGGCTCATGACTGTAATCCCAGCACTTTGGGGGGCCAAGGTAGGGGAGGATTCCCTGAGCCCAGGAGTTCAAGACCAGCCTGGACAACATGGCAAGACCCTATCTCTAAAAGGAAAAAATATAAAAACAAAAAATAATCATGAAAAGGTTTGAAAGAAAGTACAGTTAATAGGGTATTCATGATTCTCTTCTTATAACTTGGTTGCTAAAGAGGAAAGACTTACACATAGAGAAGTTAGAGGAAAATTCAAAAACGATGGATTAGTTATCTATGGCTCCACAACAAACTACACCAAAACTTAGCAGCTTAAACCACAAACATTTATTATTTATTTATTTATTTTAAGACAGGTTTTCACTGTGTCACCCAGGCCAGAGTACAGGGGTGCAACCATGGCTCACTGCAGCCTTGACCTCCAGGGCTCAAGCAATCCTCCAATCTCAGCCCCCCACAACCCCTAGTAGCTGGGACGACAGGTGCGCATCACCATGCCTGGTTAATATTTGTATTTGTTGTAGAGATGGGGTTTCACCACGTTGCCCAGGTTGGTCTCGAACTCCTAGGCTCAAGCGATTTGCCCACCTTGGCCTCCCAAAGTGCTGGGATTAACAAACATGTATTGCCTCAAAGCTTTTTTGGGTCAGGAATTAGGATGCAGCATAGCTGGGTGATTCTGACTCATAGTCTCTCATGGAGTTGCAGTGAAAATGTCAGCTGGGTTCATTTTTTTAGTCTTTTTTCTCTCTGTTTCATGTTGGGTATTTCTATTTATATGTTTTCAAGTTTACCAGTATGTTCTTCCACAATGTCTATCTGCTGTTAAACCCATCCAATATACTTTTCTCAGAGCATCAGTGAGCTTCAAATAGCCTAACATATGTGTAATTGGAATCCCAGGGAATAAAGGAAGCTGGGTGGGAGAGGGGAACAGAAAAAGTATTTGAAGAAATAATGGTCAAAATTATTCAAAATTTTATGAAGCTATAAATTCACAGAACCAAGAACCTCAATAAACCCTAAGCACAAGAAACACAAAACTATACTAAGCCACGGAACAATCAGATGGCTCAAAGCCAATGATAAAGAGAAAAATTTTTAAAGCAACCAGGGACATTATATACAGAGAAACAAAGATAAGCACGACAAAAAACTTCCTGCCATAAATAATGCAAACCGGAAAATAATGGAACAATATCTCTAAATACTGAAAGAAAAAAACACTGCCAACTTTTCATTATATCTTTTGAATATATCTTAAATGTATATTATATCTTTGAAAATATCTTTTGAGACTGAAGGTAAGATAAGACTTTTTCAGCCATGCAAAAGCTAAAATAATTTATCATCCGAAATACAACAAATGTTAAAGGAGATCCTTGAAGCAAAAAGAAAAGGATAACAGATATATAAATCTGTTTTATACACACACACACACACACACACACACACAAAGGAATGAAAATCACCGACAATGGCAACTATGTGGACATGAAAAGGATAAATTAAATGGAATTATTTAAAATATTCAATTAATTCAAAAGTATGCAGAAAAGAGGGGAGAGGAAAAGGAATAGAGGAGACAAACGAAAAAACAAGGCCATAGAAGCTTTACGCAACACAATCAGCCAAGTTGACCTAATTGATGCTTATAAAACCCTCCACCTAACAACAGTAGAATACACATTATTTACAAGTGCACATGGAACGTGTTTACCAAAATAGGCCGTATTCAGGGTCATAAAGCAAGTCTCAAAGAATTTTAAAAGTTTCAGGTTATACAAAGTATGTTCTTTGAACATAATGGAAGTAAATTAGAAACCAATAACCAAAAGGGCCTTACAAAACCCTAAAACATTTAGGATTACAATGACACACTTCCAAGTAACCCATGGTTCAGCGAAGAAATCACAGGGGAAAACAGGAAGTATTCTAAGTTGAATGAAAAATAAAACAACAAATTTGAGAGAAGCCACAAAAGCAGTACTTAGGAGGAATTTATAGCACCAGATACCTATATTAGAAAAAAGAAACATCCCAAGTAAATGGCGCCAGCTGGTACTGTAAGAAATTAGGAGGAGAGTAATTAAATCTTAGGTAAACTAAAGAAAAGAAATAATAAAGATCATAGTGGAAATCAAGGAGATATAAAACAGAAAAACAGAAAAAAAAATCTGTAAGCCAAAAACTGCACTTTGAAAAGATCATTGACATCAATAAATCTCTAACCAGGCTTATCATGAAAAAAGAAAACGTCAAAATTAATCAATAATGAGGAATGAGAGAGGTAATATCCCTACCAATTCTTAAATAGTAAAAGGATTATAAGAAAATATTGTAAACAATCCTATGCCAATAAATTTGACAACTTATATGAAATGAACAAATTCCTTGAAGGACACAAACTACCAAGGTTCACACAAGAGGAAATAAATAACATGACTAGTCCTATATATGTTTTAAAAAATTAAATCTGTAGCTCAAAACTTTCTCATAAAGAAAGCCCCAGCCTCAGATGGTTTCACTGGTCAATTCTAACAAGGATTTAATGAAGAAATAATAATAGTTTTATACAAACCCTTCCAGAAAATTGAAGAGGAGAAAATGTTCCTAAATCATTATATGAGGCCAGCATCACCCTCAACCTGATAAAAAATGTCTATTAAAAAAATCTACAACTGGCCTGGCGCGGTGGCTCACGCCTGTAATCCCAGCACTTTGGGAGGCCGAGGTGGGAGGATCATGAGGTCAGGAGATCGAGACCATCCTGCCTAACACAGTGAAACCCCATCTCCACTAAAAATACAAAAAATTAGCCAGGCGTGGTGGCAGGCGCCTGTAGTCCCAGCTACTCTGGAGGCTGAGGCAGGAGAATGGCTTGAACCCAGGAGGCGGAGCTTGCAGTGAGCCGAGATCATACCACTGCACTCCAGCCTGGGCAACAGAGCGAGACTCCATCTCAAAAAAAAACAAAAACAAACAAACAAACAAAAAATCTACAACTAAAAGCATGCTTGATGGTGAACAGTATACTAAGTGATTTCCCCCTAAGACTGGGAACAAGGTATGTCTTCTCTCACCACCTATTTGACATTACACTGGAGGTTCTAGCTAGTGCAATAGGATAAGAAAAAGAAATAAAAGGCATACAAATTGAAAAAGAAGAAATAAAATATCTTTATTCAGAGATGACATGATCACCTATGTAGAAAATTTAATGGAATCTCCAAAAAAAAAGATACTAGGACTGATATATGAGCACAGCATGGTTACAGGGTACAAGATTAATGTACAAAAATCCACTGTATTTCTATTATTTAGCAATAAACACTCCAAAATTGAAATAAACAATGCTATGTATTATACAATAGCATCACAATTTTGAAGTAGGGGCCAGGCACGGTGGCTCACCCCTGTAATCCCAGCACTTTGGAAGGCCAAGGTGGGTGGATCACTCGAGGCCAGGAGTTTGAGAACAGTCTGGCCAACATGATGAAACCCCTTCTCTTCTAAAAATACAAATATTAGTTGGGCATGGTGCTGCACGCCTGTAATCCCAGCACTGCGGGAGGCTGAGGCAGGTGGATTGTCTGAGCTCAGGAGTTTGAGACCAGCCTGGGCAACATGGCAAAACCCTGCCTCTACTAAAAATACAACAACAACAACAACAAAATTAGCTGGGCATGGTGGTGCATGCCTATAGTCCCAGCTACACAGGAGACTGAGGCATGAGAATCACTTGAACCAGGGAGGCAGAGGTTGCAGTGAGCCAAGATCACACCACTGCACTCCAGCCTGGGCGACAGAGCAAGACTTTACCACAATTTTTTTTGTTTTAAATTGAAATAGGGATAAACCTAATGAAAGACCTAACGTTAGACCTGTACACTGAAAAGTACAAAACACTGCTGAGATAAATTAAAGAAAATTTAAACAGAGAAGTATATACCATGTTCACGGGTTAGACACTCAATATTGTTAAGTTATCAATTCTCCCCAGATTTATGGATTCAGTGCAATCCCAATCAAAATCACATCAGGCTTTTTCTATAGAGTTACAAGCTGATTCTAAAGTTTATGTAGGCTGGGCACAGTGGCTCATGCCTGTAATCCCAGCACTCTGGCAGTCCAAGGTAGGCAGGTCACTTGAGGCCAGGAGTTCAAGATCAGCCTGGCCAACATGGTGAAACCCCACCTCTACTGAAAATACAAAAATTAGCTGGGCGTGGTGGCATACCTGTAGTCCCAGGTACTCAGGAGGCTGAAGCAAGAGAATTGTTTGAACCCAGGAGGCAGAAGTTGCAGTGAGCCGACATCATGCAGCTGCACTCCAGCCTGGGCACCAGAGCAAGACTTCGTCTCAAAAAATAAATAAATAAAGTTTATGTGGAAACACAAATGACCTAAAAAAAAGTCAAAATAATTTTGAAAAAGAAAGTTAGAGGGTTTACACTACCTGATTTCAAGACATGATCAAGCTACAATATTGAGAATGTGGTATTGGCATCAAAAAGAGAAAAATATTAATGGAACAGAATAGTCTAGAAATAGACCTACACGTATTGGCAATTGATTTTCAACAGAGGTACAAAGGCAATTCAGTGGAGAAAGGATAGTCTTTTCAACAAATGATGCCAAAACAATTGAATATACGTATGCGAAAATGTAACTTTGATCCATACCTCATATCATATACAGAAATTAACCCCAAATGGATCAGTGACTTAAATGTAAAACAAATCTATACAACTTCTAGAAAAGAACATAAGAGAAAATCTTTGTGACTTTGCGCCAGGCAAAGTTATCTTAGATATGATACTAAAAGCACAATCCATAAAAGAAAATATAATACATTGGACCTCATCAAAATTAAGAATTGGAGTGCCAAACATAAGTGCCCATGAGTTTAGTATACCAAATACCACAGGAGTACAGAGGGCAATTGCTGGTTGCACCACCAGCAACAATTTCTCTCTTCTCCATAAAATATTTTCCTGTAGGAACCACCCACATGTATTTTATAGCAGCCACATGTTTGAGTGAAATTGATTCCATCCCAGATCCAAGGTGGCCCCTGCCTGGCATAATTTCATCTTTTCTACCACACACTGACTAATTCAAGAAGAGGAGATAATGCTGACCTAAGTCAGTCAGTGTATGGATTCTCTTGGCCAGTTCAGGTCTAAACCCAGTAAGTCTTACGGTTTTTGATCTATGGCTGGGAAAGAAGACATTCTTTCCTTCTGCCTATAGATAAGCAAGCAATTTAGTCTCCATTGCGGTTGACAGTCATATCACCTCCATAGGAGAGGCTAGCAGAGGACAAAGCCAACACATCAGAGGAGGGTGAGGTCTAGAGAACTAACAAGAAACAGAGCCAGCATCCTGATCAAACCATGCCTGAAGCCAACGTTACTTCTGAAATGTACAGCTATGTAAGATAATAAATTCTCTTTAATTGTTTAAAACTATTTAAATTGATCTTCCTCTGTTCCTTGCAACTAAAAGCTTCCATAATGATATAGGAGCACAAAAAAGGGCCGATTAATTTTGTCTAGTGATGTTGGAGAAGTCTTCTCAGAGGGGAAATCACTTGAGCTTTGACTTATAGGACAAGTAGGAGTTCATCAGGAAACAAGAGAAGTAAAAATGATCAGCACTGCATCTGTCACGCAGCTGCATGGCCCTCCATAACCCTCAGGTGACTTCGAGGGAGGCCTGACTTCCCTCTAGCACTATTGCTGAGATCTCATCACTCTGGTCCTCCCTCCCCTGTGGATCCACAGGTTCTCATCTCCATTCTCCAGGCAGCAGTTTATTGCTAGTGAGGAGAAATATTAAAGCTACTCCGTCTGGCCAGGAAGTGGAAAGAACCCAGGAGAATTAGCTGGAGAAAACCTATTAAGCAACAAAGAACATACCCAGCTGTCGAGACACCTTTGGAATTTTAAATCATACAAGTTGCCTTCGGAGTGGCTTTCCCAGCCTAGTGCTCTCCTCTTCAACAGGGCCTTGGAGACCAGTGGGGTTCAGAATTTTACCAGCCTGGGCAACACCTCATCCGTCTGCCTGTGTGCCTTCCTCCAACTTGGTCACAAGACTTTAACAACAAAATCCACCGCCATGAAACTCCTAAATAACTACCACGAGCCCTCTTTCCTTTTGTAAAGCAATCCTTTCCCTCTTGAGCCAAGATAAAATCTGGCCTTTGCTTTAGACTGTTAGCTTCACATCAGTGGGAGTCCCTGCTTCCATGCAAGCCTTTTCCTATGCGTTATCTCATGGGAGCTCACAGCAGCCCCAAGAACCAGGCAGGGGTGACCGGCCCCAGGGAGCAGGTGAGGACCCAGAGGCTCCAAGAGATTAAACGGCTTGCTCAAGGTCACAGGGCTAACACCTAGAGGGGTCAAGATTTGAATACAGGCCTTTGGGGCCCATTTCTAGACCCCCATGCTAGCTCTGTTCTTATATAACAATTCTAAGAAAAAAATCTTTGTTGTGCCTACCCAGGCTGCCATGTGAACAGGAGCAAACCTCACCAGAAGCACAAAGTAGTCTGTCCTTCTGGAAACCTAAGAACCCACCAGGGGACCATGAGAGAACTCAGCTACCAAAGGGAGGCTTTAGGCAAGTCATTCAGCAAGTGAGTCTCCAATCCTTGCACATGAAATGGCAATTAGCAGCCTCGCTGGCAGTTGAAAGAATCAAACGAGTTCACCGTGTTCCCATGATAGGCTGGCATTCACCCTTTGTCCAGCTCGAAAGCTGGGTGGGGGAAACAGCCCCCAGCACTGCTGGCGTGGGAGCTGAGGGGTCCAGCCGACCCCACGCTCTGCTGGGACAATGGAAAAGCCACTCATAGAGGAAGGGGTGAGAGGAAGGGCAACTTCCTACCTGCTTCATGGGAACCAGAGCAGAACCTCCCTGGGGCCAAAACCTGCACACCAGGCTCACAGTTTCCATCCTTCTCCCATGGCGACAGCAGCCACGCTTCCTTTCCCACACTGGGTATCCCCGCCTGAAACCACCTCCCCTACCGCCCAGCCTCACCCAGAACAATAGAACCAGGAGGCCTCCTAAACTTAGTTAGTCTGCCTCCAACCCTGCCAGGCAGGCGGGCTAGGTCTCCTGCCAGCATCCAGGGTTGCAGTGGGACCTCCTGAGCTGGGCTGCCTGGGGTTGTGGTGGGACTTCGTGAGCTGAGCTGCCCGCAGTTGTGATGGGACGTTGTGAGCTGAGCTGCCCAGGGTTGTGATGGGACCTCCTGAGCTGGGCTGCCTGGGGTTGTGGTGGGACCCCCTGAGCTGGGCTGTCCAGGATTGTGGTGGGACCCCCTGAGCTGGGCATCCCGGGATTGTGGTGGGACCCCTGATCTGGGTATCCCGGGGTTGTGGTGGGACCCCCCCGAGCAGGGCTGCCCGGGGGGGTTGTGGTGGGACCCCTGAGCTGGGCTGCTTGGGTTTGTGGATCGGGGCGCCCTGGCTGGCCTGCCTGGGGTTGTGGTGGGACCCTGAGCTGGGTTGCCCGGGGTTGTGGTGGGACTCCCTGAGCTGCACACAGGGAACTTTGTGTGGCCTCTCTCTCTGCCAGCCTCCTCCTTTCATCCCTCTGGCTCAGATTCCACCTAGTAAACCCCAGTGAAGAAATGAATGAGCACAGGTATGGGGGTGGGAAAGCTGGGCCAGGAAGCACAGAAGACTTCCCTCTGAGGAAAAAGCTGGGGATATTTATAAGTCAATCTAAAGTGAGCACCCAAAGCTGGGCACAGTGGCTCTTACCTGTAATCCCAGTTCCTCAAGAGGCTGAGGCAGTAGGATCACTTGAGCCCAGGAGCTCGAGGCCGGCCTGAGCAACATAGCAAGACTGTCTCAAATAATAAAATAAAATGAATACTCAATAATCCCACCACACTTCCTTGGAATGAATATTTCCCCAGTCTCCAATATGATGAGTTCATTCCTTCTCCTCGGTCCCCAGATGGCCTACATCCTCCTCCCCACCACTCCCACACCACCAAGCCAAGTAACCTTGCATTGTCATTCCTTGGGGAAAACCTGATGCAGGAACCCCCTCATCCCTGCATACCATAAAACTTACAGGCCACCTGTGTCAAGACCCCTCTCTGTTACATATATATTTAGAATAGTTTTTTAAAAAAAAAAAAAAAAAAAAGACCACTCTCTGCTCCTCCCCTGTGAGGAGAGACAGTGTCCCTGCAGCCCTGCACCCATTCCTGTATTGGACCCCCTCTCTCCTGTCTCAAGGACAGACTTCTGCTCATCTTCTCTCTCCTGCACGTTAACTTATCCTTTCCTACCAAATCCACCCTGCAGTGTGTACAATATAGTGTCCTAGTATCTCTTATTTTAAAATCCTCCCTCTTGTGAACTTAACCTGGAATCGTTTTATCAAATCCTCCCTCAATCTCATCTCCTCTCCCTCTGCTCCTCTCTTCCTTTCCTCCTTATCCACAGCAAAACCTTCTTCCTTTTTTAAATTTTTATTTATTTATTTATTTATTTATTTATTGAGATAGAGTTGCGCTCTGTCACCCAGGCTGGATTGCAGTGGCACGATCTCTGCTCCCTGCAACCTCTGCCTCCCAGGTTCAAGTGATTCTTCCCCCTCAGCCTCCTGAATAGCTGGGATTATAGGCGCATGCCACCACATCTGGCTAATTTTTGTATTTTTATAAAGACGAGGGTTTCACCATGTTGACCAGGCTGGTCTTGAACTCCTGACCTCAAGTAATCCACCCTCCTCGGCCTCCCAAAGTGCTGGAATTACAAGCATGAGCCACCGCACCCAGTCCACAGTAAAACTTCTGTAGAAGGCCAGATGAGGCTGCTCACGCCTGCAATCCCAGCACCTTGGGAGGCCAAGGTGGGAAAATCACTTGAGCCCAGGAGTTCGAGACCAGCCTGGCCAACATAATGAGACTCCGTCTCTACAAAATATTTAGACATTAGCCAGGTGTGGTGGCACACCCCTGTAATCCCAGCTACTCAGGAGGCTGAGGTGGGAAGATCGCTTGAACCCGGGAGGTCAAGGCTGCAGGGAGCCGTGATTGCACCACTACACTCCAGCCCGGGTGACAGAGCAAGACCTTGTCTCTAAAAAAAATAAATAAATAAAAAATAAAATAAAATAAAATAAAATAAATATCCAACTGCCTACATGACATCTCCATGGAAATGTCTAGTAAGCATCTCACATTTACTCCTGGATAGAACAGGATTAACCTTCCCTTAGTCTTTCCCTTCTCAGTAAATAACACCACCGTCTACCTGGTTACTCCATCCAAATTCTGCTCACTTCTGCCTGCACTGCCTTCCCCATGCCAGGCCACCACAGTCTCTCCTACAGGGTGTCCCTGCTGCCCCTCTTGCCCATTTACAATCTATGTTCCACACCCAGTGAGAGTGATCTTCTGAAAATATAACTCAGATCAGGCCATATTCAAAATTTGAATTGTTGAGGCCAGGCGCGGTGGCTCACGCCCGTAATCCCAGCACTTTGAGAGGCTGAGACAAGAGGATAGATTGAGGCCAGGAGTTCAAGACCAGCCTGGGCAACATAGGGAAACCCTCCCCATCTCTACTAAAAATACAAAAAAATTAACCAGGCATGGTGGTCCATGCCTGTAATCCCAGCTACATGGGAGGCTGAGGCAGGAGAATCGATTGAACCCGGGAGGCGGAGGTTGCAGTGAGCCAAGATCACGTCACTGCACTCCAGCCTGGGCAACAGAGTGAGACTCCATCTCAAAAAAAAAAAAAAAAAAATAGAATTGCTCAGTGGCTCCTCATCACACTTAAAATTCAATCTCCTTGCCCTGGTTCAAAAAACTGTGCCAATCCAGACCCTGGCTAAGCCTCTACTCTCATCACATCCCATTCCACCCCCATGTCCTCCCCATCCTAGCCAATCTGGCTTCTTTCAACTCCTTACCATGCCAAGCTCCTTCCTATTTTCTGGCCTTAGCACATTCTGTTCCCTTGCGTAGCATGCTATTCCCTGCAACTTTGCTTTTATCACTCAGGACTCAGTTTAAGTGTTTCCTCCTCAGAAATTTTCTTCTTGTCCACCCAACCTCCCAGTAACCATCACCACCTACCTATATTAACTCTCATGATTACATGTATAACAGTCTGATAATTTTTTGCTTCTCCAGTGTTTGTGATTTGTCTCCCACCATGATAATTAAACTCTGCAACAGCAGAGACCTTATCATTCCCATTCAACGCTGCGCCTCCAGCGCTTAGCACAGTGCCTGGAACATTGGTCAGAGTCAATAACTATCTGTTGATTGCATGAAGAAAAGTGTCCTGCACAGGCCTATGGCAATTTTTCAAAAGGGTTTTTAGAGTTGGCAAAGTCATAATTAGAACCATGTATTGGGCAGATTAACATACAAAAGGAGAGAACTGGGGCCAGGCACGGTGGCTCATGCCTGTAATCCCAGCACTTTCGGAGGCCGAGGCGGGTGGATCACTTAAGGCCAGAAGTTCAAGACCAACCTGGCCAACATGGTGAAACCCTGTCTCTACTAAAAATACAAAAAGTAGCCAGGCATGGTGGTGGGTGCCTGTAATCCCAGCTACTCAGGAGGCTGAGGCAGGAGAATAGCTTGAACCCAGGAGGTGGAGGTTGCAGTGAGCCGAGATGGCGCCACTGCACTCTCTAGCCTGGGCAACAGAGCGAAACTCCGTCTAAAAACAAAAAAACAAAATCAAAACAAAACAAAAGGAGAGAACTGGACATAGAGGGACCTTTTAGGAGGCTGGGATGATATGTCAAGGGAGGTAAGAAGACATACTGCCGCCAGGTGCAGTGGCTCACGCCTGTAATCCCAGAACTTTGAGAGGCCGAGGTGAGTGGGTCACGAGGTCAGGAGTTCGAGACCAGCCTGAGTGAAATCCTGTCTCTACTGAAAATACAAAAATTAGCCAGGCATGGTGGCACGCGCCTGTAATCCCAGCTACTCAGGAGGCTGAGGTAAGAGAATCACTTGAACCCAGGAGGCAGAGGTTGTCTAGAGCCCAGATCGCGCCACTGCACTCTAGCGTGGTGACAGAGCGAGACTCCGTCTAAAAAAAAAAAAAAAAAATACTGCCAAGATTGATAAAATGACAAAATCAATAATATCCAGCCCTCCAAAAGGCAGGGAAACAAGCATTCTCGTGAACTGTTTTTGTTGTTGCTGTTGTTGTTGTTGTTTTGGAGATGGAGTCTCTCTCTGATGCCCAGGCTGGAATGCAGTGGTGCGATCTCGGCTCACTGCAACCTCCGCCTCCCGGGTTCAAGCGATTCTCCTGCCTCAGCCTCCCGAGTAGCTGGGACTACAGGCACCCACCACCACACCCGGCTAAATTTTTGTATTTTTAGTAGAGATGGGGTTTCACCATTGTTGCCCAGGCTGGTCTTGAACACCTGAGCTCAGGCAATCCACCTGCCAAAGTGCTAGGATTACAGGCGTGAGCCACCGCGCCCGGCAGGAACTGTTAATGATAATATAAACTGTATAATGTTTTCAGAGGAAAATGTAGTAGTATTTATTTAAAATATTTAATGTTTATATTTTCTGACCCAACATTTCCATTTCTTGGAGTTTATCCTACAGAAAAACTCCCACAAATGCAGAAAGGATATGTATACAGAAACACTGTTGCAGCATTGTTTATAATGGTGGAAACTCGGAAACAATCCAAATATCCACAAACAGGGGGTTGGTTACATAAACCACCATCTAGCCACACTATAGACTGCATATCACTATTTGAAAGAATGATACAGGCCTCTGTGTATTTTCATGGGAAGATGTCTAATATATTTTGATGGGGGGGAAACACAAGGATGAACAGTATACACAGTTCTATTTTTGTTTTAAAACAGAGATAATATGTTAGAATATGTATAAAAATTTCAGAAGAGAATGCACTAAATTGTTGATGATAACTATTTCTGGGGGAGTCAGTATGGGGAGGGCTCTGCTTTCTACATTTTGTATTTCTGCAATGTTTTGGGTTTGTGTATCTGTGCATTACTTCTGTGATCAGAAAACACAAAGAGCAAACAAGAGGTAATGAACCACGTGAGGCCAAACTAGGATGGTGGAGAGAAGGGGCAGATGCGAGAGTTATTGATGATGCCACAGACAAAATGTATACCATGAAACTAATACACAAAATGTGTGTCATGAAATTTAAGGCTGGGTGACTGGGAAGGTGATGGCCATATAACCAGTATGTTAGTACAGAATAGCCACATTTCAATTAAATGCCCAGATTATAATTGGGCATCTCTCACAAGTGACAGCCACCATTCTGGTTCTACCCTTTTTCTGGCCACTCAGCCCAGTGTGACAAAAGCCCTTTCCTTCATTCCCCACAGTATAGCAGAGAATGGGCTGCCAATACCACCCTTAAACTTAAGCAAAAGGACCCTTGCCTGAACCCACACACACGCACACACGCACTCATACATACACACAAGCATTGTTAATGAACACAGGTGACTTGGCAATTCCACTCCTAGGTATATCCCCAAAATAACCGAAAATATGGCCAGGCATGGTGGCTCATGCCTGTAATCCCAGCACTTTGGGAGGCCGAGGCAGCGAGATCACTCGAGGTCAGAAGTTCAAGACCAGCCTGGCCAACATGGTGAAACCTCATCTCTACTTAAATACAAAAAAAAAAAAAATTAGCCGGGCATGGTGGTGCATGCCTATAATCCCAGCTACTCAGGAGGCTGAGAGAGGAGAATCACTTGAATCCAGGCGGTGGAGGTTGCAGAGAGCCAAGATCACACCACTGCTCCCCAGCCTGAGCAGCACAGTGAGACTCTATCTCAAAAAAAAAAAAACTCAAAATACATGCCCACACAAAAACGTGTACGTGAATGTTCGTGGCAGCATTATTCATAATAGCCAGAACCCTAATGGCCATCAGCTGATGAATGGATAAACAAAATGTGCTGTATCCATACACTGGAATCGCATTCAGCCATGAAGTACTGACACCTGCTACAATATGGGGGAGCCTTGAAAATATTGTACTAAGTGAAAGACATCAGTCACAAAGGACACATATTCTACAATTCCATTTATATTAAATGTCCAGAATAGGCAAATCCATAGAGGTAGAACGTAGATCACTGGCTGCCAGGGTATTGGGGAAGGGAGAATGGGAAATAATTGCTAATGGGTACCAGGTTTCTCTTGTGCTGATGAAAACGTTCTGGAATTGGTGGTGATGGTTGCACAACTCTGAATGTACTAGAAATCACTGAAGTATTCTCTTTAAACGGGTGAATTGTATGGTATGTGAAAATGTTACAATAAATCAAACACACATGGCTGGGAGCAGTGACTCACGCCTGTAACCGCAGCACCTTAGGAGGCCAAGGTGGGAGGATCGTTTGAACTGGGGAGGTTGAGGCTGCAGAGAGCTGTGATCATGCCACTGCACTCCAGCCTCGGTGACAGAGTGAGTGAGACCTTGTCTCAAACACACACACACACGTGCAGGCACCTCATTCTCTCAGGAGCTGAACTCAGTGCTGGCACAGGGCACCACATAATCCTAACATCCTCTTTTGTGACTAACATTTCTCACATTTCTCCACATCTCTTGTCTTATGTCTTCAAAACAAAGGCAACGAAATCCGAACGCTGAAAAGGTGTGTGGGCTGCCGCACAACCAGTGTTGCTGATGAACCCTGCTTTAGAGTACAGGGAAGATTTCAGCGGAGAATTGCTTCAGTAAAAGAAAAGACAAATGAATTAATTTGTCATACCCTTTTATATAAGCACAACGTATCTTTCACCAGAACGGCTGAGTGTTCGTTTTCTTCCTTCCCTTCCTGTTTCAAACACGACTATGGAAGTATTTGTCGACTACCAGAGCATTCTTAACTGTTGTGCATAGTAGTTGAGGAATACTTTCAATATCGAATAACTTGTATTATGGAGCCAGGCATGCTGGCACATGCCTGTAATCCCAGCTACTTGGGAGGCTGAGGTGGGAAGCTCAGTTGAGGCCAGAAATTTGAGACCAGCCTGGGCACAGTGAATAGTGAGACCCTGTATGAAATTTAAAAATAATAACAAAGAGTACGGTGCTAGCAAAATACCTAAAAATAAATAAGTAATTCTTATTACTCTTAAATTAATAAATATGTAGGCCTAGATGTAAATGCATAAAGCTCAGTTATTGATTCTTTACATTGGCTGGAGGTAAACGCTAGATATTGAATACTAGAATTGGAAATAGTTTTATTTTGTAAAACATGTAATAAAACTTAAATTTTGTAAAATAAAGTTTAAAATAATTGTTTTTATTCAAAAAATTTGCTTTCAATTTTTTATATTCATTTATTTAAACCAATATTTTGCCTTTTAATAGATAAGTTGATGCCTTTGGCCATTCAGATTGTTATAACAAATTATCTTGGATTGGGTAATTTATAAACAACAGAAATTTATTGCTCACAGCTCTGGAGGCTGCGAAGTTCAAGACCGAGGCACCTGCAGATTCAGTGTCTGATGAGGGCCTATTCCTCATAGCTGGTGCCTTCTGTGTGTCCTCAAGTGGCGGAAGAGGGGAACAAGCTCCCTCGGGCCTCTTTTTGCCTCTCTCTTTTAATCTTTTTTTAATTTTAATTTTCTGGGTACATAGTGGGTGTACATATTTGTGGGTTATAAGAGCTGAGTGATACAGACATATTTGTAGGTTATAAGAGCTGAGTGATACAGGCATGCCGTAACAATAATCACATCAGGGTAAGTGGGGTATCCATCACCTCAAGCATTTATCCTTTGTTACAAACAATCTAATTACATTGTTTTAGGCTTTTTTGCTGTTCCTTTTTTTTTTTTTTTTTGAGACAGGGTCACCCAGGCTGGAGTGCAGTGGAGCAATCTCGGCTCACTGCAGCCTCGACCTCCTGGGCTCAAGTGATCCTCCCACCTCTCAGTCCCCTGTGTAGCTAGGACTATAGACACGTACCACCACACCCTGCTAATTTTTGTGTGTTTTTTGTAGAAACAGGGTTTTGCCATGTTGCCTAGGTTTTGTTATTTTTAAATGTACAATTATTTTTTACTATATTCGCCCTGTCGTGCTAGCAAATACTAGATCTTATTCATTCTTTTTTTTTTTTTTTTTTTTTTTTTGTACGGAGTCCCGCTCTGTCACCCAAGCTGGAGTGCAGTGGCCGGATCTCAGCTCACTGCAAGCTCCGCCTCCCGGGTTTACCCCATTCTCCTGCCTCAGCCTCCCGAGTAGCTGGGACTACAGGCGCCCGCCACCTTGCCCGGCTAGTTTTTTGTATTTTTTAGTAGAGACGGGGTTTCACCGTGTTAGCCAGGATGGTCTCGATCTCCTGACCTCGTGATCCGCCCGTCTCGGCCTCCCAAAGTGCTGGGATTACAGGCTTGAGCTAGCGCGCCCGGCCTAATTTTGTATTTTAGTAGAGACGGGGTTTTGCCTTGTTGGCCAGGCTTGTCCTGAGCTCCTGACTTCAGGTGATCCGCCAGCCTTGGCCTCCCAAAGTGCTGGGATTACAGGAGTGAGCCACCTCACCCAGCCTTAATTTCTTAATGTTTTACATTTATTTCAATGAACATTTTAATGAAAAAATATTCAGATTCTATACTTTTTAGAAAATGACTTTTATACTTTTATCTAGATCATTGCTATCAACAGCACACAAATTAGGTGAAGATCTTGACCAAATTAATATAATTTATGATTTTCTAAAATAAAGGCAAGAAAAATAAATGTTATGGAAAAATAGAATAATTTATAAGTGATACTTACCTTCATTACTCATGCAATCATCTCTGGCACATTAATAGAACATCTAGACATATACAACAATAATTAAATTCAATTAATTTTGATATGTTAGCAAATTGGAGTTACATATTTTTAGCTTTGTCATTATAAAGGTATATTTGTCAAAGTAGGAGGTTAGAATATATATGCATGTGTATGAATATATGAATATATATATATATATTTTT
>NW_016804391.1:310509-320246 GCF_001698545.2 Rhinopithecus bieti
TTTTTTAACAGAGTCTCACTTTGTTGCCCAGACTGGACTGCAGTGTCACAATCTTGGTTCACTGCAACTTCTACCTCCTCAGTTCAAGTGATTCTCCTGCCTCAGCCTCCCGAGTAGCTGAGATTACAGGTATGTGCCACCATGCCCAGCTAATTTTTGTATTTTCAGTAAAAATGGGGTTTTACTATCTTGGCCAGGCTGGTCTCGAACTCCTGACCTCAGGCGATCCACCTGCCTTGGCCTCCCAAAGTGCCGGGATTACAGGCACGAGCCACTGCGCCCAGCCATATTTTATTTATTTAACGGTTTGTTAGTTTTATTTATAACTTTTTTTTTTTTTGAGACAAGTTCTCACTATGTTGTTCAGGCTGAACTCAAACACCTGGGCTCAAGCTACCCTCCCACCTCAGCCTTCCTAGTAGCTAAGACTACAGGCGTGAGCCTGGCTTATTTATAATTTTTGAATGTTTAGACATCTAGTACGTAGGCCTCTTGCTCCAGCCCCACAAATGTGAGGGGCAGGTCCACAGACCACACCTCAGACTCTTACAAAGGGTCACGGAAGGAAAGCACAAGACCGAAGAGAAACAGCTCCAGCTACTAGAGATGGCGCTACTCTCAGGGCCTCAGGCCCACCACCACGATGAGCTCCCGGCCAGCCCACAAAGAAATAAACAGGTTCCCCAGCAGCCAGGGAGAACCCACCTTCCCCATTGAAGAGCGTTCTTTTACCAAGATTATGGATCCTTCTGGAGAAACCCCAGCCCTACCAAGAGAGGGTGCTCTTGCTCTATGGCCCCAAGTACAGCAGCCCACAATATTCATTCATCTTTCATTCAATGGGCAGGAATTGGCCAGGTGCTGTGTGAGCTAGATACTGGAGAAGCATGGTGCTTGCCCTCATGCCGCCTACAGTCCAGTGGGAGACAGACAACATGGGCACAAACAGGCCACCTGCAGCCCATCCCATCCAGGCGCAACTGTACTGGGTCCAGACAGCTCTGGCTTTGGTCTGTTCTCCAAGACAAAGTATGAGCACATCCATGGGTCCTGCCAGCAGTTCTTATCACCTCAGCTCTGGACACCCCACAAACCACTGGTCTACAAGAACACTCAGTCCCACAAGACAAATAGCAGTCTGCAGCTCAGTGTCCTCTAAATTCTTACAGATTCAAGAAATAGTTTTCCTTCCCCTGACTCCCCAAAAGTGAGGATGGGCCGGGTGTGGTGGCTCACGCCTATAATCTCAGCACTTTGGGAGGCCAAAGTGGACAGATCACTTGAGGACAGGAGTTTGAGACCAACCTGGTCAACATGGGGAAACTCCATCTCTAAAAAACACACAAAAAATTAGCCAGGTGTGGTGGCGTGTGGTAATCCCAGCTACTCAGGAGGCTTAGGCAGGAGAATTGCTTGAACCCAGGAGGTGGAGATTGCAGTGAGCCAAGATCATGCCACTGCACTCCGGCCTGGACAAACTCTGTCCCCCACTAAAAAAAAAAAAAGTGAGAAAAGCTCAGAGGCAGAGCTCTGGCTCAGTTATGCCCAAGAGCTGATGTTGCCAAACAGAATGGTTGGCTCAAAGCTAATGCACTCAGGTATCCTGGGACTGCATTCTGCCCAAGCACTGGGTAAGTGCTTACTTATGTGTGTAATGAAAGGGCTCCTCTGGGCAATTTTTCTGAGACGAAGAGACTCCCTGATCCTAAAGGGAATTGATCTCACCACCTCTCAATATAAAATTCCTTGCAACTTTTCCATAGCAGTTTTTCCCTTTTCAGTTTACCAAGTTTTCAAAAATCTGAAGGTTGGGTCTCGGTCAGACACCCTGTTCCAGTCTGAGTGATGGAAGGGAGCCTGTTAGGGAAGAAGCATGCTTCAAGAGCCAACATAAAGCCATTCCGAATACAGCACATGGGACACCCATGTAAAGACAGGAAAACTACAGAGTCATCCATATCAGGGTGATCTCATCAAGGGAGGAGGCAAAAGAGAGAACAGAAGGCAGGGCCTGAGGAGCACCTGTATTTCTAGGACAAGAAGAGAGGATGTTGGGAAAAGCCGAGTGTTGGGAGAAGCTGAGGCAGGGCTTGCATGTCTGACATAACGTAAAAGAGTCTTGGAACATGTCCGGGGTCCAGGGTCTAAAACTCCTTGTGGCCTTTGGAACACCAAGCTCTGTGCTAAAGGGTGGAAGGCTACCCTGACGCACGATAATCTAAGCCCAGGGCATAAAATCCCTCGTGGCTTGGATAGAATCCAGGGCTCGTGGCTCTGGAATGTGTTCTAGACTTGCTGGCTCCTTGCTCCTTGCTCTCCCAGGATCAATTGTATCTTGAGTTAAAAGAAACTGCTCCCCATTATCTCAAGTAGCAGAAAATGTTCCTTATAAATGCTAAACTGTCACAGCTGTAGATCATGTGCCTGCCCTTTTGACCTCCACATTCTCACCACCTGTTTCTTTGTTCAATTACCAGTAAATACTGTGGGCTCCCAGAGCTTGGGACCTTCGCAGCCTCCACAATTGCCATGGCCCCCTGGTCCCACCTTTCTCTCTCAAACTCTTTTTCTCAATCCTTTGACTCTGCCGGACTTCATCAGCCCCACGACTTGGTGTTGGGTCTGATCACCCCAACAAGAGGNCAGGGCTCGTGGCTCTGGAATGTGTTCTAGACTTGCTGGCTCCTTGCTCCTTGCTCTCCCAGGATCAATTGTATCTTGAGTTAAAAGAAACTGCTCCCCATTATCTCAAGTAGCAGAAAATGTTCCTTATAAATGCTAAACTGTCACAGCTGTAGATCATGTGCCTGCCCTTTTGACCTCCACATTCTCACCACCTGTTTCTTTGTTCAATTACCAGTAAATACTGTGGGCTCCCAGAGCTTGGGACCTTCGCAGCCTCCACAATTGCCATGGCCCCTGGTCCCACCTTTCTCTCTCAAACTCTTTTTCTCAATCCTTTGACTCTGCCGGACTTCATCAGCCCCACGACTTGGTGTTGGGTCTGATCACCCCAACAAGAGGAGGAGTCAGAAATAGAAAAGGCAGGAGCAGAAAGGCAAGAGAACCAAAGAAGTGAATTCAAGAGAGAGGGAGTGGAGTGGGTGAGTCGGCTGATGCAGACTGGTCATGAGGGAGAACTAAAGACAGCTGTCGGTGGTGGGTGACCTTCAAGAAGCAGTTTCAGTAGAGACAGGACCAGAGGTCAAATTGCAAAGTGTTCAGGAGTAAAGGGGACAAAATAACTGAGATAGTACTGGAGGGGTCTGCAGAAGGAAAGCTGTTTCAGGACAGGGGAGGATGGAGAAACTGGAAAACCTGAGAGAGAGGGGCTAGTTAATGTGGCAGAGCCATAGATGGGGGTGGGCACTAGTGGGCAGCTAAGCATGGAAAGACCGACCACCGAGACAGGAGGAAGGGATGGGAAGAGGAGAATGGGGTTGAGGAGATAAGGTGGGGACATAGGCTAGGACTCAGCCACTCTGGCTTTCATCACCTGCTCAGCTTCCTGATGCCTGGAAAAGAGAGAACATCAATGTGGCCACACCACCACTGTGTGTCTGGGACCTGAGCTAATGGACCCATGTGCCCCTGAGCCCAGGCTCTTTCATGATCCTAATTATGGCCTCCTGACCAGTCATGAATTCACTCTCTTATTCACTTTTTCAACATTTACTGCCCACCTGCCACATGAGAAATGCTAGGAGTTGCATCAGTAAGAGGGACCAGAGAGCTCAGAGGGTTGCAGGGAAGACAGTTACATAGACTTTCCCAGGGGATGGTGAGGCTAGACAGAGTGTGCTGTAGAATTCCAGAGCAAGGACACCTCACCTTGGGGAAGGAGTAGCAAAGCCAAAGAATGAAGCGACACGGAGCCAAAGTAAGAGGAAGAGTTGGCCAGGAGAGCAGAAGGGGTGAGAGCGCTCCAGGAGAGAAACAGTACACACAAAGGCACAAAGGTAAGCAAAGATGAGCAGGAGCCTGGCAAGCCCCAGGAACTGGGAGCAAAATGTTCAGAATGCTAATCGGGGGTGAGGTGGGAGGACCCCTGAGCCCAGGAGTTTGAGACCAGCCTGGGCAACATAGGAAGACACAGAACCCCTCTCAAAAAAAAGTTCAGAATGGAGAGCACAGCACCAAAATGGTCATCCAAGGGGTGAGACCAAAGCCATAGTAAAAGGGCCTGCCCAGGCTATTCAACAAAAAGTACCAAATAACATGAAATAAGAACCTAATTATGGGCAGACAACCATAGGTCACTATATCCTAAGACCAAAACTGTGTACATTGTGTACTGAACAAAATCCATAACCCTTGCCAGGAGTTGGGGCAGGGGGTGACTGCAGTGGCTAAATTAGTGACCAGCAGAAACATGGACTCCTGGAAGCAAAGGTGGTTCCCAGGAACTCACAGCATCAAGATATGGATCTGCCCATCCATCTAGCCAGCACTAGGCGAGGTCAAGCCCCTCCTCGAGATGTACGCAGAGGAAACCCAGGCTTAGGTGAGTCAAACTACCCCAAGAAAGAGGATGGAAGAATGAAGGCATACATGAGGTGGCGCTGCTATGTGCCCCAAGCTCCCTTCATCTCCCATCACACCTGGGTGGGTCCTGATGGCAGCAACTGTGAAGGGAAGGGTCACGATGCCCTGCTTGGCTTGCAGGAGTCAGCTCATCTAATTCCATAGACTCTATAAGTCACTGTCATATCACTTCACCCTCCCTCCTCCTGAAGGTATTATCATCCATGTTATTCACACGGTTGTATTTTTTTTGTCTGTTACCCCTATAGATCTGTGAGCTCCCCAAAGGCAAGGGCTGGGTTTTGTTCAACCTTATATGTCCTGATTCATGTATAATGAGCAATTGATACTCCTTGGTTGAATGAATGAATGAATGAATGGGCTCCGAGCTCCATACCAGGTTTGGTTTAATCAAGTTGACCATAATTGACAATACCAATTTTTGAGCTTGTCAAGTTCAATCCCACCAGACGTCATTAAAATGGAGCCCATGAAGAGTGATTGACAGAAGGAAACCAGGTATGACCAAGGCTTAAGTTGCACCTCACTCATGCTTACATGGCCCATACATCCTGAGTGTGGACTTTCCAGATTCACCTCTGTTGTCAAACAAAAAACTACCTGTGGCCATGGTAGGAAGGGGTTCGAGTCCTGAGGTGTGCTGAGGAGCCACTCACTCAGGGCCCCAGGGCCACCAAAGGACACACTGAGCCTGTGCAGGGCTGATTTTGGTTGGCCACACTCCCAGTTCAAGGTAGGCTCAGACCATTCATCGTTGATCCCATTCATAAGGCCCACACCCAGAGCAGGTGGGAGAAGCTTCTGGGAGGGCCCCTGGAACCCTGGAGGACCTGCCTGTAGGGCATATTGCAAGTCTGGTCCAGCCAGACATGCTGAGAGGAGACAAAAGAGCAAGGGTGGAGGTGGGAGAGCCCCGGGCACACCAGCCTGAGCTCCACATTACACAGACATGGCGTCAGCATTTTGCCCTTTGTTCACACCTTCATGTCTATTTCTATGTTTCCCCTTTATTTCTTAATAAGACTTCCTTTTCCAAAACTGCCAGCTTTATCTCACATGTACCAAAGAGTAAGGGGTAGAAGACACTAAAAATGGAATAGAAGTTCAATCCCAGGCCCAACTCCAATGTCTTGGGCTGTGTGATTTGAGGTCAGGGAAAAAGGAAAAAGAGTCCCTGGCCTCTTGCTCCAGGCAAGTGCTGTGCCGCCTAAACAAACCTTCATGTGAGCAGCATTATCTGCTTTGTACAGGTAGGAATCAAGGCTCAGAAAGGTAACCTAACTTGCTCAAGATCCCACAGGTGGATAGTGACAGGTGAGATTCAAATCTGACTCCAAAGTGTGCTGGGCAAAGTCATTTCATCTTTCTGTGTCCCCATTTCTTCGGTTTTAAAATGGAAACAACAATAGAGCTATTGCAAGTATTAGACGAAATAATATCTGGGAAAACACGTGGCAAACTGTGAAGCATGCCACCATGTTATCTTCCCTTGACCCACTGCTTCCCCACTGACCCTCCCCAGGCAAGATTCTGAGCCCCCCTCTCTCTAGTGCTCTCTTCAAGAGGTGCTGAGAGTAACTTTGCCAAATGGATCCAAGTCCTTGGCCCCCTGCCCTTCCTGGCACACTCAGCCAATACTCAACAGGATTTATAGTGCAGTTCCTGGAACATCCCAGATCTGCTAGAACAACGCCCAATCCAAGCCAGCTGTCCTGAGGACAGCCAGCCACTGCAGCAGAAGAGCTGAGGAGCCAAAGCTACCACTGGCTCAGTTCTAATGTGCCTGGAAATTCACCAAAGGTGTCACGGCAGAAGGACATTGCTGGGCATGTCCCATTTAGCAGACACAGTCAATACCCAGATGGAAAGCAGCCATGGTGAAGAGCAGGGCCTCCCCCACCTCAGGAATCTCAGCCTCAGCACCCTAGGAACAACAAGTCCAAGTCTGTTCCCATCTCTCCCACCCCATCGTCCTCTAGCACACAGAATTATTCCCTTCTGGGAAGTGACTCTGTGGCTTCCTCATCCTGGTACAGCTTGATTCACCTAAGCAGGACATGCCAGGTGGAATAGGCAGGTGGCCTGGCCTCTTCAGAGAAGGCTGGACAAACCCAGGAAGCAGAGAACTTGGCTGAGCGCCCACGGGCTCAGGCTGAGCTGTCTCTGCCCTCCTCCGATAAAGGGCACAGGTTCATGCTCTCTCAGAGACACTTAGGGTAAGAGAAGGGCACAGAGTGGGGAGTCAGAAGCCCTAGGGCTAACTTTTGGCATTGCCACTCATTGCTGCTCGACCTTGAGCAAACCACTTCCCCTCTCTGAGTCTCAGTTTCCTCATCTGTAAGCAGGAGGTTTCGAGCTAGATCACTGAGGTCCATTACAATACTCACTTTGTGTGACATCACATATCTAGGTGGTGATCTCTCGGAAAGTCTCACACAGTCCCTAACATAGGCCTTCAACAAGCCCGGAAACTGGAAACTGTTAAAGACAAAATAACGTAGCAGGAAGCGGGCAGCAGGTTCACCTCTCATCTCCTGGGGGAGCTGTCACCGCCATGAGCTTGGGCTCCCAAAGAACTTGCCTTTGGCTGGATGTTCCTGGGACTCACCTGGAAGAAAATAATTAAAATCCTAAACTGTAAAGGGGGACTCATCACTGTACTTGGCTGTCAGACAACAAGACACTGTCCAGATCCTGAATTAGGCCATGAGAGTGAGAGCTGATCCCTGTCTAATGAAAGTTGTTAAACTCCCTATCACCTGTTTATCGGGTAGCAAGTGAACAAGACAAATGCCAGCATTCATCACAGTTCAGCTGCCAGCGGGGATGTCCTGGGCGTGAGAGCTGGTGGCAATCACGGTGTGCTTGGGTCCTTCCCTCAACACCAGAGAAAAGAAAACTGGGCAAAGAAGACATCTCTCTAGTCCCTTGCAGTGTCGGGCTCCAGGCAGGGAGCTACAGTGAGAAACTGAACCCAGGAGTGGACGGGAAAGCTTTATCACCTTGGACAAGTCCCTTTGTCTCTGGGCCTCATTTTACTGTAAATGTAGATAAAATGAAGATAAAATGTAGGTAAAATGAAGATAAAAATAGTACCAGATAGATGCAAGGGATAAAATATAGTCATAGACATGTGCTGTATAAAGGGCATGCCAATGAACTGGGTGATGATGGAAAAAAAACAGGTATAGAATGTGTACAGTGGTACATTGGAGCCAGCTTCAGCCACCTCCTACTGGCTTGCAAGAGCCAACATTTTGCATGTTCAGGGATTTTGCTAGCCACATCCCATTGGTAGATTGAAATCAGCCACAGTGGGAATATTTACACTACAGAAATGGTCAAACACTACAAATCAGGGCAGTTTTTCCCCTTCCAGGGAGCTGATTGTTAAACATTCGCCAGCACACGACTGTGTATAATAAATAAGAGTAATGCAATGGGAGGCAATTTGTTCTTGCTTCAAACACATTCGCCATAACTTTCTACATCCAAATAACTGTTAACTGCTTCATGACAATAAGCTTAGGAGGTCATATTGTTTTCTAACACATACATTTTCTTCATTGTTACAAACATGTATTGAGACCTACTGATAGGGTTTGGATGTTTATCCCCTCCAAATCTCATGTTGAAATGTGATCCCCAGTGTTGGAGGTGGGGCCTGATGGGACGTGTTTGGGTCATGGGGCCGGAACCCTCATGAATGGCTTGGTGCCATCCCTGTGGTAATGAGTGAGTTCTCTCTCCATTAGTTCACAGGAGAGCTGGTTGTTTCAAGGAGACTGGCACCTCCTCCTGTCTCTCTTGTTCCCTCTCTCGCCATGTGACATGCCTGCTCCCCGTTTGCCTTCAGCCATGAGCAGAGGCTTCCTGAGGCCTCATCAGAAGCAGAACAGATGCTGGCGCCATGCTTGTATAGCCTGCAGAACTCTTTTCTTTATAAATTACTCAGTCTCAGGCACTCTTTTATAGCAATGCAAAACCGGCTAATATACCTCTACTATGTGCAATGCACCAAAGACTCAAAAGAAAAAAACCTTTCCTTACTTGCTCACAGCATGGTGGAAGAGTAAGAAAATGTACACTGTGGAGCATTCTGGGAATGGAAGTGGAGTGCCCCTTGCTCTGCTCAAGTTGTAGTGGTCCAAGCCCAAGCAACTGGGAAGGGTACTTTAGGCAGCGTGAATGGCGCATGCAAAGATACAGAGGCTTGATTGCTAAGGCAACTTTTAAAAATTTCTCTCTGAGAATTAACTTTGGTAAGTTTTAGAATTATTACATTACAGGACTACTTTTCCTGGACATAAGATGTCTCCTTCACCAGAGTTTAGTACCGAATTCCCTTTAGTTGTTTCCAAAACTCAAATCCACTTTGGGGTATGAGAATTTGGCATAGTCGAGGGCAGGTCCTCAAAGCAAAGAGGAGCTCCCAAAGCCATTTGATAAAGCAACAGCCCTTAAGTGTCTCAGCCCAAACGCCCAAGGTGACTACTTTAGGTTGCAGCAGACAGTTGGATGTACAAGACCATTTGTTCCCATCTCATTATTCAATAATGCTTTACCAGGAACAATAAAATGCCAGCTTTTTTCTGTTAAGACACGTCCATATCTCTGCCTCGGAGAATGCCAGGATTTGAATTTCAAAAATGAAGACAAAAAGAAGAAAGAAAATATCCAAAAGCATCCAGGAAAAAAAAGGAGGTTACCTTCAAAGGAACAAAAGTCAAGGTGACCTCATACTCTCCAGACAGTGGAACCAGGTCATGAAACTTATGCCAACCAAGTCATTGTCCAAATATAGAGGCAAGAGAATGTCATTTTCTCATACACATAGGTTCAGAAAGTAGATCATGGCCGGGCGCAGTGGCTCACACCTCTAATCCCAGCACTTTCGGAGGCCAAGGCAGGCCGATAACTTGAGGTCAGAAATTCGAGACCAGCCTGGCCAACATGGTGAAACCTCATCTCTACTAAAATACAAAAATTAGCTGGGTGTGGTGGCACATGCCTGTAATCCTAGCTACTCAGGAGTCTGAGGCAGGAGAATCACTTGAACCTGGGAGTCAGAGGTTGCAGTGAGCCAAGATCATGCTGCTGCACTCCAGCTTGGGTGACAGAGTGAGACTCTGTCTCAAAAAAAAAAAGAAAAGAAAATCATCTACATACCATTTTCTTTTCTTTTTTTTTTT
>NW_016804391.1:320514-410870 GCF_001698545.2 Rhinopithecus bieti
GTGATCCGCCCATCTCAGCCTCCCAAAGTGCTGGGATTACAGGCTTAAGCCACCGCGCCCGGCCTACATACCATTTTCAAAAAAATTTTTGAGACACATCAACTATCTGGAGAGGAATCAAAATACAAAATTCAAAAATGGGAAAGTTGAGGTACTATAAAAGTATTGAAAGTGAGCAATAAACCAGTGAAGTCTAAATTATAAATTGTAAATTTAGTTTAAAGGTGGATGTTAGTCATTTTTATGAAATTCTAGAACAGGCTAAACTAATCTATGGTGAAAGAATTCAAAACAATTGTTTCTGGGAGGGCAGGGATTGAGTAGGAAGAGTTGAAAGGAAACTTTCTGAAATAATGAAAATGTGTTCTATCATGATAAGGGTTTGTGTTATACAGTTGTGCTCATTTGTCAAAACTCATTGTACTGCACTCTTAAGATCAGTACATTTCACTGTATGTGATTATACCTGAATTTTACAAATAAATACCTTAACAATATTGAGCCAGGTGCGGTGGCTCATGCCTGTAATCTCAGCACTTTGGGAGGCTGAGGTGGACGGATCACTTGAGGTCAGGAGTTTGAGACCAGCCTGGCCAACATGGTGAAACCCCATCTCTACTGAAAATACAAAAATTAGCCTGGCGTGGTGGCATGTGCCTGTAATCCCAGCTACATGGGAGGCTGAGGCACAAGAATTGGTTGAACCTGGGAGGCAGAGGTTGCAGTGAGCTGAGATCACACCACTGCACTCTAGCCCAGCAACTGAGTGAGACTCCATCTCAAAAAAATAAACAATATTGAGTCTTCCAATATATGAATATGGTATAATCTCTTTGCTTATTTAGTCTTTTAATTTCTCTTAGCAATGTTTTGTCATTTTCAATGTACAGATTTTATGTCTTTTATCAGATTTATCCCTATTTCATATTTTGATGGTATTGTAATTGGCATTATTTATCTCAATTTGACTGCTCATTGCTAAGAAATAGAAATATTGACTTTTGTATATTGATCTTGCAACTTTATTGAGCTCACTTATAAGTTCTAGTAGCTTTTTTGGAGAATCCATCCAATTTTCTACATAGATGATCATGTCATCTATGAATAAAAGGAGTTTTATATCTTCCTTCCCAATTTAGATGCCTTTTATTTATTTATTTATTTTTTCTTCTCTTATTGCACTGGCTAGAACCTCCAGTAGAATGTCGAACAGGTGATGAGAATAGACATCACTGCCTTATTCCCAGTCTTAGGGGGAAGACATCTAGTATTTCACCATTAAGTGTGTTGTTAGCAGTAGGGCTTTTACAGATATTCTTTATGAGGCTGAGTATATTCCATCTACGTTAAGCCATTTTCGCATTGCTATAAATACTTGAGACTGGGTAATTTATAAAGAAAAGAGGTTTGATTGGTTCACTGTTCTGCAGGCTTTACAGGAAGCATGGTGCTGGCATCTGCTCAGTTTCTGGGGAGGCCTCAGGAAGCTTACAATCATGGCAGAAGGCAAAGGAGGAACAGGCATGTCACATGGCAAGAGTGAGTAGGAGGAGCAAGAGAGAGGGAGAGTGTGGGGAAGGTGCCACACACTTTTTTATTTTTTATTTTTTTAATGAATTCAGACAAGTTCTCACTATGTTGCCCAGGCTAGGCTGGTCTTGAACTCCTGGGCTCAAGTGATCTTCCTACCTTGGCCTCTGCCACACACTTTTAAACAAACAGATCTCGTGTGAATTCAGAGCAAGAGCTCACTTATGACTAAGTTGATGGCCCAAGCCATTCAAAAGGGATCTGCGCCCATGATCCAAACACCTCCCATGAGGCCCCAGCTCCAACACTGGGGAATACATTTCAACATGAGATTTAGGTGAGGACAAATATCCAAACTATATCACCATCCTAGTTCAAGCTTGCTGGCAGATTTTATCAAATGTGAATACAGGATTTGTACCAAATTAGTCATTAGGAAAATGCAAATAAAATGCCAATGAGGGCCAGGCGCAGTGGCTCAGGCCTGAAATCCCACCACTTTGGGAGGCCAAGGCAGGCAGATCACTTGAGGTCAGGAGTTCGAGACCAGCCTGGCCAACGTGGTAAGACTCCCATCTCTACTAAAAATACAAAAATTAACCCAGCATGGTGGCATGTATCTGTAGTCCCAGCTACTCAGGAGGCTGAGGCAGGAGAATCACTTGAATCTAGGAGGCAGAGGTTGCAGTGAGCTGAGATCATGGTACTGCACTCCAGCCTGGGTGACAGAGTAAGACTCTGTCTCAAAAAAAAAAAGTCAATGACATACCACTACATACCTTTATAACAGCTAAAAGGTAAAAGACTGATTATTTAAAGTATTGGTAAGAATGCACACCAACTGTAACTCTCATTCGCTATTGGTGGGAATGTGGTACAACCACTTTGGAAAACAATTTGGCAGGGATTTCTTAAAAACTTAAAAAATAAGCCAGGAGCAGTGGCGCACACCTGTAATCCCAGCACTTTGGGAGGCCAAAACGGGCGGATCACGAGGTCAGGAGATCGAGACCATCCTGGCTAACACGGTGAAACCCCGTCTCTACTAAAAAATACAAAAAAAAAAAAACTAGCCGGGCGAGGTGGTGGGCGTCTGTGGTCCCAGCTACTTGGGAGGCTGAGGCAGGAGAATGGCGTAAACCCGGGAGGCGGAGCTTGCAGTGAGCTGAGATCCGGCCATTGCACTCCAGCCCGGGCGACAGAGCGAGACTCCGTCTCAAAAAAAAAAAGAAAGAAGTTAAGAAGTTAAAAAGGTAGGCCGGTCGCAGTGGCTCATGCCTGTAATCACAACACTTTGGGAGACCAAGGCGGATGGATCACCTGAGGTCCGGAGTTTGAGACCAGCCTGACCAACATGGTGAAACCCTGTCTCTACTAAATACAAAAAATTAGCCAGGCATGGTAGCCGGTACCTGTAATCCCAGCTACTTAGGAGGCTGAGGCAGGAGAATCACTTGAACCCAGGAGGCAGAGGTCACAGTGAGCTGAGATTACACCATTGACTCCAGCCCAGGCAACAAGAGCAAAACTCCATCTCAAAAAAAAAAGTTAAGGCTGGGCACAGTGGCTCACGTCTGTAATCCCAGCACTTTGGGAGGCCAAGGTGGGCAGATCACCTGAGGCCAGGAGTTTGAGATCAGCATGACAACATGGCGAAACCCCCTCTCTACTAAAAATACAGAAATTAGCCGGGTGTGGTGGCACATGCCTGTAATCCCAGCTACTCGGGAGGCTGAGGCAGGAGAATCATTTGAACCCGGGAGGCAGGGGTTGCAGTGAGCTGAGATCACGCCATCACACTCCAGCCTGGGCAAAAAGACCAAAACTCCGTCTCAAAAAAAAAAAAAGAAAAGTTAAAAAGATGGCTGGGCATAGTGGCTCATGCCTATTATCCAAGCACTTTGGGAGGATGAGGCAGGCCTCAGTCTGGCAAACTCCTGGGCTCAGGAATGCTTGAGCCCAGAAGTTTGAGACCAGCCTGAGCAACATGGAGACACCCTGTCTACAAAACACAAAAAAATTTAGCTGGGCATGGTGGTTTATGCCTGTAGTACCAGCTACTCGGGAGGCTGAGATGGGAGGATCACTTGAGCCCAGGGGGGTCGAGGCTACAGTGAGCCATGATCATGCCACTGCACTCCATCCCGAGCAACAGAGTGAGACACAGTCTCCAAAAATAAAGTTAAGCCAGGCTCAGTGGCTCGTACCTGTGGTCCCAGCACTTTAGGAGGCTAAGGCAGGCAGATTGCTCGAGCCCAGGAGTTCAAGGTCACCCTGGGCAAACAAGGCAAAACCCAGTCTCTACAAAAAAACAAAAAGTAGCTGGGCATGGTGGCAGGCACCTGTAGTCCCAGCTACTCAGGAGGCTGAGGCAGAAGAATCGCTTGAGCCCAGGAGGTGGAGGTTGCAGTGAGCTGAGATCCTGTCACTGCATTCCAGCCTGGGCGACAGAGCAAGACTGTCTCAAAAACAAAAGTCGGCTGGGCGTGGTGGCTCATGCCTGTAATCCCAGCGCTTTGGCAGGCCGAGGTGAGTGGATCACCTTAGGTCGGGAGTTTGAGACCAGCCTGACCAACATGGAGAAGCCCCGTCTCTACTAAAACTACAAAATTAGCCGGGCTTAGTGGTGCATGCCTGTAATCCAAGCTACTCAGGAGGCTGAGGCAGGAGAATTGTGTGAACCCGGGAGGCAGAGGTTGCGGTGAGCCAAGATTGCATCATTGCACTCCAGCCTGGGCAATAAGAGCAAAACTCCGTCTTAAAAAAAAAAAGTTGAAAAGATATTTACCTGAGAGAAATGAAAGCACATGTCCACACAAAGACTTATACATGTTGTACATGAATGTGTATAGTTGCTTTATTTGTCATATCCAAACACTAGAAACAACCCAAATATTCATCAACAGGTGAACTGGTAAACAACTGGTATATTCATACCACATACCAATAAGAAAAAGGAATGAACTATTGATACCATCAATTTGAGGTGGATGAACCTCAAAATAATTACATTCAATGAAAGACACCAGACAATAAAGAATATATACTGTTCTTTGTATAAAACTTTATTAATCTTTTTTTTTTTTTTTTTTTTTTGAGATGCTGTATGGCTCTGTCACTCAGGCTGGAGTGCAGTGGCACGATCTCAGCCCATTGCAACCTCTGCCTCCCTGGTTCAAGTGATTCTCCTACCTCAGCCTCCCACGTAGCTGGGACTACAGGCATTAGCCACCACACCTAGCTAAATTTTTTTATTATTGTTTTTAGTAGAGACGGGGTTTCACCATGTTAGCCAGGCTAGTTTTGAATTCCCGACCTCAGGTGATCTGCCTGCCTTGGCCTCCTAAAGGGATTACAGGCATGAGCCACTGCTTCCGGCCAAATTTTACTATTCTTTATATAAAATCCTTGAAAATATGAACATCCATAGAGACAGAAAGCAGACCAGTGGTTTCTTGGAGGTGAGGGTGGAGAATCAGGGAGAGGTAAGAAGAGGAATTACAAGGGGACATGAGGAAATGTTTGAGAGTGATGAATATGTCCATGGTGATTGTACTGTGGTTTCACATATGTATACATATGTCAAAACTCAGTAAACTGTACTTTTTTTTTTTTTTTTTTGAGATGGAGTCTTACTCTGTTGTCCAGGCTAGAGTGCAGTGGGGCCATCTTGGCTCACTGCAACCTCCACCTCCTGACTCAAGCGATTCTCCTGCCTCAGCCACCCAAGTAGCTGGGATTACAGGCACACACCACCACACCCAGCTAATTTTTGTATTTTAGTAGAGACAGGGTTTCACCGTGTTAGCCAGGCTGGTCTCGAATTCCTGACCTCAAGTGATCCACCCACCTCAGCCTCCCAAAGTGCTGGGATTACAGGTGTTAGCCACCGTGCCCTGCCTAAATTGTACATTTTAAATATATGTAGTTATTATATTTTAATTATAGTTCAATAAAGTTGTTTAGAAATATAATGATAAATTCTTAGGCTGTTAGTGTTATAAATCATGATTAAATAACATCTACATACATTCATGGGTAGGTAATAAATTTAAAAAAAAAGAAGTAGTAAAATAACAGACACATAATATTAAAAATAACTTGGCCAGGCATGGTGGCCCATGCCTGTAATCCCAGCAGTTTGGGAGGCCAAAGTGGAAGCTTTGTTTGAAGCTAGAAGTTCAAGACCAGCCCTGGCCACATAGCGAGACCCCATCTCTACAAAAAAAAATTAAAATTAGCCAAGCATGGTGGCGCGTATCTTAGTCCTAGCTACTCCAGAGGCTGAGGTGGGAGGATCACTTGAGTCCAGGATTTGGAGGCTGCAGTGAGCTATAATCATGCCACTGCATTCCAGCCTGGGTGACAGAGGGAGACCCTGTCTTAAAGAAAAAAATAAATAAGTAGCTTAATACTCTGATTATAACCACAAAGTTAGCAAAGACTATAGGTTGAGTATCCCTTATCCAAAATGCTGGGGACCAGAAGTGTTTTGAATTTCTGATTTTTATTTTAAAATAGTTGCATTATACTTGCCAGCTGAGCATCCCAAATCCAAAAATACAAAATACAAAATGCTCCACTGATCGTTTCCTTTGGGAAATGTCTTGTCAAGGCTCAAAAGTTTTGGACTTTGGAGCATCTCAGGTTTCAGATTTTTGGACTCGGAATGGTCAACCTGTAGCAGTAGGTGGGGAGAATGTCTTGAAATAAAAAGCAGCTAAGGCTCTCACCATAACATATGGTGTCAAAAGTCAGAGTTATTCTTGGTTTTTATATTTAGGGAAATATCAGTTAAAAAAAATATGGGCTGGGCACAGTGGCTCATGCCTGTAATCCTAGCACTTTGGGAGGCCAAAGCAGAAGGATCACTTGGGCCCAAGACTTCAAGACCAGCCTGGGCAACACAGCGAGACCCCATCTCTAAAAAAAAAAATTTTTTTTTTAATTAGCTGGGCATGCTGGTACACACCTGTGGTTGCAGATACTCAAGAAGCTGAGATAGTAAGATCACCTAGGCCCAGGAGGTTGGGGTTGCAATGAGCTGTGATTGCACCACTGCACTCCAATCCAGGCAACAGAGCAAGACCTTGCTTAAAAAAAAAAAAGAAAAAATTATGAGGCTGGGCGCAGTGGCTCACGCCTGTAATCCCAGCGCTTTGGGAGGCCAAGACGGGTGGATCATCTGAGGTCAGGAGTTCGAGACCAGCCTGGCCAACATGGTGAAACCTCATCTCCACCAAAAATACAAAAATTAGCTGGACATGGTGGCGGGAGCCTGTAATCCCAGCTACTCAGGAGACTGAAGCAAGAGAATCGCTTGAACCCAGGAGGTGGAGGTTGCAGTGAGCTGAGATTGTGCCACTGCACTCCAGCCTGGTCCAGCCTGGGTGACAGAGTGAGACTCCATCTCAAAAAAAAAAAAAAAAAAAAAAAAAATTATGAACTTCGAATCCAGCAGACACTGGGCTTCCTATTTTAAGAGGCATCAGTACCAACCTGTCACAACGTAGACAGACCCACTGGCTTCCCAAGTCATAATCCTGTGACTCCTCTAAATACCCAGAGCCAAGAAAGCAGGGCAGCACCCCTCCTGGAGGACACAGGAGACCTACCAGTCCCTAACCCCCTGTCTGCATCAACCTTAGCACCACACTTAATAGGTTCACATCCATCCGGAGCTTTGACCCTCATCACCTATGAAGGCAGGGATTCACTGGCTTCCAAACTGAGAAGGTACCACCACATTCCCACGTGCTGAAGACACCCCCCTCAAGGAAGGTGACAAAACCCAGGGTTTCTGGCACAAGTTTGAACTCCATCTCCCCAGCTGCTGTGGCTAATCGGTCCCCAAGTTCTGTGGCACCCACCCTGTCTAGGATTCTTTCTGAAAGGTAAACTCCGTGATTGCAGGGCCCATGTCTCTCTTATAGCTGTGTCCCTAGCTCTGAGAGCCACAGCAGGTGCTCAGGAAGTGGAGGTGATTGAATGCATGGTTAGACAGGACCACAGAAGACATGCTGGAATCAAGCAGGTAACGATGCCATACAGTAGGTGTTTCCTCACCTCCAACCCGGAGGTTCTGACTAGGCTCCTGTGCCCAGAACCTCTGCTCCCCTTCAGGCAGTGAGCCAGTTTCACTGATGGGAATATGTCCAGTATCAGGTGGGTTGGGTCCGAAACAAGGTTGAATGCCACCACTGACCCATCTGCTTTCCAGTGACCCTCTCTCCATCAGCCTGTGCTACTTCTTGCTTGGAATATTGCAGAAGCCTCTTAGCTGGCCCCATGGACTCTACATTCTCCCTGGTTTGATTGTGTCCTTCCTGCCCTTCTTTTTTTCTCAGAGACAGTCTCACTCTGTTGCCTAGGCTGGAGTGCAGCCTGGGCAACAGAGTGCACTCCACTCCAGGAGTGGAGACCTGCCTCCCAGGTTCAAGCAATTCTCCTGCTTCAGCCTCCTGAGTAGCTAGGATTACAGGCACCTGCCACCATGCCCACCTAATTTTTGTATTTTTGGTAGAGACGGGGTTTTACCATGTTGGCCAGGTTGGTCTTGAACACCTGACCTCAAATGATCCACCCTCCTCGGCCTCCCAAAGTGCTGGGATTACAGGCATGAGCCACCCCACCCCGGCCCCTTTATACTCGTTAAGGTTTGTAACCCAAAAACTTTGCCTCCCACATTCATCAGAGTTGGCCCCAGTGACTTTTGGACATTTTCATGACTGGGATTGTTCACAATCATTTGCTCCAGCTCCAGAGAGGGATTTCCAAGCAGCAACAGCAGTGCCCCTGGTACAAGGGGTCAGTGCTCACCCTGGCACGGCAGGCCTGGGGTGTCATGGAAGCCCACCCTCCTTCCAAAGAACTGAAGTTGTCTTTGGCACTGCCTCCAGGTTCCTGGGCACCTGGGGGGTGTCTATTTCTGATAGAGATCAAGAGCTCCTTAAGGAATAGTCCTGTGACCTGTTCATCTTTATGTCCCCAGTGCCTGGCACCCAGCAAGGATGATGGCAGCAGAGCAGAGGAGATCTGGGCAGAAATATACAAAATTCAGTTTGGGTCACACTGAAACTGTAATTTCTTTGGCTGTCCCCTTATCTGTGAACACAATTTGTGGGAGGATTACGTAGCCAGGGCCAGAGTTGGAGGGCTTAGGCTTGGCCTGGGGACAGCAAGGAGCTTTGGGACTTTGTACCACACCCATAGGAATGTGCAGAAGGGGACTGGTCAGGAGTCTAGTGGCCTGGGTTCCACGCAGCACTGACACTTACTAAGCCCTCTAACCCTGGAGAAGCTGTTTCACTTCTCTGAGTTCTTGGCATCTGCTAAATGTAGATGAAAATCCTATCCTCGCCCATTTCAGGGGGTGGCTATGAAGAATCTAGAAGAAATTTGGAAATTATAAAAGGCTATATAAATTACAAGGGCAGGGTCAGGCATGGTGGCTCACACTTGTAATCCCAACACTTTAGGAGGCCAAGGTGGGAGCATTGCTTAAGTTCAGGAGTTCAAGACCAGCCTGGGCAACAGAGCAAAACCTTGTCTCTACTAAAAATGAAAAAAATTAGCCGAATGTAGTGGTGTGTGTAGACCCAGCTACTTAGCAGGCTGAGGCAGGATTGCTTGAGCCCAGGAGGTCAAGGCTGCAATGAGCTATGATCACGCCACTGCATGCCAGCCTGGGTGACAGAATAGGACCCTGTCTCAAAGGAAAAAAAAGGGGGGGGAGGGAGCACTTGCTGGTGGCACTTTCTGTGGATCACAGCCTTTCATGGGGCTATCCCAGAGAGTAAGGCCCTCAACCCAATCCCACCTCCAACATAAACAGGCCTGTTGCCTGTGGGGTGCAGCATAAGTCAACCTCTGCAGGATACATTCTAGCCAGGTGGGAGGTGGAACAAGGACCCCCTCCCAGCCACCATGACACCCTAAGGCCTTCTAAACCCCACCCAAGCCAGGTTGGCATCAGGGAAATGAGAGATAAGCAGCTCTGAGAGTGTGCTCCAAAGAGGTTTATTAGTATCCACACTGGGGAGCCCTGGGTTCTTGCCCAGAACAAGGGGCTAAGAACATCCAGTCGGGATGCAAGGCTGCCACAGGCTGAGGGGACTGGCGCTGGGGAGACAGCAGGGTTTCTCCTTCAAGCACAGCCAACTCACCCTCCTTTGCCCTTGGAGTCTCCTCCTGAAGAGCATGGCTGTCTTCCCCATGGAGAAAATGAGGTCTCCAGACGTTTCCTGCCTTGCCCAAGATCCACCAACCCCCTCAGAATCTAGACCCCCCTCTGTCTGTTCCTCACCTTGGCCAGGATCAGGGGACCCCTCATCTTGCAGAGTCAGCCCCACCCCCACCGCAGCAGGCCCCAGCTGACTCCTAGAACCTAGCAACTACAGTCTGGAGCAGATAAATTCTATCAGGTTCTCCAACTGCTCCTCCAAGCGCTGTTCATCTCCATGGTTCTCGATGACCCAGTCAAAGCCCCCAAAGTTGTCCAGGCCACATTCTGACTCAGCGTCGTCCACCCCTGTGAAGGAAGCATGGCGAGGTCAGGCCCCAGCCCTCCAGACAGACACCAGTCTTCAAGGCCTGCTAGCCCCAGCTGGAGTGGGCCCTCCCGGCCTCTCCTCTGCTACCCCAGAGCTAAGGGCTACTCACCCAGAAGGCACCTCCCTACCCCTGAAACACTGCGATGGCAGGTTCAGCAGCCCGCAGCCACCTGGGCCCTCCAGCTGATCCCTCCTGACTTAATTCTTCACTTGCTACTGCCTACAGAGGGTGAATCCGGTCATCTAAAACCACACACAATTGTGTTTTCATTTTCTGTCAAGCTGGTTGTGTCCTTTTCTATCCCTAAATCTGTCCAATTCAGTCCCCGCAGGAGGCAGCATGTGCCAGAGTTAGAAGCAGAGGGTCAGGAGGCCAGCTCCTCCTCTCACTCTTTGTGACCCTGGGAAAGAGACTTAACCTTTCAGGCCAGGGCCTCATCCGACCATGGGTAAACTAATAACAGCATCTACCTGCTGAATCTGTTTTGATGGTAAAGTGAGACAGTGCATATAAAATGCTTAGCACAGGCCTGGACCATGTGAGTGCCCCAGAAATGAGGAGCATTAGCAGTGGTCATACCCATTGGATCTGAACTGCTCCAAGTCACAGTGATCTAGGGCAGGAAGGAAGCCTGAGTTGTGTTTCTGAAGCCCACAGAGCGGGTCCTGGGCTTGCACCATTGAAGCTCCCAGCAGAACTTACTCTCCACTACTAACTTCTAACTCCACTACTGTGTTAAAAAGAAGTGAGCTTTGTCAGGTTTGCCCCTTACCACTGTCAGCCCCTACAGGGCTGGAAAGCAAAGGTGAAGAACCATGGGGGTGGGTCCCAGCCAGACTACCAAAGCAGCCCACTGGCCATGAGAAGATAGCCTAGGTTAAGCCAAGAGAACCTTGACCCCCAGGACCTCCTCCACCATGCTACTCCCTAATCAGGAGGCCTCAGATCCTCCTTTACCATCCCTCACTCACTTTCCCCAGGCCTGCCAGGGAGACAAACCACATGGTGGGTAGCCTGTGTCCTCCTGTGCCCTACACATGGAGTGGCTCACCTGGCGTGAACACCCAGCCCCGCTGCTGTCGGCTCTGCTCCAACGCTACAACGCGGACAGTCTGCGTCATGGCCCCATAGGTCTCCCGAAACCACTGGATGTCAGACACTCTCCGTGTGTCACTCACCAACTGCAGGGGAGGGACACAGGTGACCAACAGGACAGGATGCTAGAAGTGAGGGGAGGTGGGGGACTCCAGAACCCAGGGCAGTGTGGGGTGTGGCTCTACCCCACATCTTCATGAGCAAGTCAGCAGCTAGACTCGCTATTCACGGATTCACTCATTCACTGAACTTACGCCACAGAGTGCTGACTACATGTCAGGCAGTGCTGCTGACAAGTTTATTCATCCAATTAAGCAAGTATTATAGCAAGTACCTACTGTGTGCTGGGCACTGTGCTAGGTGCTAAGGCTAGAGTGGTAAGCAAAACAGACCCTGTGCCTGCCCTCTCAGAGCTTACAGTCTAGTGGGAGACACTGAACAGATGTTCAGTGATCAAATAACCATGTGATTAAAGTGTATGTCAACAAGTGTCTCAACCTCAACACGGCTGAGACTCAACTCCTGATTTCCTCTCCAATCCTGTTCCTCCCAACCTTCCCTGTCTTAGAAAATGATAATTCTATATTTGTCCACCTGCTCAGAACAAAATCCTTGGTATAGTCTCTCACACCCCACAGCCAACCCATGGGCAAATCCTGTTGGTTTTCTCTTCAAAATATATCCAAAATCGACCCCTTATTTCCACTCTACCTTCACTTCCCTCTGCGCTCCAACCATAGTCATTTTGTCTGTTACAGAAAGGTCCTGGCCAGGCGTGGTGGCTCCCACCTATAATCCCAGCACCTTGGGAGGCCGAGGTGGGTGGATCACTTGAAGTCAGGAGTTTGAATTTTGCCATATGGCAAAACCCCGTCTCAACTAAAAATACACAAAAATTAGTTGGGCGTGATGGCACATGCCTGTAATCCCAGCTACTCAAGAGGCTGAGGCATGAGAATCGCTTAAACCCATGAGGCATAGGGTACAGTGAGCCAAGATCGCGTCACTGCACTCCAGCCTGGGTGATGGAGTGAGACTCTGTCTCAAAAAAAAAAAAAAATACTCCACCCGGTCCCTGTGCTTCTGCTCCCATCTTCCCCACCGCAGCTAGGGCCAGCCTTCTCAATCTTAAATCAGATCATGTCTCTCCTCTGCTAAGAACCCTGTAGTGACTCCCCATCTCACTCAGAATAAAATCCCAGCTCTCCCAAAGGTCTTCCCTGGGAAGTCTGACCTGACCTCCCACCACTCACCCTCACCCACTCTGGCCACCTGGCTTGTCCTCAGACACACCAGGCACACTCACCACTCAAGCCTCTGCACTTCCTCCTCTCTCTGGAAAGCTACTTCCCCAAATATCCATTCAGTTATCCTTTATTTCCTTCAGGTCTTCCTCAAACATCATATTAGTGTGGCCTTCCCAGGCACCCTTAATAAAACATCAGCGCTTCCCTATCTCTCCTCATATCCTAGGCCTACTTTATTTTACTCCTTAGTATTTACCTCTGCCTGATATATTCTGTATTTATTCTGTGCCTATCTCCCCATCACCCTCAGCTGTAATGTAAGCTCCCTGAAGGAAGAGACTTCATTGCATTTTTGCACCAATATATCCCCAGAACCTGCAACCACACCTGGCAGAAGTGGATACTCAATATTCACTGGCAGAATGAATGAGGAAGAAAAAGGGTAGGGTGATATAGGAGCACCTGCCAGGGAGCACCAGTTAAGACTTGAATATTAGGGAAGGCTTCCCTGTGGAGGTGTCATGTCAACTGAGCTGAAGCTAACCAGGGAAAGAGAGAAAGAAAGGGCAGTCCAGACAGGTGGAAGGGCATGTGCAAAGGCCCTGATTCCAGAAGGAGTTCGACTGACTTGAGGACCAAGAAGGCCAGTGTTGCTGCAGCTCAAGGAGTAAGGAGGCTAAAAAGGTAGCAGAAACTGGATCACACAAGGCCCAGAAGTTCATGTGAAGGATTTTCATTTTGTTCATGAGAACAACGAGAAGCCACCAAAGTATTCTAAACAGAAGAGTGACGTCACTTGGTTCATGTTTTTAAAAGGTCAGTCTGGGCTGCACGCAGTGGCTCACATCTATAATCCCAGCATTTTGGGAGGCTGAGGTGGGTGGATCACCTGAGGTCAAAAGTTCGAGACCAGCCTGGCCAACATGGTGAAAACCCATCTCTACTAAAAATACAAAAAAACTGCAATCCCAGCTGCTTGGGAGGCTGAGGCAGAAGAATCACTTGAACCCAGGAGGCGGAGGCTGCAGCGAGCCAAGATTGCACCACTGCACTCCAGCCTGGGCGACAAGAGTGAGACTCCATCTCAAAAATAAATAAATAAATAAATAATAAAATGTCAGTCTGGCTGCTGTGTAATGAATAGAACACAGAGGGCAAGAGCCACAGCTACAGACCAGTGTGGAGGCTACTGCGATTGTCCAGGCCAGAAATGGTGGGGGCTTGGGCCAGGACGGTGGCAGTGGAGACAGAGAGAGATGGACACAGCAGAGAGCTCGGGAAACAGGTGTTCTTCATGCTGCCATGGAGCCCTCTTACCCAGATGGGCTGAGAGATGCCCTCCACAATCTTCCTGCAAAAGAAGCCTGGGTCAGCCTGGCGTTTCTCCTCTCCCCAGCGGATCATGTCCTTTCGAAAGGCCTCCTTGTAGGTGCTGGCGTCCAGGAGTCTCTGGAAGTTCAAGCCATGCTCCTGCCCAAAGGACATTATGTCTATGTCACCAGCCTTTCAACCTCAGTGGTCTCTCCTAAAACAGCAGAAGAGCCATCCCTCACCCTCACCTGCCTCTCCCAAGGCTGATGCAAGGATTAATGAGGTTTCAGCCAGAACAAAGGTCTGCGAGGGAAAGAGCCCCAGCAACTAAGAAATCCTGATCACTGGTAGACAGAAGAAAGGTCTGGGGATAATCCAGAAATTGTTTCAATTTGTCTTTGAAATGTGTGGCGTGGTTTCTCTTTTGCAAGTTTTACCTTCCCAATTATTTCCGGCTTAAACTAATCCTGAAATTAGTTTGCATCTCCTGGGCAAAGTTTTAGCCTTCAACTAAAGTGGGAAATCTGAGGGGAAAAAAAAACTCCTGCACTCCATGTCCTCCCACTAGCATTGTTTGTCCCCATCCCAAATCCCACGGAGATTGTGTCTCCTTCCTCTCCCCCTTATCCCTTCCCATCCCCAAATTCCTGGTGCCTTTGCTGAAACAGCATCACTCCATTTAGCTCTGGGCACTTACGTGCAAGGCTTTCCACACCCAGAGGACCCCCCAGGCAGGAGAGGCTACTCTGACCACCTGGGGAGCTCCTTTCTCCCCTTCTCAAGCAGAGGGGTCCATCTAAAGGGATCCAGGATAGGAGGGGTCTGAAAAGCATCACCCAGTTCAGGTTCTGGCTCCTCCATGAGCTCACTGCAGCAAGACCTTCTCCCCTCAGGCTCTCAATTTCTTGATCACCCACCTGCTCCCCTTGCTGCAAGAGGAGGTCAGTAGCCACCTCCTGCTCCTGAACTGGTTTCCCTCCAGGAATATCGTGGTCTGCTTGTCGTTTATATTTTCCCTTGTGACTTAGGAAATCAATGCATGAACATTTCATTTTGGTTTTCCTTTTTAATGGGAGTAGGGGATAGTGGTGCTGGACTTCCACAGAGCAAGGGCAGTCTGGCCTATCAGAATCTTCCATGGAGGTTTTAAAAATGCAAATTGGGGCCGGGCACGGTGGCTCACGCCTGTAATCCCCCAGCACTTTGGGAGGCCAAGGCGGTGGGGATCATGAGGTCAGGAGATAGAGACTATCCTGGCTAACATGGTGAAACCCTGTCTCCACCAAAAATACAAAAAAATTAGCTAGGCGTGGTGGTGGCCGCCTGTAGTCCCAGCTACTCAGGAGGCTGAGGCAGGAGAATGGCACGAACCCAGGAGGCAGAGCTTGCAGTGGGCTGAGATGGCGCCACTGCACTCCAGTCTGGGCAACAGAGTGAGACTCCGACAAAAAAAAAAAAAAGTGCAAATTGGCCAGGCATGGTGGCTCACGCCTATAATCCCAGCACTCTGCACTCTGGGAGGCCAAAGTGGGCAGATCACAAGGTCAGCAGTTCGAGACCAGCCTGACCAATATGGTGAAACCATGTCTCTACTAAAAATACAAAAAAATTACCCAGGTGTGATGGCGCATGGCTATAATCCCAGCTGCTCAGGAAGCTAAGGCAGTAGAACTGCTTGAACCCAGGAGCTGGATGTTGCAGTGAGCCAAGATCGCGCCACTGCACTCCAGCCTGGGTGACAGAGCGAGACTCCATCTCAAATAAATAAAATAAATAAATAAAAATGCAAACTCCTGCTCCTTCCTCCTCCTGCCCCCACCCAACCCCACCAGTCTGACTCAGTAGAACAGAAGCAAGACCTATCTGTGAACTTTGGAAGATCGGTTTTGAAAGTGGTCCTGGGAGGCCTTTGGAAGTGCCTAGGCCCCACTAGGGAAGGCTCAGTGCCTTTCCCTTCACCCCTTCCTTCCTCCCATCTCCCCACCACCAACCCACCACCCTGCAGAGTCACTTCCAGTCTGTCTCCTGGATACAAAGAAATTCTGTATCCAGTTTCATTTGGGAAAGATTCCTGCTTAAAATTTTTGAAAACCAGCCCAGGCAAAGTAGCTCGCACCCAAATCCTAGCACTTTGGGAGGCCACAGTGGGAGGATCGCTTGAGCCCAGGGGTTGGAGACCAGCCTGGGCAACATAATGAGACTCCCATCTCTACAAAAAAAAAAATTTTAACTTAGCCAGGCATAGTGGCATGCACCTGTATTCCTAGCTACTTGGGAAGCTGAAGTGGGAGGATCACTTGTGCCCAGGAGGTCAAGGCTGCAGTGAGCCATTATGCGCCACTGCACTCCAGCCTGTACTACAGAGCAAGACCTTGTCTCAAAAGGAAAAAAAATTAAATGACTTAATCTAGTTATTCTTACAATTCCTCAGGCTGCCACCCTATGAATGGGTCTGTTCAGCTGGTGAGAGATGACCCAATGCTTCCCATGGAGGCAGAGCTGGCACACAGAAGGGGGGACAATTCATTTTATGTGGTTCTGGAGGCCACACTCAGGCCAAGGGAGGGGCCAGAGCACATGTCCCAGAAGGGTGCACCTAGAGGCCAAGGGCAAAATGTGGGCAACAAGAGGGCTCCACACCATGTGGGAGGCTGATCTTGCCTTCCAGGTTCTCTTTCCGAAGTCTAAGATTCTGAGAGTTCCTATTGACTTATTTTTTTTATTCTATTTTAATGATCCTATTTTTTTTTTAATCCACATGGTTCAAAATTCAAAGATACACATTAATTTACAGTGAAAAATCTCTCTCTCACCCTGTCCCCTCCCTGGGGGCAACCAATGGTACAGTTTCTAACGTGTCTTTCCCACACAGTGCAGGAACACATCCCAGGCACCTGAAACAGTGCTGAACGTGAGACAGGCACCCCGTAAACACTTGTTAAATAGCCGAATATATGAGCAGATACACTTAGAATTCCTTTACAATTCTTGGTCACAAAGTGCCTCTTCAGTTTTAGACAAATGTAGCATTCTCTACACACTGTTCTACATCTTGGTATTGGCTTTTTTTTTTCCCCCACTTAATGATATATTTTGACATCTTATGGGACTAAATTTCTTTTTTGTGTGTTGTTGTTTACTTTAAAAAAAATTTTTTTTTAAAGAAACAGAGATGAGGTTTCACTGTGTTGGCCAGGCTGTTCTCTAACTCCTGGACTCAAGCAATCCACCTGCCTTGGCCTCCCAAAGTGCTGGGATTACAGGCGTGTGCCACTATGCTCAGCCTGTACTAAATTTCTAGGAACAAAGTTCCAGGGGCTGTGTCAGGCCTGCTGAGAGGGTGGTGTGAGGAGGCACAGTCAGGTCCTTACTAATCACACAGCATCAGAGCCGCCAACTCGAGTGTCGACAGCCTTTCCTGGGCACACCTTCTTGAACTCACTCTGAAGGGAGGGAGGCTATTAGGAAAGAAATATAAGCTGAAAATGCCCCCACAATGTCCACTCACAGAAAACCAAGAGCTGGCCACCACCCTGCCAGCAGTGGTGACGGGGATCATGCCAGTGACTCAGGCAGCAGCCACAGCTCCAAAGTCCTGGAGCCGGCCCCGCCCAACACACCGGATGCCACAGAGCACCACCTACCTGAGCATACTGCTCCTTGAGTGGACCAGAGAGCCGCAGAACAGCACAGACATCAGCTCCAAGTCTGCGGGACAGGGAGATCAGAATCCAGTTAGCCTAGAATTTCCAGGAGCTTCCAGGTCCCAGAAAGAGAGTCAAGAGGCGTGTGCTGAAGTCCCATTTCTACTACTGGTATTATGTAACTTTGGTAGGTCTCAGTGTCCCTGATCCTATTTCTTCATCGGAAAATGATGATGACACTTTCTGTTCTGTCTCCCACACAGGATTATTATGAAACTCTAATGAATATAAAAGAGCCCTGAAACAGGTAAAATCTATAAAGTGATAATTACAGTGTGAACAGGCACAGCAATATTCTGGCTGGATTTGGTTATTGCCCAGACCTAAACTAATTCTCTCACAGCCAGAGGTACCTGTCTCCACTGACTTGGTCACCATAACACATATCATTTATTCATTCACTAGTTGGGCGTGGTGGCTCACACCTGTAATCCCAACACTTTGGGAGGCCAAGGCAGAAAGAGTGCTTGAGGCCAGGAGTTCAAGACCAGCCTGGGCAACACAGTAAGACCCAGAGATACCAGCTCCACAAAAAAGTTTAAAAATCACCTGAGCATGGCAGCATGTACCTGTACTCCCAGCTACTCCAGAGGCTGAGGTGGGAGCATTCCTGAGCCCAGGAGTTCCAGGCTACAGTGAGCCACGATTTTACCACTGTATGCCAGCCTGAGAGACAGAGTGAAACCCTGTCTCAAAAAAATGAACTAAGAAAAGCAAATGTAAAAAACTGAAACAAAAGCCAGGTGTAGTGGCTCACACCTGTAATCTCAGCACTTTGGAAGGCTGAGGCAGGTGGATCACCTGAGGTCAGGAGTTTGAGACCAGCCTGACTAACATGGTGAAACCCTGTGTCTACTAAAAGCACAAAATTAGCTGAACATGATGGCGCACGCCTGTAATCCCAGCTACTTGAGAGGCCAAAGCAGGAGAATCGCTCAAACCCAGGAGGCGGAGATTGCAGTGAGCTGAGAGCCGAGATCGCGCCATTTCTCTCCAGCCTGGGCAATAAGAGCGAAACTCCATCTCAAAAAAATAAATTAAATAAAATAAAAAATAAATAAAAATAACTTATTCATTATTTAATTTACTAACCAAACTTTTTTTTGTTTTTGAACAGCCGTCTTGCTCGTTGCCAGGCTGGACAGGGCTGGAGTGCAATGGCGTGATCTCAGCTCACTGCAAGGCGATCTCAGCCTCACGAAGTGCTGGGATTACAGACGTGAGCCACCGCACCTGGCCTTTTTTTTTTCTCTTTTTTGAGACAGAGTCTCACTCTGTCGCCCAGGCTGGAGTGCAGTGGCGCCATCTCGTCTCACCGCAACCTCCACCTCCACCACCTCCACCTCCCTGCTTAACCAATGCTTTATTGGGTACCATATTTGGATCTAGGTGATACAAATGTGAATGATACATGCTTCCTGTCCTAGCCTCAAGATGCTCACAGATACACTTAATGCACGGGAAGACAAGTGTTTTTTGTTTTTGTTGTTTTTTTGAGACTCACTCTGTAGCCCAGGCTAGGTGCAGTGGCGCTACCTCGGGTCACTGCAACCTCCACCTCCTGGATTTAAGCTATTCTCCTACCTCAGCCTCCCAAGTAGCTGAGACTACCAGCCCCCGCCACCATGTCCAGCTAATTTTTGTATTTTTAGTAGAGAAGGGTTTTACCATGTTGGTCAGGCTGGTCTTGAACTCCTGAGCTCAAGTGATCCACCCTTCCCGGCCTCCCAAAGTATTATGATTACAGGTGTGAGCCACTGCACCCGGCGATAAGTGTTCTTTGTTTTGGTTTTTTAAGAGTCAGGGTCTTGCTGTCACCCAGGCTAGAGTGCTGTGGTATGATCACAGCTCACTACAATCTTGAACTCCTGAGTTCAGGCAATCCTCCCACCTTAGCCTCCTGAATATCAGGGATTACTGGCATGCACCACCATACCCAGCTAATTTTTTTTATCTTTTGTAGAGATGGGGTCTCACTATGTTGCCCTGGCTGTAAGTGTTCTTATTTTCATGTTTCAGATGGGGAAGTTGAGGTTGTGAAAGGAGGATTGACTTCCCCAAAGCAACACTGTAAGTAGTGAAGCCAGGATTGGTAAAATAAATATAAACAACATTTAGTTCCTGCACCTCTGCTAGGTGCCAATAATTATTCTAAGCCCTTCACGCACATTATCTCCTTTAATCCCTACAACCACCCTATTATTATCCCCATTTTACAAATGACAAAACTGAGACACAGGCCGGGTGCAGTGGTTCACGTCTGTAATCCCAGCACTCTGGGAGGCCGAGGCAGGCAGATCACTTGAGGTCAGGGGTTTGAGACCAGCCTGGTCAACATGGTGAAACCTGTCTCTACTAAAAATACGAAAGTTAGCTGGGTGTGGTGGCACACACCTGTAATTCCAGCTACTCTGGAGGGTGAGACGGGAGAATAGCTTGAACTCAGGAGGCAGAGGTTGCAGTGAGCCGCAACCTGGGTGCGCTCCAGCCTGGGTGACAGAGTAAGACTCCCTCTCAAAAAAAAAAAAAAAAAAAAAAAAAACTAAGGCACAGAGTGAATGAGAGATGTGTACAAGATCACACACTAATCAACAGTGAGCCAGGGTTTGCATCCCAGCAGTCTAATTCCACAGCCTGTGCTTCTGACCACTATTTGACATCAGAGTTTGAAGGTGAGGAGAAATGCAACTTAGGAAAAGGTGGTGAGATACTTAGTGGTGAAAAATTCAGGTGGTGACCTCTGCTCTGGGCTCTCCCACCCCTGATATCCAAAAGCAGCTTCCTGGTATCCCCACCACATTGGCCTTCAAGAGGAGAGGAGCCCCACTCCAGTTTCTCCCCATCCTCTGCTCTCCTAGCCCAGGTCTCAGCAAAATGCTCCCGCACAGAAGATCTTGCTTTGACAGAAAACACTGTGCAAAAGGTATTATTATTTGGGGAGGCAGTCAGATAAAACAGAAAGAAACCAGTCCTTGGCGCAAGACAAAGCTGAATTTGTTTGAGTTTTTTTTTTTGTTTGTTTCAATTATATATTAATTGCTGAGATGCCCATCATGAACCACAAAGCTGAATTTGAATCCTGAATTTGCCACTTACTTTGCGACCGGCAAGGGTTTTTTATTGTTGTTAGCTTTGTACGTTATTTTATTTTACTTCGAGACAGGGTCTCAGGCTCTGCTGCACGGACTGGAGGACAGTAGCATGATTACAACTCACTGCAGCCCCCAGGCTCAAGTGATCCTCCCACCTCAGCCTCCTGAGTAGCTGGGACTAGAGGTGCTTGCCATCGCACTAGGCTAACTTTTCAATTTTTTTGTAGAGACTAGGGTCTTACTGTATTGCCCAGGCTGGTCTCCAACTACTGGGCTCTCAAGCGATCCTCGCACCTCTGTCTCCCAAAGTGCTGGGGTCACAGGCATGACCACCACACCCAGCCTGTTTAACTTTTTAAGAGCCTCAGTTTCTTCACCTGTGAAATGCAGATGCTAATAATGGCACAGAGTACCTAACAAAGAGGTGAAGAGAGTTTTTCTGTTTTGTTTTGTTTTGTTTTTTAAGACAGGGCCTTGCTCTGTCGCCCAGGCTGGAGTGCAGTGGCGCGATCTCGCCTCACTGCAACCTCCGCCTCCCTGGCTCAAGCAATTCTTCCGCCTCAAGGTCCCGAATAGCTGGGACCACAGGCACGCGCCACCACGCCCAGCTACTTTTTGGATTTTTCGTAGAAGCGGGGTCTCGCCGCGTTGCCCAGGCTGGTATCCAACTCCTGGTACATAGAAAGTGCCTTGGTAGGAACCATTATTAATGCTTCTTAGACCTGCAGCTGAAGATCTTTGGAGAGATGGTCACCTGGTTCTTTGAGGCTCCCGTGTGTAGATTGCTGTTTTATGTAATGGTGACATTCCACTTTCCCCAACCCAGTGCTCCTCCTGCCTTGCAAACGGAGGACCCCTACTCCAAAGCTCACTCTGTGACACCCAAAAGCACTCCTCGTGTCACGCGATGCGGAGAGCTCCCCCTTCCACCTTTCCCGCCCCACGGACACCTGCTCTGCAGCGCCTCGGTCACGAAGTCTTTCCCGGATTTCCTCTTGCCGCTGAACAGCAGCACCAGCCGCGGGGCGCCTCCCAGCGGGGCCATGGGCCGCCACGCCTCGCGATGCCTGAAGCTGACACTTCTCCCTACCACTAAAATCCGGACGCCGCGCAGAATGGACTCGGCCACTGAGCGGAGCGGCACCACGGAGCAATCCCGCCCCTCCTCGCCATAGCTGCGAACAGGGCTGACCGTCCGCGACTGTGCGCTCAACTCATGTCCAAACAGATACGGGGAGAAAAGGGTGAGACCCGCGGAGAGAAAGGCGGTTCCTTCACACGGCAGCCTCCCCTCGTGAAGCTCCCCGACCCGAACTCACTTAGAACAGTCCAGCCCCGCCCAGAACCTTTGCTCACAGCCGGAACTGCTTAACTGACACCCGGGGAGGAACCGGACGCGACTACCTTCCTCCGAGGGGGGTGGCGTCTGCAATATGCTGAGGTGAACCCCATGTTCCCTTCCGCGCAGCCCTAAAAACTTTAGGAAAAGAAAATCTCTGGAGCGCGATCACGTTGGAGACGTTTTGGAAACTGCCTTTTTGCCTGTGCGTTATAGTGCATGCGCCTCAGCAAATCTGCGCGTGCCCCAGAGTGGGAATGGGTCTTCCTGGGGGTGTAAGGCAGCCCTGACGCCAGCGGCGTGTCTGGTCACGTCATGTCGGGGGAGGAGCGGAATCGCTCACACGATATTTTATTGTCAAGCAGACTTTATAACCCGAGACGTCACTAAGATGTGGCCCTTTAAGCCCGGCAAGAAACCTTTGGTTGCTTTTCTAGCCGCAGCCTCCGGATCAAAGGTTTTCGGAAGCAAGAGCACTTGAAACGGCGTGGGTGACATCGATAGTAAGGGAGCGTTGAATCCCTAGATGAGATTGCCTGGTTTCATCCGAAGTACGTCTCCCAGCCAGGATTTTGAGAGGCAGAATAAGAATAATCTGTCCTGGGCCGGGCGCGGTGGCTCAAGCCTGTAATCCCAGCACTTTCGGAGGCCGAGACGGGCGGATCACGAGGTCAGGAAATCGAGACCATCCTGGCTAACACGGTGAAACCCCGTCTCTACTAAAAAAATACAAAAAACTAGCCGGGCGAGGTGGCGGGCGCCTGTAGTCCCAGCTATTCCGGAGGCGGAGGCAGGAGAATGGCGTGAATCCAGGAGGCGGAGCTTGCAGTGAAGGGAGATCCGGCCACTGCACTCCTGCCTGGGCGACAGAGCCAGACTCCGTCTCAAAAAAAAAAAAAAGAATAATCTGTCCTTTCTCTGAATCCCGGGTTCTGCCTCTGCCCGCAGTAGCTGACGGGTAGCCCCAGCTGAGTACGTGGAGTTGTTTTTGGCTATGACTTGCAGTCCTGCATTTTTCTGAGCATGTCAGAACAGAGCCTGCAACTCATTACTGCCTCCACTAGAGAAAAAGTGTAGTGTGGAGACTTAGGGAGAAACCATTAATTTCCTGAATGTTGAAAAGAGGCACAGGAGAGTGGTCAGATGCAAAAAGAACAGACTTCAGTAGGGTGTGTGTGTGTGTGTGTGTGTGGTTTTTTGTGTTTTGTTTTTTGTTTTTGCAACCCAGAAAGCACTGCACTCATCAACGCACTAGAAGGCAGCACAGAGTGGATTTTCAGTCCCAGCTTGGACACTTAGCAAGTCACTCTGAGTTTACCACTGATAACGCCCACTTCCCAGGGTTATAATAAGAAAAGAATGAAGAAAATAAATGACAAGGTACAAAAAATACTTTGTAAGTTCTCAAGTATCATCCAGATGTAAGGGGTTGTTATTTATTCCTAGCACTTTGTCATTCAACGGAGAATCAGATTTTCCAGCTCATCTTCAATAAACATGTATTTGGGCCTCCACGGAAAGTGCAAATCTCCTGCTTTACCTGAGTCACATGGAAGGAGTCAGAACTTACTCCTGGAGTCTCTTTCCTCACCTGACCCAATGCACACCCCTTACCTCCCTCCCCGACTCTGAGATCCAGCTCCCTGAATACCTAGTGAGCAATCAGAAAACTTCCCCCAGGCCAGGCACAGTGGCTCACGCCTGTAATCCCTGGCCTCGTCCCCCTGCACTTTGGGAGGCAGAGGCGGATCACCTGAGGGCAGGAGTTCGAGACCAGCCTGGCCAACATGACGAAACCTCATCTCTACTAAAAATATAAAAATTAACTGGATTGGTGGTGGGCGCCTGTAATCCAACTACTCAGGAGGCTGAGGCACGAGAATCACTGGAACCTGGGAGGAAGAGGTTGCAATAAGCCAAGATTGCACCACTGTGTTCCAGCCTAGACAACAGAGAAAGACTCTGTCTCAAAAAATAAAATAAAATAAAACTTCCCCCATAGCCTAGTCTCAGAAGTCCCCCTTCCCCTGCTGCCTCAACTGAACTCCAGTGTCCCTTACCGCAGTCTCAAGTGGTGGCTTTTGTTTCCCAGCCCTCATTCCTCAGCATCTGCTTTGAGTCTGTGGCCTCCCTTCCTCCCCATTTCAATTTCCACACCGCTACTCATCCTGCCTCTTGGAAAACTATGGTTCCTCTAAGGCTCATGCCACCTGCCTGCGCTACCCTTCTGCTTTCCTCAGTACTGGCAGCCCAGCAATCCTGGTGGTTCATTTTCATTTTTTTGTTGTTGTTGTTGTTTGATATGGAGATGAGGTTTTGCTATATTGACCAGGCTAGTCTGGAATTCCTGAGCTCAAGCATGCTCTGGCCTTAGCCTGCCAAAGTGCTGGGATTATAGGTGTAAGCCACTGCACCTGGCCTCATTCTCATTTTCTGAGACTTGGCCACTGGCTCCCAGTCTCCTTTTCTACACAGTTGCTGTCATCATCCTCAGTGACTTCACTGTCATGGCCAGCCCATCCAACACCCCACTGCTCAATCCCTTGACTCTGGCTGTTCAAAGCCTTTTTCCCCCTCTCCTCCTCAGAGGCCAGCTCCTGTGGACACAACCTGGGCTTTGTCATCACCAGAAGCTGCTCAACCTGCAAATTCACATGCTCATCAACCCAACCTTTCAAGGTCACTTGCTCAAATACTCCCCAAAGTAGCACTTCCCTCCCAAGTCCACTAGCTGGTGGAACTGGTTACATTATATAATATGCTCTGCCTGCCTTCCACAACCCAGGGAAAAAAAGTTAAATGTGGCTGGACGCGGTGGCTCATGCCTGTAATCCCAACACTTTGGGAGGCCAAGCAGAGTGGATCACAAGGTCAGGAGATCAAGACCATCCTGGCTGGTGGGATTGTAAACTAGTTCAACCATTATGGAAAACAGATATGGCAATTCCTCACAGGATCATAGAACACTAGATGTACCATATGGACCCCAGCCATCCCACTCCTGGGTATCATTACCCCACAAGGAGACACATATAAATTACTCTACATACAAAGACACATGTACCGTATGTTTATTGCGGCACTATCTCACAATAGCAGAAGACTTGGAATCAACCAAATGTCCATCTGTGACAGACTGGATTAAGAAAATGTGGCACATATACACCATGGAATACTATGCAGCCATATAAAAGGGAATGAGTTTGTGGTCCTTGTAGGGACATGGATGCAGCTGGAAACCATCATTCTAGCAACTATCACAAGAAAGAGAAAACCAAACACCGCATAGGTCTCACTCATAGGGTGGGAACTGAACAATGAGATCACTTAGGACGTCGGGAAGGGAACATCACGCACTGGGCCTATCATGGGAGGAGGGGGGAGGAGGGAGGGATTGCATTGGGGAGTTATACATGATATAAATGCATGGAAATTGATGGGTGCTGACGAGTTGATGGGTGCAGCACCACCAACATGGCATAAGTTATACATTGTACACAACCTGCACGTTATGCACGATGTACCCTAGAACTTAAAAGTATAATAAAAAACCATCCTGGCTAACATGGTGAAACCCCATTTCTACTAAAATACAAAAAAAAAAAAAAAAAAAAATTAGCCGGGTGTGGTGGCGGGCGCCTGTAGTCCCAGCTACACTCGGGAGGCTGAGGCAGGAGAATGGCGTGAACCCAGGAGGTGGAGCTTGCAGTGAGTGGAGATCGCGCCACTGCACTCCAGCCTGGGCGACAGAGCGAGACTCCATCTCAACAACAACAACAAAAAAAAGTGAATGTGTGGAAATCCTTTGTGAGCTACAGAGCGCTGCACAGATGTGAGGCACTATTTGAAGGCTGGGCACTAGTGAGGGTGAGGCCAGAAAGAGGAGAGGAGCAACACTGTCTGACAAGAGCAGAGACGACTGGGCAAGTGAGTCAGAGAACACGGGGACTCAAATTGGAAGCCAAGGGTGTCTGACACCATGGCCTCATGGAGGGTTCAGGAATATGATGCTTGAGGAAGCCGGTGTTGGCCTCAGACAAAAGAGAGGTACCCCCACAGAGCTCGGGAACACAACTACCCTGAAAGTCACTCTTCTGCAGAAGGACAGAGCAATTAAAGGTCTACCTCACTGGTGGAGAGGACAGCTTGGAAGTCAAATCTAGGCCTATTTGAAGGAAGCCTGCTCACTGCATTCACACATGCAGGCAGTTTGAGCCGGCAGGGGACCAGCTCATCCAGCTCTGCAGAGCCTAAAAAGGGGCACTCTGCCCAGGTGGAGGAGTCTTGAGCAGGGGGTACCAAGGTCAGCCCCAAAGCCAGCCTGTCCCATAGTGGAACCACATGCCATCCATCCTGGCTCAGCGACACCACCAATTGCTTTTGCTTCAGTTCCCTGCCCCTGAGTCCAGTATTTCTTCCCATGGTCACCACCCAGCTGACCCAGGCACTCGCCCGTGCTGTTAACTATAAATGTGGTTTGTGAATCAGTCCTCGTGTGTTTGATGACTGCTGCTGCGGGTGCAACAGAGCCTGGCAGGTAAGGGATGGAATGGGGTAGGGCTTGTAAGGAAACAGCATGACCAGCAAAAAGAAGGGGAGGCAGAGTCTTTGGGGACCTGACTGGAGAGAAGTCGATTCATTTGTTTATTCACTCATTCACACAACATGTATTTAAATATACGAAATGTGTCAGGTATTACTAGAGACACAATAGGGAACAAAACAGAATTTGCTCTCAAAGAGCGTCGTTCTCACAGGAGACAGGCAAGGACAAGACAGCTTAAAAATGGAGTGTGAGCTTAAAAACTGGAGAGAGAAGGTTAATATAAATTAATACTTGCAGGATGCTCTGCTATCAGTTGTAAATGACTCTAACAATGCATCCTCATGGCATTCCCTTTGCTTGAGACACCTTCCCGTCTTCATTGTGTGGAATGAACTCCTTGTATTTCAACATCTAGCTTGTCTTACCTCCTCCAGGGAGCCTTCCCTGACCCCTCCAACCCCCCAGTTAGAATCAGAAACCCATTTTCTGTGCTGCTGATACACCCCGTATTTACCCATATCACGGTATCTCATTCTATACTGTAATGATCAGTTTACGCATGTCTCTCTACCCAGGTGGTTAATAGTTTACACTTATTGAGTGCTTACTGTGTGTCAAATCTATTCTCATTTAATCAAAAAAGGAGATGTAGAGACTTGCTTCAAAGTTAGGAGCTGTAACTGGTGGAGCTGGGTCTGTCTGGCTCCAAAGACAGATGTTTTCCAGGCCAAGGCAGCCTCCTGGATGTGCAGACCTGGCCTCCGTTGGCAGTGGGAGCTCCATCCCAGTGTTTCTCCCCACAACACTGTACTGGGCTTTACATGGCTGCTTTTGCATATCCAGTGGTACTGGCCCAGGACCAGAGACAGGATAAGTGCCCCATAAATTACTCATGCATAAATGAATGGGGGGTCTGTGGGGGAGGGGTGGGAAGCCATTTCACCCCTGAGGCTAGATGGGCCTTTGTGGGTACCCTCAAGCTTAAGACCTTATAACATCATACCCAGCTCAGGTTCCTGGGGCAGCTCCTAGAGGCTCTTCCTTCCCTCCCATCCCACTCCTCTGCAAGGAGAGCCTCCAGTTCCTCCTGCTGCTGCCCCACTGTGGCCACCACCAGGCATCTCTGCAGAGGGAGCCACACGTGAGGTCACTGCTCAGGGACAGGATGAGGAAGAACCTGACTTGTAGCAAGCAGCTCCTCCAGACCACACCTCAGAGCCAAGCTCACAGAGCCATGGACAGGAGGGGAACAGAGGGGAGGGAGGAAGAACAAGGGGGACTCTTAGCCAGGGGTCAGCAGCCCTAGGCTCTGATCTGCACTCTGTTCCTAGCAAGCTTTGTGAGCTTGGACAAGTCACTTCCCTCGGTTTCCACCTCTGAACAACAAGAGGCAGGACTGATGCTCGCATGGGCCCTTCCAGAACTGACCTTCTCCTACCCGTTAGCTGGAGCCAATAAGGTGGCAGCTGGTGGCCAGAGAAGAAATGCCTCCAGGGCCAAGAGCCCAGGGAGCTAAAGTGGGGGTGTAGGATGGGGCTCAGGGAGGAGTCAAAGGGAACACAAATGGGAGCTGGGATAGTGCTACTAACCTTCAGCCAGCTGGGGCTGGAGAAGGGGAGGCATCCTAAGAGTGGCCTAGGGCCAGTCTTCTTCCACTGCCACTGTCTAGCTAGGATGTGACCTTAGGCAAGTCACTTCACCTCTCTCAGTTTCTTTCTTTTTTTTTCTCCCCACCAATGGACAGGTCACATCTATCTCAGTTTCTTTATCTGTTAAATAGAGGTACTGGTGGTCTTAACATTCTTCAAAGTCTACTTCTCAGTGAGATAAAAGGTATAGAAGTGCTTTGAAAAGTTAATGACCCACCTAGATGACAGCCACGGCTTGTTTCTTTTCTTTTCTTTTCTTTTTTTGAGACAGGGTCTCACTCTGTGCCCAGGCTGGAAGTGCAGTGGTGGATCATAAGCTCACTGCAGCCTTGATGTCCTGGGCTCAAGCAATCCTTCCACCTCAGCCTGCCAAGTAGCTGTGACTATAGGTGTGCTCTACCATGCTCAGTTAATTTTTTTTTTTTTTAATTTTTAGTAGAGATAAGGTCTTGTTGTGTTTCTCAGGCTGGTCTCGAACTCCTGGCCTCAAGCTCACCTCCCATCTCAGCCTCCCAAAGTGCTGGGATTACAGGCATGAGCCATAGCGCCCAGTCAGCCTGTTCCTTTGCTGGCCTCATGCCACTTTTTCTGGACTAGTCCTGTCATTCCAGATGAGCAAGCATTGATGGCCAGCCTGTTTGACCCATGGGTGATGGACCTTCCAAAGGGAGGCATCTAGCACTCTCCTCTCCACAGCATGCGGCTTCAGGTGTCTGCCTATCCTGCTCTAGCCAGATGACTTGTCCCTTTGACTTTGAACAGGGCCTCAGTGATGACCTCAATGGATTTCCCTCCCCTCTGCTGAGTGCCTCCCCTGGGGCTGAGTGAAGGTAAGTGCCCCATGCTGGTGAGAACTCCTACAAAGGGGCCCTGCTCTGGAGAGGAAGTGGAAGGTTGGGGAATGGTGAGAATTAGTGGCACCCTTCCCATTTCCTACAGTAGCCTTCCCCTCAGACCTGTAGGCTGCCTGTGGGAGAATTTGCCCCCTCTGTGAACCCTCTAGCTATAGGCTGTAACACCGCCACCTTAGGTCTCACCTTTGCCTAGCCTGAAATGCCCTCCCCCATTCTCCCATCTCTGAAATCCTATTATCTTTCAAGATCCAACTCAAAGGCCACCCCCTCCTTCCTCTTCACCCAATTGGCAGACTGCTCCTGGCACCATTAAGAGAATACTATTAAAATCCTGCTTTGTGTGCAGCTAATCCAATTAGCCTCAGGGGAAGGACTGGGGGCCCCACAGCATCTAGCACGGTGTCGAGACCTAAATGCTAGTTAGCATCTTTTCCCGCCAGCTCCTGCCACGTGGTTGTGGTCAGGGAACCAACACCCTTTCCTCCCATATCAGTAGCTCCCAGAGGCTCCCAGTTTCCCCATTAGAGGTTAAGTAAAATAAAAATAACTGCTCTCAGTGCCCTGTAGCTTGCAAAGCCTTTTCATGTAGCTTAAGTTGACTCATTTCACCCTCGGGACAGCCTCTGAGAGCAGTGTCTGTGGTCTCCACTTCAATGATGAGAAAGCTGAGCCCTTAAGCAAGGAGAGGCCTCTTGCCCAAGGCCCACAGGTGGGCAGTGGTGGAGACTAACACTCTGGGTTTTCTGACCTCAAATCTTGCTCAGGCCAAAGCTCTGGTTAGAAAAGATCTGGGCTGGGCCCCCACCTGGCCCAGGAACAGGTGAGCCAGGAACAGGCCCAGCCAGAAGAACAGGTAAGCAGGGAAGGGGTTCACTGTTGTTCTCCATTTGGGAGCGGGCAGTCACCTATCCTGGGTGCCAAAGGTTACCAAAGAGATGCGTGGCCACCTTAAGGGAGGCCTGGGAGAGGTGGGACGGGGAACTCAGATAAGTGCTTAACAAGGGGCTTCTGTGGCTCAGGCAGCTGAGTCAGGGAGGGGAAGAACCTCTTGTCTGATTTAGGCAACAGCCCTCCACACCCCCACACTGCAACCTGCAGTGTCCCTACCAGACCCCTGCTGTGGGCATGTGAAGGGGCCAGGAACATCCGTGGCCCAGAACAAGGCAGGATGAGGAGACATTCCTGTGTCAGGGTAACCCTGGGAGGTTCCCATGGCAACAGCCAGACAGTCCAGTGTGTGTCCCTGGGCCCAGCCGAAAAAGGCTGGGAGCCACTCTCAAAAGGAACATGTGTATCTGACCTTCCAGAAGCCAATAAGGGTGGTCAGGCTGGGAAAGGACGTGACCTACCACCACCTATGACCCACTCACCCTATCTGTCTGCACCACCTGTCACCCCAGGATGGGTATGAATGCCAGGCAATGGGGAAAGGCTGGGGCCTAGAGGACCTGGGGAGGCAGCAGGAGACGGGGGAGATCCTGGAGGAGGCACAGGGCCAGAGAGGGCATGGGTGGCAGAGGCTGGGCTGAGGGCACTGGGAAAAGGGTGGCTGAAGGAGCCTGGGAAGGAGGTGAGGCTGAAGAATGAGAGATAAGGATGGAAGGGGGAATGCAGACTGGGGACTACCGGGAAATGAGTTTTTGGGACTGGCCAAAGGAAATATAATTTTTTCCATTTGAGAGTAGAAGGCCCAAGAAGGCCACCCCCAACTCTAGTGATTCCTCCCAAGGACCCCTGAGCTGAGCTCTCAGGGAAGCAGGCCCTACTTGGGCAAGCTGGGAAAGCTCCCAGAGGGAAAGGCAGAAAGCCAAGTGCTAAAAATGCCAAGTGCTGAAACTGGAAAAGCCCAGCCCAAACCCTGGGAGGCCAAACGGACACGTGGCGGAATCCAGTGAGTCTACCCACAGGCTCCCCCAAGCCCTTCCCAGGCCAGAGCTATCCCCAAGCCCTGTGGGAAAGAGGGAATGCTGTCTCCTGGCTCTAGCCTCACTGGACTCATCTCTACACACTGGACCCATCGTCAGGAGATCATCTGAAGACCTGGACCCTGGGCTCCTCCCCCCTACCAGTGCTGCATGGGTGTGTTAGAGAGAAGGGCCTTGTGGCCTGTGATGAGTATGAGAATCGCCTCCCAGGGGCATCCCAGAGAGTGGGCGATCAGAGCAGCCAATGTCACTGGCACCCCGGCCCTCCCTAACCTACCCCTTGGGTTCATGGCTCTCTTTTTCTTCCTGATTCAGCAGCTTCAGAAACCTCCAGCTCAGCAAATCTACTTCCTGAGTGGGTAAGGAAGAGGAGGGGGCTTAGGGGAACCTGGCAGCCTCCCTGAGCGTTCGTTATGCAAACGAAGGAAATGAGCCCTAAAAATGAAACTGAGAGGGCCGGGCGCGGTGGCTCACGCCTGTAATCCCAGCACTTTGGGAGGCCGAGGCGGGCAGATCACAAGATTAGGAGATCGAGACCATCCTGGTTAACACGGTGAAACCCCATCTCTACTAAGAACACAAAAAATTAGCCCGGCGTGATAGCAGGCACCTGTAGTCCCAGCTACTCGGGAGGCTGAGGCAGGAGAATGGCGTGAACCCGGGAGGTGGAGCTTGCAGTGAGCTGAGATGGTGCCACTACACTCCAGCCTGGGTGACAGAGCGAGACTCCATCTCAAAAAAAAAAAAAGAAAGAAACAAACTGAGAAGCCCCAAGGGGCCACAGTGAAAGTCACCACCCTCTGGGAACCCAAGTAGGCCAGTTTGCATCCCCTTTCCCAGGCCCAGCCACCTGCCCCAGGACACTGAATCCTACCTACCTTCTAGCCTGAATCTCTCTCTCAGCAACCCAACTTTACCAGTCAGCTGTTCAGGCAGCAAGAATTTTGAGCACCTACAGAAGGTGAGCGACATGAAGAGGATAAAACTAGGCTTCTTCGAGGAGCAGTGGTTCATAGTCCTGGGTACCAAATCCTAAAGCCTCCCCAGCCCATATCACCGATCTTCTGCCTGAAAGTTCTTCCTTAGATCTAACTGCAGTTACTCCTGCTGCAGAAAGCAGGTTCCACTGGACTATAGGCTTCTCTTTTTTAGTTTTTTATTGTTGTTGTTGTTGTTTTGTTTTGAGCCAGAGTCTTGGTCTGTCGCCTAGGCTGGAGTGCAGTGGCACGATCCTGGCTCACTGCAACCTCTGCCTCCCAGATTCAAGTGATTCTCCTGCCTCAGCCTCCCGAGTAGCTGGGACTAAAGGCGCCTGCCACCAGGCACGGCTAATTTTTTGTATTTTAGTAGAGATGGGGTTTCACCATGTTGCCCAGGCTGGTGTCGAACTCCTGAGCTCAGGCAATCCGTCCGCCTCAGCCTCCCAAAGTGCTGGGATTACAGGCATGTACCATAGCACCCGACCCAACTTTAGGCTTCTTAAGGTGCCTCTGTATTCACAGTGCCTCTCTGTTTCTGGTACACAATAGACTTTATAAATGTTTGCTGAATTAGTGGTCCTTGTTCCATCCCCAGCCTGCCCTAACCCCTGTCCCACCCATGAATTCAATGAGCTATACCTTTAAGCCCTTAAATAGTGTTACATATTCACTTGCTAAATAACACAGACATCAGTTACAGCCCTTTCTAGAACCTATAGTCCATCCCCTCCTGCCTGAGTAGTCACACCACATTATTCTGTCCCCTGTACATCCTGGGTATTTCCAAGATCGTCAAGAAGCCCAGTGTATTGCCGAAGGGACTGAGGTTAGATCTCAGGGAGGACTTCCTAGAGAATAGCCAAGGGGAATCTGGTCATCTTGGGAGGGCTGGCCAGTGGAGCAGGCCCTGGGGTGAGTGAGGTAGGGTCTGAGATTTTGGGGACAGTGAGTAGTGGGAGAGGCAAGGTCTGGAGCAAATGTGGAGCCAGGGTGCCACCTAGTGGCTCCCTCACCTCCCCAGCCCCAGAAGCTCTTCCTTCTGGGCCTGGGTTCTTTTCCCTCCTCCACACCCTTCCCTAAAGAAGGCAGTAATTTTTGAGAGCCCAAAACAGGAGAGGCATTTTTCTTGCATTGCTTTATTTAATCTCTTCCCCAGCCCTTCCATTGCCTTTTTTGAGGATAAGAAACCCAAAGTTCCCAGAGATTAACTTGCCCAAGATCACTTAGCCTGGATTTGAGCCCGAGACTCAGACTCCAAAACCCACACTCAATTTGCTACATCTCCCAGGGGTGCGGCCAAGGCAGCTGTGAGCAAAAGGAGAAGTGTCAGCTTCTCAAGAGCCTAGAGTTTGTTGGAAGGGCAAGGCAAGGGCAAAGGGGGATACAGGACAAGGAGGGAAGTACCAGTGCCTGGGATGGACCCACCCATTCAGGCAGAGGGTGTGGGGTGTCCCCCGTGCTTAGAAACCACCCAGCATCATAGCTGCAACAGCACTTTATTGGGATCTGAGTCTACAGTTCACATAGGGAGGTGAGGCCATGAGAGAAGCAGGGGTTAAAAAAAGGGGGACTTCACCCCCTGGGGACAGCTGCTTCCAAACCCAGCAAAACCCCAGGGAAAGTCCTCGTGCTGGGCCTCGAGCCAGCAACTGTAGTCAAATCCCAAGGCACCGGTCAGCATGTGGGTCAAAGGGGCCCACTCTGGGGACATACACACAAGAGGATGAAAGCTCTTTAGCTTCAGAATCAGATTGCCTTCCCCACACCCCACCCCAAAACAGGCTCCTCTCCCATCTCCCCCTTCACAGTGACAAAACACAAGCCCACATCCCAGGGCCTGGAGTATCTGCATACATTTGCATAGACGGAAACAGGTCCAGCTAAGGCCTTCTTCTAGATAAAGTGACATCAGTGCAGGGCTGGTGATTTTGCTTTACTGTGTGAAAGATATCTGAGGACACCAAACAAGCCAGGACAGAGTCTACCCTCCAGGAGTTAGATAACGCTGGCATCTTGGGCTGGGCCAGGCCAAGGCCATTCACCGTGCAGCAGGGTGTCAGCCCCGGTGGTGGTGGTGGTGGTGGCGGCTATGGCTGTGTCCCTCCGTGGGCCCCGCAGCTCTTGGGCTCTGTGAGTGCTTGTCCTTCTTCCCTGACCTGTGGGGAGAAAAAGGCCTTTAGCGGACAATACTATGTGATGAAAATGGGTTCCCCGAGGAGAGAGGACCCTGCTCCTCCCAGTGAAGCTGACTTGAGCAGGCACTGCCAAGCATATGGGGGGAAAACCTGGTCTCCCAGGATGAAGGCTCCAGTCAGGAAGGCAGGAAGATGGGGATCTCCCTCGTCCCCTCGGCCATGCAGGTAGAGGTAGGGCAGGGCAACTCAGGAGAAAGAATCCCCCCGCCCAAAAGGGGACTGCTCAGGACCACTCTGGGGTAGGCATAGGCAGCTTCCTGCCCTCAAGGGAAGAAAGGAAGCGGACCTGGATGACTTTTCTAAGGGAAGCCAGCTGGGGACCAAAAGTAGGGATACATCCTCAAACTAATGACCCTTGCTCTTCACATCCTCCCAACTGCCTCTGTCCCACCCGACCCAACTCCCCCACAGCTGCCCACCTCTTCTTCAGTGCTTTGTCTCCAAAGAAGTGGCTGAAGATGAAGTCCTCAAAGTCATCTACTTCATCATCATCACCTGTCTGTTGCACAGCCACCTCCTCCAAGCTGTCCTCCAGGGCATCCACAAAATCCCGGAAGCGGAGGCGGTCATGACGGAAGATGCCGTCCTCACCAAAGAAAGCAGGCCAGAGGGGTAGCTCCTTGGTCAGCTGCCCAGCCCAGGGCAGCCGTGCCAGGTATGTTCTTAGCAGAGAGGCCAGCTCCTGTTGCCGCACTGGGGCTAGCTCTGTGCCGAAGAAAGTCAGGCCCTCCTGCCGGGCACACTCATCCACACCTGAGCAGCCCTGGGGTGCCCGGTACTTGGGCCTCAACAGCTCTGCCCAGGATGGCAGGGGGTCATGGCTGTCCTTAGCCCCTTCCCTCCACCGAGGTTGCTTCTGCTTTTCTCCAGAGGAGTGGAAGCTACCACTTTTCCTTGGGGGTTCCTTCAGGCCCTGTCGCTTGCCCTCCTTCTTGCTCCCCGACTCCTCCACCCTTGGCCTGCCCTCCTTCCACCTTCCTGCCGGCTCCCTGTCCTCCTGACCTCCCCTATTCTTCTTCCGTTCCCGGCCAGATTCTTCCTTCTTATGGTTCCAGTGCTCAGCCTTCCGGTCCCTCTGCCCATCCCACCACTTTTCCTTTCCACTCCACTCCCTGGAATTCTGGAAGTGGGACTTCTGGTGCCAGGCCTCTGAGGCATTGGCAGAGACCCCAGGGTCCCGGCCCCCGTTCTCCAGGCTCTGCAGTTTCTGGGCCAATCTGTGGCCCAGCTCAGCCAAGCCAGCATGAGCTGGGTCCCCATGGCCGGCATCCTTCAAGCTCCTCTCCAGATCCTGCTGTACAGACCCCAGCAGCCGTCGCTGCTTCTCCAACTCTTGCCTTAATGCCTGTGCCTCAGCCTCCAGCTGTTCCTTCTGCTTCAGGAAGCTGAGTTCTGGCTCCTGTTCCCTGGGGCCTTGCTCCTTGATGGCCTTGTCACCCTGTGGGCCTCTACCCCCACTGAGGCACACTCCATCCGTGCCCCGGACACAGTCGGCCTCCAGCCCCTGGAGCCGGGCCCGCAGCTGCTGCAGCTCTGACTCCAGAGCCCGCTGGAAGGCTTCGCCCTGCTGCAGAGCACCCCGGAGCTGGGCATTCTCCTCCTCTAGCCCTTTGGGCTGGTGCATAAGGCTCTGAAGCTCTTCCTTCTGGGCCTGGAATATGGTTTGGAACAAAGGAAGTCACAAAGAGTTCTTGTCAGGATAGCCCCAATGCTTTCTACGCCAATTCCATTCCATTATAGTGAGCAGGTGGCCTGAGCCCCTTTTATGGCCTGGAACACCCAGAGGATTTGGTTTTCATCCTCTACCCCATCTCCATCATGAATGAGACACAGGGATCCCCAAATTCCATCTTGGGTCTCGGCACATATTTATATATATATGTCTCTATATAAGCACACATTTCCTAGATTCACCTAAGGATAACCAATGTGTGGCTCTCACGGTTTTGTTTCCACTTCCTGTACCTGGAACAGTGTTAACTGATCATGGCACTTGGCATGTTATTTAAATCCTTTTCCACACAGTGCTCCAGGCAGACTACACCAGTCAATCACAGGTGATACCATGTATGTTTTATGTACCATGTAGAACAGGTATGCTAGCCCTGGCCCAAACCTTAGCACAGGGATGTGAACCAAGAACTGGGAAAATGCCCTGACTATAGTGGGAGAGGGGAGGTTCAGGATGTGTGGGTAAATAGGAAACATTCCTTTTGGGGGAGAATGCTAGGACAGACACCTGGCCTAGGTGGGTTACCCTAGCCCAGCCCCTCCTGCCTATGCCCACCTGCAGCTGGGCCTGCAGTAGCCGGATGTCCTGATTCTCTTTGGCCAGCTTGTCCAGCAGAAGACCCATGTTCTGCAGGCTGGGGACATGGTCAGGAGGCACTGAGGACTGCAGCTGTTCCCTTAGCCCATCCTGAGGGCAGAAGAGCCTGTTATGCCATGCTACCCCACAGCCCAGGTTCTCCCCAGCCAGGCCCCACCTGCCTCTGGAGACATTCACATATACCTGCCTGTCCCCTACAGCATCCAGCAGCTCGGGGTCTGACCCAGTGTCCGGGAGGACCTGCAGCTCCACTTCCTCCATGGGCCCTGTGGGAAAGGGAAGTCCTGAAACTGGTCCTGAGGCACACAGAGCCCATTCTCCCCACACCCTCCCATTCACACAGTCACCACTCCTGTTCAGGACCCACCCTGTGGCTGAGAGGTCTGGTGAGGTAAAGGGCCAAGGGGCACCCTGAACAGCTGACAAGGCCACTAACTGAGAAGTAAATGTGAGCCCCCAGCACCCCTACTCCTGACCCAGAGAACCAAAGAACACACAAAACCCCCCAGCACAGGCCAGGCCCCTCCCTACTCACCAGTCTCAGACTCTGAGAGGCCACCTAAGGATAAAGACAGAGGAGTCTGATGAGGCCCTCAGAGAGGGGTGAGGTGAAATAAGGTGAGAACATGGCAGGAGGGCAGGCAAGTGTGGAAGCCCAAAGCCCCAGCCTCAGAGGTACCACTCACCCGAGAAGAGGAGGACCCCCAGGCCCAGCAGAACCAGGGCCCCGAGGAGGCACATGTTGAGGGAGATGCCCAGCTCCCCGCCTGCACCCTCACCCCCAGCCTGGTTCTCCACAGCCAGGGGCGCCACGGGCTGAGGTGGGCCGGCCTCCCAGCCCCGCCGTCTCCGCAGACCCTCCACGTCCACGTCGGTGTCATCCTCACTGCTGGAGCAGTGGCCCTCCTCTCTGATCCAAGCTAGGGGAAAGAACAGGGACAGGGCAGTGAGGTGACTGGAGAGACGGGAAGACACAGGGAGAGAGGGGAAGCAAAGGAAGGCACAGGGAGGGAGGTCCTCAGCCCTGACCCCAGAGAGGGGCACATGAAGACCCTGCCCACTTGCCCACTTCTGCCTAGGCATTGATGACTGCCCCTGCCCAGTTTGGAGGCAGGAGACCAGTGCTGTCAATGTACAAGCTATAAAAGCCATTTTCATCCTGAAAGTATCCTCCTTCCTCAGTGTGTGCCGTGCATCAAACCTCTGCAGCTATTAATATCCTCCTGGGTCCCCTCCAAACTCTCTGGCCACTCCTTCCCATTCTCCCTCCCAGGCTCTTCCCTGATCCTATAGTCGGTGGTTTCCCTAGCACCATTTCAGGTTCTCTGCTCTTCTCACTGTACACATATTCACAACTCTCTCACCACCACTGACACCCCGCTTCAGCAATGAGTCCTTAGTGTGTAACTCCTGACTTGACATCCCAGAGCTCCAAGCCTGTATGTCTGACTGCCTACTGGCCACTCCCTCTGGGACCAAACATTCAACACACTGCCCTGCAAAGTGGTTCTTTGCTAGTGTTTTCCCAATTCAGGGGAAGGCACCGCTGCCACCACCTAGCTAACCTAAGCCCTCCCTTTCCACCTCACATCCAGACAATTTCACAGTTCTACACTGAAACATCTTGACAGTCTACCCCTGTTCACAACCCACACTGTACCTGCGTTAGTTCAGGTCTGCATCTTCTTTCTTTTTTTTTTTAATATTTTTTAATTTTTATTTATTTTTATTTTTTGAGACAGGGTCTGGCTCTGTCGCCCAGACTGGAGTGCAGTGATGCGATCACAACTCACCGTAACCTCTGCCTCCCAGGCTCAAGTGATCCTCCCACCTCAGCCTCCCAAGTAGCTGGGACTATAGGCATGCATCATTACGCCCGGCTATTTTTTTTTTTTTTTTGTATTTTTTTGTAAAGATGGGGTTCCCAGGCTGAGCTCAAGTGATCCACCTGCCTCAGCCTCCCAAACTGCAAGGATTATAGGTGTGAGCCACCACACCCAGCCTATTTTTATTTTTATTTATTTTATTTTATTTATTTATTTTTATTTTATTTTTTGAGGCAGAGTCTACCTCTGTCACCCAGGCTGGAGTGCAGCGGCACGATCTTGGCTCACTGCAACCCCTGCCTCCTGGGTTCAAGCAATTCTCCTGCCTCAGCTTCCCAGGTAGCTGGGAAGTAGTTGGGACTACAGGCGTGCACCACCACACCCGGCTAATTTCTGTATTTTTAGTAGACACGGGATTTCACCATGTTGCCCAGGCTGGTCTCAAACTTCTGACCTCAGGTGATCCACCCACCTTGGCCTCTCAAAGTGCTGGGACTACAGGCGTGGGCCACCACACCCAGCCGCCTATTTTTATTTTCTTTTTTCTTTCTTTTTTTTTTTTTTCTGAGATGGAGTCTCGCTCTGTCGCCCAGGCTAGAGTGCAGTGGCGCGATCTCGGCTCACTGCAACCTCCACCTCCCGGGTTCAAGGGATTCTCCTACCTCAGCTTCTCGAGTAACTGGGACTACAGACGCATGCCACCACGCCCGGCTAATTTTTTATTTTTAGTAGAGATGGGGTTTCACCATCTTGGCCAGGCTGGTCTTGAACTCCTGACCCTGTGATCCACCCACCTCGGCCTCCCAAAGTGCTGGGATTACAGGCATGAGCCACCGCGCCTGGCCAATTTTTATTTTCTTTAGAAACAGGGTCTCGCTTTGTTGTCCAGGCTAGAGTGCAGTGGGATGATCATGGCTCACTGCAGTCTTGAATTCCCGGGCTCAAGCAATTCTCCTACCTCAGCCTCCCAAAGTGCTGAGATTATAGGTGCAAGCCACCGTGCCTGGCCCAGGTCTGCATCATCTTTTCCTGACCAGTGCAGTTGCCTCCTAAATGACCCCCAGGCCCTCCATCCTGTCACTCAACAGGGACCAATTCCTATACTCCTCTGCCACAAGCCTGGAACAGAACTCCTTAGCACAAGACAAGTGGTCCCCACTCCTTTGCTGATGCTGCAGCCTTGGCCTAAAATAATCTCTTTCCCCTGCCCTACGTACCAAAAGCCTACTCTGTGCTCAGGGCTCCACTCAAATGTCACCTCTCACTGTCCCAGCCTCTCCCTTGCCCTCAACCAGTCTCCTGACTGAATGGCCTCTCCCTCCTTTGGGAGTACCTTAATTATATTTCTGTACCTCTCTTAGGTCTGATATGCACCTTGGCTCAGTCTGATCTGCCGCTTACATAGGCGGTAACCACTCATCTTCCCTCTGCCCAGGCCCAGGGCCAGCACAAGGAAGGGACTCCAGAATGAGGGTTGAATTCTGGAGGCAAGAAAAGAGGAGGCCCCCATGGCAGAGAGGAAAGAGTCAACCAGATGTGGGCCCTGCCCCTTACCAGCAGTGTGACCTTGGTCAAGTCATTCAACCTTTCTGGGCCTCAATGTCCCAGGGGTAGTGGTGAGAAAGGAGAGCACCAAGGTGCTCAGCCCCAGGGCCTGGACCAGAGCATGTCCTCTGTGGCTGATCCCTCTCCCATACCTTCTAGAAGGAGAGTGACAAGAGAGACAAGGAGGACTCTCACCTGCTTTGGGGGTTGAAGGCAGGTTCTGTGGAGGGCTCTGGCCTTCCAGGTCCTGTGTGTCTGGTCCCAGGTCTGTCACCACGGTGGTCTCCTGCAGGTCTCCCTGGACTACTGTGTCTCCGGGACCAGGAGACTCCACACCACAAACATCATCTTCCAGGGTGCCCTAATGCAGATGCAGCAGTGAGCAGCTGCTAGCCCTCCCTACCTCCCTTCCTTCCCACAGGGAAGCTCCTCACCTTGACCTCAGCCTCCTCTGTTAGAATGCTGCCAGACTGAGGGCTTTCAGTCTGGAAGAGTGTCCCTGTGGTAGGAGAAAAGGCCCAGAAAAACCCACTGCCCCAGCTGAATTTCCTATGCAGTCCTCTTGTCTCCCACGGGCCCCTACCAGGTTGGAAGGGGCAGGAAAAAGCCAGATGGAATGAGAAAAGGAGTTTGTCAACTGAGATTAACGGAGGAACTAAAACGAACCAGTCTCCCTTTCTCTGAGGAAACTGGGAAACCCCAAAATATGGAGAATAGCTTTGTCCAGTAAGGCACGTCCTAAGCAGGGCCTGGTACCTTCTCCATCCATGGTCCCAGCTAATTCTTCCCCATCTGCCTTGGAGGGGCTGTGAGGGGCCTGCAGGGCTCTCTCAGATTCTGGGTCCATCCTAGATGCCGGGCCCAGCGTCTCCACGGGTAGGCTCTGGGAGGAGAAGTGCAAGGAGAAGGGCTGCACCCGAGAATGGGGCCCCAGTCCACATCCCAGAAACACACACGTTCAGTCATGAGCTGGCCCGAAAAGGGGCTCCAGGCAGCACCAAGTGCTTGGCCATTCCCCAGCCTCACTCACTGCGAGGAGGAACTTTCAGGGGCCAGGTTTCCGCTACACAGAGAAGCACCACCACACCAAGGCACTGGATGCAGCACAAACCTGGTGCCCCCCTGCCAGGAGGTGAGCTACAGCCTAGATTTCCCTCCCCTCAAGATCAGTAGCACTTCCTTCCCCACAGATGAACAACCCAGATATTATAATATTAAGGGTGGGAGGAAGGCAAGAGAACAAAGTTCCCTGGGTGCCCACGGGTCACAGTTATGCCTCCCAGGGTGTCACTGCAGCTGCCCTCTCAACTGGACAACTACTTACATCTCCCAAGCCTTTCTGGCCTTTCCCACTGGCCCCTGACACTCCCCCAACACCCAGCAGCTGCTCACAGAAGCCCAACCCACCCCAACCACAGACAGCCTGTCTCCAAGGTGTTCTCAGCCTGAATATTCAGCCCTGGCCACACAGCCTTGGCCTCCTCCCTCTGCCTACTCCCCTTCCACAGGGCCCTGGCCTGCCACCACCCCGTGGCTCCAACTACCCCTTTGAGAATAATGCTTCAGGCCGGGCGCGGTGGCTCAAGCCTGTAATCCCAGCACTTTGGGAGGCTGAGACGGGCGGATCACGAGGTCAGGAGATCGAGACCATCCTGGCTAACATGGTGAAACCCCGTCTCTACTAAAAAATACAAAAAACTAGCCGGGCGAGGTGGCGGGCCCCTGTAGTCCCAGCTACTCGGGAGGCTGAGGCAGGAGAATGGCATAAACCCGGGAGGCAGAGCTTGCAGTGAGCTGAGATCCGGCCACTGCACTCCAGCCCGGGCAACCGAGCGAGACTCCGTCTCAAAAAAAAAAAAAGAGAGAATAATGCTTCATCTTAGTTGTGTCTTTGCCATTTTCAAAACATTTTTATTCTCATGGTCCCTCCTACAAGGCAAAAATCATGACCCGCATTTTACAAGAGGGGACAGAGAGGTGAAATGGCATGCCCAAGGTCCCCCAGCTGTCAACAAAGACACCTCAACAGGAGGCCAGGGCTCTGAGAGCCTGGTGCCCGCCTGCTCATACCTGCCTTCCCTCTGCCAGCGAGTCTCAATCCATGTATCTTGCTCCAGCATCATCCCCAAGGTCAACTCCTTACTCCCAGCTGGGTTCCTCAAGGGCACCTCAAACTCAACATATTGAAACCAAGCTCCTCCCCTCCTCCCCTCCTGGTGGCTCTAATATACAAAGTCGCAAGGTCTTGGAACTCTCAGAGATGCCTTTGACAAATTTTTGCCATCCCTTCTCTAGCCACTCATTTCCCCATCCTGCCAGCCCCCTTCTCCCTCCTCAGTGGGCTTCTGCCCCACCAGCTGCTACCTGGACTTCTGCAGGGGGTGTTCAAAACACTCTCTCCCTGTTCCCACCCAGGCTGCACAGTGGCTTCACCCTCTGCCCAAGACAATGATTGTCCTGATCCCTCTAACCCAAAGCCCCACGTTGATTTCCCATCAGGATGAGGCCTGAAGGCCTCAGCCAGGCCCTTCAGGTCTCTTCCAGGGGTTCCGAGGTTCTGCCCCCAACCTCACTCCAACACTGGCTCCAATCCACATCTCCACATCACCCATGGGTGTCCCACAGTCTCCCCCAGCATGGCTTTCCCCACTATCGCCTCGGGACCTTTGTTCACATTGGTCTCTCCATTCGAAATCCCTCCCTACTTGTCTCGGCTTACCGAACTGGTCCCTTCCTTCACAGCATGGTCCAAGTGCCAACACCTGACCCCTGGGGCCCGATCTCCTTCTTCCTGCTACTGGAGTTCCTCTAACAGCCAGCAGGAAGTGATGCAAGTGACCATCAGGACTAAGGAAAAGGACCCACCAAGAAAGAAGCCCAGCACTGCAGAAACACCCCCCAACCCTGTCCCCATGGTTCCCAGGCCTGCTCTTCCTACCTCAGAGCCAGCAAGCACCCAGCTATTATCAGAGTCTGGGCAGGAGGCCATAGTTGCTGAGGTCCCTGAGGCTGCTGTGGCTGCCACCTGCAGAAGAAAGCTCTCTTAAGGATGGGTGCTCCCTTCAGGAGGGGCAGGATGCAGAAAGCAGCCTTGGCTGGGTTCCAAGGTTCAAGTGCTGGGCAGCAGCCTCCAGAACCAAGCCTGGTTCCAGTCCTTCTCTCCCTGATACCCCAATTCTTCTAAGCAGTGTTTGCCTTGCAAATCAGAACCTGCCAACAGCCACAGAGAAGCCAGCCTTTTCCAGGGACCAACAGGGCCTTGGAAAACTGAACTGACCTTGAAAGGTCAAAGTAGCATAGGCTGGAAAGGCTCTGGGGAATTCCAGTCCAGCCCCCTGACATTTTAGTCAGGGAAGATTAAGCCCAGCAAGGTTGACAGACTTGACTTGCCAATAAGAAGCCTTGTTAATAAGAAGAGCAGGAAAACAACACAGCCCTCCCTTCACAACACCAGGTACCTACACAATCACTACCTTCTCCCCCAGGTCCTGCAAAGGAAGACTTGATGGCCTCCTTCAGCCCTAAATGTCCCACCACTTGCCCAGCATAAGTCCTTGGTATGGTCTAGTTCAATGGTTCTCAATCTTGGTTGCACATTGGAATCACCTAAGATTTTGATTCAATTGAGTTGGGGTGTAGGCCCAGGCGTGGGTCTTTTTAAAAACCTCTCAAATGATTCTCATGCACACCCAGGGTTGAGAACCACTGGCATAGCTTAGATCCACCTGGATGCACCTTTTATAAGTCTCCTCATCACTCTCAGCTCCATTATAAATTCTGTTTACCTTCTTAGTAATCGCCAGAGTTTGGTGTTAGGGAACTTGAAGGTGACTGGGAAAATGGATTTATGGCAACTATCATGTATATATACACTACTTTATAGCTTGCAAAAAATAGACAAAAATCAGGGCTATGGTCCTGCACCCCGTTAATCTGCTCTGACTTGATAGGGACAGGGGAGGGAATCACTCCAGTTTCCAAAGCCTGACTGACACAAAGCAGGGTAAGAAGAGAGGGATCCGCCCCTTCATTGAAGGCTAAGACAGTTCCCTCAGGCAGCTCCTGTTGGGACCAGGCATAAAGGTGGAAGGATAGATGAGCTGACCTCTCAAGAGTACTGGATTGTGATCCTTCAGAAGAGGATAAATGACTGCTTCCCGAGCACTTCATAAGGAAACTCAGGAAAAGGGAAGTGAGGCTGGGACAGTACGGCAGTTCTACCTTCGAAACCAACCACATTATCCCCTTCCGTTTGAGCTGTTTTCAAGTCCCACGTGGTGCCCTAAATAACCTCCTGTGGCTCCTGCCAGTCAAGATCCAAGTCCTGGATAGGTCTTTCCCAATGCCCATCCTCCCAGACACATGCACCCATCCCACACGGAGACAGGAGAATGGCTGCAATGACTTCCCTGTACCAAGTCCAACAGGACACCCTGGCATGCATCTCTAAGTATCCATAGAGCCATAGCTGTTCAGCCTTCCGCTTGTGGCTCCGCCCCCGCCATTGTCATCATCTCCCCATCCCCAGTTGCTGTTAACAGGTGGTGGCAGGAAGGAAGTGGCAGCAGCTTGGGCTGAAGTCCCTGTTTATCCCTAGCTGTGTGTACAGCCTGCTCAGGTCCTCTAGAACCAGGCACCATGGCAACCACAGTGATGTCAGACCCACTGTCTCCATGGAAACCAGCAAAGGTATTTGGGTCAACAAAACAAATACTTATGAGGCCCAAATAGGAGACACTCTGAAGCTCCTATACTCTGGGTCCCAAACCCTGATATCTCTCTCTTGGTTAGGTTAACCCAGGATTCAAAAAAATACCCCTCTTCTCCCAAGCCAGCATCTCACTGCCTTATTAGGAAGTTCCTTCTGCTGTCTAATCTCCACCCTTCCCTGCTGTGTTTCTAGATCTTTTTCTTTTCATCGACCTTCTGGAAGAAAACCCACCTCCACTCCCTCCCCCCACCCCCTTCTTTTCATTCAGGCAGGATTCAACAAACACCTCCTGTAAGGATTATGACAGAGACTTCTGCTATTTCTAAAAAACAGCTAAAGGGGGAGCTCTCCCACTCAGTACAAAGCTAGGAAGTCTCGTCTCTAGTTAATTTAAACTCTTCTAACAGTTGCGCCTCCAAACCTCTAAAGCAAAGGATCTAGGGCCACTTGCCTGGGGTTCCTGTTTTGTTAGTGTTGGCACCTGGCCCTCCTCCCCCAGCCCGGAAATCAAAAGCAGTTCATTCCTTCTAGATTAGTTCCCCCTTCCCTTTTCCTTATTCCACCCCCGTCACAGGGAATCTGTGGACCCCTTCCCAGCTAAGGCATTACCTGACCCAGCTCTTGCTTCGTTCGGTCTTCAGCTTAACCTGTTGCTGGCTTCCCTTCGTTTGCAGCCCGAGAAGAGAATCATGTGACCAGAAACTGACCAATGAAAAGTCAACATCCCCAAGTGGGCGGAAACTTTTGGCCAATAAGAGGAGGAATTGAGAGTCAGGGGGAGGGGAAGGGAGGTCTAGCGGCAGGGCCCCTGAACTTGAGCTTACCGGGTGGGCGACCGGGGTCTCAGCTAACTGAATCCTGAGTTTCCTGCCCTTCTTTCCCAGTGTCTAAACAGTTTCTAGAGAGAACCCCCCCCAAACTGAGAGAAAGGCAGAGGGTGCCGTTTTCTGAGATGACGAAGACAAGGGGCCAGGTTGGTCCCAGGATAGACAGAGACAGCTGTGAGATGGGGGAAGGGAGAGAGACAGGTCGCAAATCCAGGGTATGGAAATAGCCCTCCTGCCATTCTCCCCAATCTGCTCCAGCACAGGTTGCTTAAAAGATGCCATTGCTACTTTTAAAAAAACGGTTGGGGGACGGGAATGATCTGAAAAACATCCCAAAATGAAATTGGCTGGAACAGGAGTAGCCCCTCCCCTCACCCTTAGAGCTACACTTGCTCCCTAACCCAAACAACTGGGAGGTGGGTGGGGTGCTAAACCCAGAAGAGCTCAAGCACTTGTCTTCCAGAGGCTTTGGTGCCAAATCCTCCTGGCTCCAGGCCTGGACCAGGAATATGCTCAGAAAGGAAACTCAGTTTCTCACAGCTGAGACACAGGGGGATGGGCGGGGAAACACAGACCTCCCTAAGCTCAGCGGCTTATACCAGGGTCAGTTCAGGGGCCAAATCTGCCATTCCCACTCCCAGGGACCCTGGGGAGTATACATATCCTCAACCCCTAAGCACCCTACCCAGCAGTGACAGTGGCTCATTCCAGCCTTTTAACACAGCAACAGCAAGGAGTCCTTGTCTGGGATTTTAAAGTCATTTTATTAATCCAACAGTACAAAAGACCCCCCACCACCACGGCATTCTGCCATCACTTTCTTCCAAAAAGTAGTGGAGTGAGAGGGCAAGAGGGAGCAGATCCAGGCAAAGACACTCCCCTAGGAGCCATTTTACAAAATGCGGAGCGGGGAAAGACAACACAAAAATAGCAACAGATAAATGGGGCAAACAGAACCACAAACACAAGAGGTGAGCAGCGGGGTGGCTGGCGGGAGGGTTGCCACCTACACCGTTTTAGTGTGGGGGACACTGGGAACGATGCCCAGAGGCTGCTCTCTCCTTCCGGCCTCGAAGGTTGTCAGCTCCACCAGAGCAGGGTCTTCTCTCCTCATGCCAGGAACTGAGAGAAGTGGGGGTAGGGGACCACTAGGTCTTTGCCACTATACCTCGAGCCGGGGAACCCCTAACTTCTCTGAGGAGGGCCTGCTTTCCCCACCCCATGGAGGAATGTATGCATGAACCAAAAAGGAGAACGAGCAGCGCTAAGGTCCTCATCAGGCCCCAGGCCCGTCTCTGGCGGGCAGTGCTCAAAAAATAAAAAAGGACAAATAAAGCCCAGTGTAGGCCTTTGGCTGAGAGGAATGAGAATTGCTAATCACCAGGCCCAAGATATGAAAGAATAGCAGAGAAGCAACAATCTCCAGGCTCCTCTGCCTTTTGAGTACCATGGCAATGAGGATGCCGCCACATCCCCTACCCACCCACAGGCTGTGACAGGGCCTCACCTGGATCTTTTTGTCAGGGAAGAAATGAGGTATAAGGGCTCTGCGCCTTTTCAAGCTTTCCTTCAGTCAAGCCAGGAAGGCAGGGGAATAAGGGCACCGAAAGCTGAAGAACACACGGAGTATAATGTGCAACAGATGGGCTAGGGGAGGAGGGTATCACCAAAATCCAGACTTTCAGGACAGCCCAAACTTCAAATATTCTGGTCTGTCAGATAACATATCCCAATTTTTGGCAAAAATATGGTCATTAGGAGAAAAGCACAAGAGAGGCTGAGAAAGGACCAGTGACTTTGGTATGAGGAAGATATGTCCTGACAGCATCTCTCACCTACTGTCTTGAAGCCCCAAATCACCAAGAAACTGCCATAACCAGGAACTCTCCTGCTTCTTCAGGCTATTTGGTTCTCTGAGGGGGGAGGAGTTGGGTAAGTCTTGCAGGAAGCAAAGGAGTGGGTAGAAAAAGGGGAAAACCCCCATTTATTCCCTAAAGCTGTCTCCCAGAGCCCATAAAAGGGCTATTGCAGGGATGGCAAGACCCCAATTCCTCTGGCCAGAAACCTTTTAACACTTGACTCCAAAAACTAAGGCTGGAGCTGTGGGGCTCGGTAGTGGTGTTAGGCACAGGTGTTAGGGGCATCCATCATCAGCAGAGGGAACACCCCTGCCCTCCGGATCTTCCTCCAGCCCCTTTTCTCTTGCAGCCACACTCCTGGGCCTCCAGAAATAGCCACAAAATGGCTCTGCTCAGCAGGGCTTTGGTTTCCTGGATCTCTGTAGATCTCAACATGTAAGTTTCCCAAAACAGTGAGCAATCCAGGCTCTTCTGCCTGCCCACCTCAATTCCTTTTCTGCTCCCAGGAGCAACTGTTTCTGCCCCATGGGGATGGAAAACCAGTGGAAACAAGGACCAAGAGCCAGACATCAAAAAAATCACCCTGGAAGAGCAGGGAGAGACATGTGCACTTCCCTGGGCCACTTCACCAGCATCACCCATCGTTAGCAGCCACCAGCTGCCCCATGCCCTCGCGGATGTAGACAGACTGGATCTCCTTGGTCTTGAGGCAGAGATCGCAGGCCCAGACGGCAGAAGCTTCAGTGGTCAGTAGCCCATAGGCGCTCTCAGTCATGCCTGTGCACTCACGGTGGAACCACTTCTGGCAGGAGGCCTCACACAGAATGGCATCCTGGTCATCATTCACCTCACTCCGACAGGCACCACATGGGTACACCAAGCCTGGGGGAGGCTGGGGCCCAGAGCCCCCACCTGCCTTGCCAGGGGGTGCCAAGCTGTTGGCATCTGGAGTGCCCCCACCCCGCCCACTACTGTTTGGGGGGAAACTGGGCTGGTTCCCATTAACAGCAGCAGCTGGGGAGCCTGAGTGGGGTTCCTGGGGAAAAGCAGTAGGAGCAGGTGGATTCAAGGGCTTCCCCCCATCCTCACCACCAGGGCCAGGAAAGCCAGGGTCCGGACCAGGAAAGGGGCTTGTGTTAGGCGGCAGGCTGGGAAGCCCCTGACCAGGTCTCTGAAGAGGAGAAGGGCCAAAAGGAGCCCCTGGCTGAGCAAATCGCTGGGACAGAGAAGGTGGGCCCAACTCTGCTCTGGGAGGCTGTCCCATGGTGGGTGAGATCATGGGACCAAATCCCCCAACTGGGCCCGGCATCATCTGCCCGCTGGGAGGACTAAAGTTTTGACCTAGAGGCTGGTTGAAGGGTTGGCTGGGAAAATTCATGTTGCCTGGGGGTGGGTAGCCAGGGCCCTGGGGGGCCATGTTGAAAGCAGGGCCCATAGGATTGGGAGGGAAGGGGGGCGGCTGTCGACGAAGTGGCTGGGGGGCCCCTCCAACTCCAGTGCCATAGCCTGGGGGTACCTGGCCCGCCATGCCCCCCTGCACACGGAAGCCTCCAAAGGGCACAGGACTGCCAAGGAATGGAGGGGCACCCCCCACCTTGGGGGCTCCGAAGTCATCTTCAAAAGGGTTGGATGCAACCAGGTGATCCACCATGGGAGTCGGGGGTGGTGCAAACTCCGTCAGATGTGAGTATGCAGGGCCCTAATGAGAAACAGTTGAGGGAAAGAGGGTCATGGAGGGAAACACAGAACTAAACCAAGAGAGCACGACCAACACAATACACATTTTGGAGGCTGATACTGGGCAGCTCAGGCCTAAAATCAATAAGGACCACAGGCTGGGTGCAGCGGCTCACGCCTGTAATTCCAGCACTTTGGGAGGTGGAGGCGGAAAGATCACAAGATCAGGAGATTGAGACCATCCTGGCTAACACGGTGAAACCCCGTCCCTACCAAAAATACAAAAAAATTAGCCAGGTGTGGTGGTGGGCGCCTGGAGTACCAGCTACTCGGGAGACTGAGGCAGGAGAATGGTGTGAACCCGGGAGGCAGAGCTTGCAGTGAGCCAAGATCGTGCCACTGCACTCCAGCCTGGGCGACAGAGCAAGACTCCGTCTCAAAAAAAATAAAAAATAAAAAAATATATGGACCACAGGCCGGGCACAGTGGCTCACACCTGAAATGCTAACACTTTGGGAAACCGAGGCAGGAGGATCCCTTGAGCCCAGGAGTTTGAACCCAGCCTAGGCAACACAGCAACTCTGTTACTGCCAAAAAAAAAAAAAAAAAAAAAGCCAAGAGAAAGAGGGTGGAGAGTGGAACCAGCATAGTGCAGTAACTGTGTTTTAAAAACGGGCAGAACTAGAATGGAATCCCAGCTCTGACCGTGAAAAACAACCTCAAGACTGTGGAGCTCGTATTTAACATTTTTAACACCTAGATTTCTCGTCGTAAAATAAGGATAATGCCTATCTCCCCCAAACTGTTAAAAGCATGTTAGCACAATCCCTGGCACTAAAAAAAGGCTCAGAAAGTGGAAGGTGTTACGTTATCATCATGAGGAAACCAGGACAGGAAACACGGAGAAGACTGGAACCCTGCGTGGTAAGAACTTTGGTCGAATCATCTCTTAGGAGAGAATACTTTCCCCTAAATTTGTTATAAGGTTCAGGGAAAGAACAAGAAACAAAGCAAGAAAGACAGTTTTCTCTCTCCTCCCTGCAGTTGATGCAAGATACAAACAGATACTGGAATGGCAGAGTAGACAGTGTGCCGCCAAGGGGCTGCCGGGAACCACCCCCACCACCAACAACCATTCACCTGAGTATTTGACTTCCTTCGCTTCTTTTCTGGGCTCTTCATTTGCAGACCTGGAAGAGCGGCAAAAGGAAGACGCAGACAAGTTTCCCTGAGGTTTCCCCAACCTCTTTTCTCTCAGCCATGCTCTGAGGAACTCCTTTAACGTCAATACATACTTATTTATTCATCAAATGCTAACAAGGAGTGCAATATGAAAAATAGATTGTGAAAATGATCATACTCTCAGCTATGTCTTCCTTTAAATGATATCCCATCTTTCGATATCCTCAAGCTCCAAGTGACTACTGAATTCCATGTGGCTCCAAACTCTAGCGTCCTCAATGTGTGACACCTGTCCCCAACTCCTGAAGGATTACACCCACCCATCCTTTTCACCTGAGCCTCCCTTCAAGCCCTTCAGCCTGTGAAACGCCCCCCTCCCACCATGCCTCCCCTCTGAGGTTCCCAAGTCCTGGGCTTCTTCAGCCCCCGCCCCTCGCAGCGCTCTCACCGGCCTTGCCCTGCTTCCTCCCGGTGCTGGGCGGCGCAGGGGGCGGTGCGGGGCCGCCACCTCCCTCCAGCTTGTCCGGTGGGGGCGGCGCCGAGGCGGCCATGGAGTGGGGACCGGGGTTAGCGGCGGCGGCGGGGGATGGAGTCGCCCTCGGGCTGCACCATCGCCCAGAAAGGGAGTCAGGGGCAGCACAGGCCCCCAAGCTGCAGCAACCTCAAAGTGCGACGACACCAAAGCGCACAGCCGCGGCGCGAACTGCGCGCTCTCTCCAGACTCGCCGCCAGCCAGCGGCGGCAGCAACCGGAACCGGAACTCGGCGCGGCCACCACCACTAAGCCCGGCAGGGAGGGGGAGCAAAGACCGGACGAGACTCTACGCCAGAAAACAGGCGGCAGGCGAGGGGCGAGGCTTACCACGGCACCACGCGAGTGGAGAGGGTCGTTTCCGCTAGCGGCGGCCCACACCAGCTCACCGAGGGGCGGCGGAGCGCGGCCCTGCTGCCGGACCGTACCATCCCGGCCAGTGGAGCCACCGCGGAGGGGCGCGCGCGAGCCGAGGCCGCGCCCGGGAGGTCCAGGTAGCCCGGGGGCCGGCGTTGTGGCGCCGGAGAGTCCCGGCTCCTGCCTGGACGCACCCGGAGCCAGCCCCCGCCCCACGGACACAACATCCTCATGGGGACGGTGGCGCGACACGCCCCACTCTGCCGCGCCCAAACTCCGCAGACCCCCCAGCTTCCCTCGGCGGCCGCGACCTCCCGCCTCACCGCTGTGCCGCTAAGGGCCCGCGGCGTACACAATAGGTTTCCCAGGATTAAGAGGCAGAGGTAGAAGAAATAACGGACTTTAATGAAGAGTTTTCCCTTTGGTATAAGTGAGACCCGTGGAAACATCCAAACAGCAAAAGGAGTCCAGGATGAAAATGGTCAACTGTCCCTTATCCATAAGGCCAAAAGAGGGGGGCGGCTTGCTGTGGTGTGGCCACCCCGGGCCTACGCTGGGCCGGGCCTGTAGAAGGTACTCAGGAACTGCAGGTTTTGCATTTCCCATCCATGAAACTGACAGGCATTCGAGCTGACTTCTGCCTCTCAGTCTCGCGGTAAGAGACCCAAGTTTTTCTAGTCCTAGATGGAAATAAATTTCATCTGCCTCAGGTCTCTGGTATAAAAGGTGCGATCCCAGTTACCTCACAGGCCTGGGCGAGGAAAATGCCAAGAGCTGTAAAAGGGCTTGGAAAAGTCAAAAAGGTGATGTATAAATGTAATAATTGATGACCATTTTGTGCTCGAGAATAAGCCATGGAAAACAAAATAGGAAAGTAAGTCTACAGCCCTAAAATATATGCATATAAAACTTTACAAGAATGCAGTTCCAACTCTACAGATGGTATCTGGGGATTGTCTACTGCTTTAGAGTCTCAATGCCCTTTTTCCCACCTCCACAAAATCCACCTGGGAGAGTGAACTGTACAGGAGGCCCAAATTCAGTCACCCTCACCCCACCCTCCCAGAAAGGGAGGCAGGGCAGAGGCTCCAAGAAGGGCTACACTTTGGCTGTAGAGTACAATAGGCATGCAACATGGGAGGGCAGGCCTTATGAAATGTATATACAGACCCCTTGGGGTGAGGGGCCCCGGCCAGGAGGCACTGAGCAAGGGAGGGATCCATCTCCCCCCTGGCCGGGAGGGGGGCTCTGGGGCAATCTCTAAGGGTTGCATATCCCCAGGGAGAGGGGACAGCTGCCACTCCTGCCTCTGTTATCCCAACCCAAACCGGAGAGAGTGCTGAGCAAGAAGACAGGTCCCAGAAGCCAAGAAGGTGTTGGCATCCCTGTCATTGAACTCAGGGGCCCAAGAACTCTGCATAAAATATCATCAGACCTAAGAGATAGTCAAAGGCACAAAGTTTAAACATGGGGGGGTGGGGGTGTTGAGAAGGGTCTGGGATACCCTGAAGCCCAGAAGTGTGATTTGTTCCCCCTTGCCCAAAAGGGTGACTGTTCCACTGGGCCTGTCACCACAGGACATTTTCCATGACAAGCACTCACTTTCTTGGGGAAAGGGCATCAGGTTGGCACAGGAAAGGCCCAGGTGAAGGGCCACTCTGTACATTAATACTTTGGTGATTAATGTTTGGGGAGAGGCAGGATTCTCCCCCAGGCTTCTGACTCAAACCCTCAAACCCTCTCACTTAGCTGGATATGAAACCCAGAGTCCACACTACTCCCAGCTCTGACACAAGGCCAAGACCACAGAACACTCCCAAATGAGGTCCCAAGACTTAGGGAATAGGGTGGAAGGGATTGGAGGGCATCTTCTGGAAGAGAGCTCTGGGGCAGATCACAGTTTCCGCTCCACAGGTTGCTGTAGACATAGTTCGCTGCCCGCAGAGATGATGGGCAAGTGATTGTCCATATGGTAGCTGATGAGGTGACTGACACTCTCAAAGCGGTGATCCTTAGTCCGAACCTGGGAGGGTGGGAAGGAAGAAGGTCAATTCAGGTGAAGAGTCAAATAAGACCTCAGCCTCCAAGGTGGAAGAGGGTAAAACAGACAAGAGGCTTGAAGAAGGAGAAAAAAATGGTAGGGGAGAGTGTGGCCTATCAGTCCTGATCATTGAGGTTTCTCTAGAAAGAAACAGTTGCAGAAATAGGTCAGTGAAGTGGGAAAAGGCAAAGGTGACATCAGCTCTGAAAGAGTGAAGCTGAGAGCTATATACCCTTTTTTTGACCTGGAGAAAGTTGGCATGTCTCAGAAGAGTATACACAGTGCAAAAAAAGATGTGGAGGCTGGGCATGGTGGCTCATGCCTGTAATCCCAGCACTCTGGGAGGCTATGGGAGGCAGATCACTTGAGCCCAGGAGTTCAAGAACAGCTTGGGCAACATGGCAAAACCCCATCTCAACAACAACAACAACAAAAATACAGGCCGGGCGCGGTGGCTCAAGCCTGTAATCCCAGCACTTTGGGAGGCCGACACGGGCGGATCACGAGGTCAGGAGATCAAGACCACCCTGGCTAACATGGTGAAACCCCGTCTCTAAAAATACAAAAAACTAGCCGGGCGACCTGGCGGGCGCCTGTAGTCCCAGCTACTAGGGAGGCTGAGGCAGGAGAATGGTGTGAACCCGGGAGGCGGAGCTTGCAGTGAGCTGAGATCCGGCCACTGCACTCCAGCCTGGGCGACAGAGCGAGACTCCGTCTCAAAAAAAAAACAAAAAAAAAACAAAAAATTAGCCGGGTGTGCCACCACACCCCAGCCAGCCTGGGTGACAAAGCAAAACCGTATCTCAAAAAACAAAAAAAAGAAAAAGAGGAAAGGAGGCTGAGATTGCTGTAGAAAACAGACAAAAGTTTGTTTCTAGACAGGGACTCTGTCACCCAGGCTAGAGTGCAATGGCGCAGTCATGGCTCACTGTAACGTCGAACTCCTGGGCTCAAGCCTCAGCCTCCTGGGTAGGTAGGACTACAGGCATGTGTCACCATTCCTGACTAATTTTTTGTTTTTTTTATTTTTCTAGAGACAAGGTCTTGCTATGTTGCCTAGGCTAGTCTCGAACTCCTGGCCTCAAGCAATCCTCCCACCTCAGCTTCCCAAAATGTTGGGATTACAGGCATGAGCCACCACACCTGGCTAAACAAGGAAAGTTCTGAAGAACAGTGAGGCAGTGCAGATAAGAGAAAGCACAGTGGTCTGACTCCTGAGTCTGGGGAGCTGGAGAAGCCCTTGGATCTTCTTACAAAAGGAAACTTGCAGTGTCTAGCCTTTAACCATGTGACATTGGGCATCACAACCTCTTCAGGGTGGTTTCCTTATTTGTAAAAATGGGCACAGATGAGATGACTGCCTTCTAGCTCTGATAAGGCCTGGGGATTTGAGGACAGTCCAGGACCGTATTTGTTTTGTTTTGTTTTTTTAGACAATCTCACTCTATCACCCAGGCTGGAGTGCAGTGGTGTGATCTCAGCTCATTGCAACCTCTGCCTCCTGGTCAAGCAATTCTCCTGCCTCAACTCCTGAGTAGCTGGGACTACAGGTGCCCACCACCACACCTAGCTAATTTTTGTATTTTTAGTAGAGATGGGGTTTCACCATATTGGTCAGGCTGGTCTCAAACTCCTGACCTCAGGTGATTCACCCGCCTCAGCTTCCCAAAGTGCTGGGATTACAGGTGTGAGCCACCACGCCCAGCCCTTTAGTGCCAGGACTATAAAGAACATAGTTCAGGCTAAGGGATGAGCCCCTGGAGGAAGATGCCAGACACCCTAAAGAGCAAGAGACGCCCACAGAGAGCTGCCCAGCGGGAATGTCTAGAAAGCAATGAGGGAAGGAACAGGGATACACTGTAGGATACTGTACCTTCCCTTCTGCCACCCCTCACCTACACCTCTGCCACACTCACCACACCCTCAGGGTCCACCAGTAGCAGATGCTTGGGCTGCCCACTCTGCAAGCCAGTGAGCACATACTGGCCAGGTGTGGTCGTGCTCTCCCGCACCAGGAAGTCCCCGTTGAGCTGCAGCAGTGCCTCAGCCTCCCGCCGACTCAGCTTCCCATGGAACCAGGGCTCTCCTCGGAGCTGCTCAGCCATGGACACTGACTGGGGAGGTGGAGGCACCCGAAGAGCATCTTCAAAGGGCTCTGGAAGTGTAGACGGAGGGTGAGGGAAAGTAGCGGGCACAACACACACCCAAGACCCAGACTTCAGGGAAGGGAAGTCAGGAAGGAAAGAGCAGATAGGCAGGAGAAGGGCCAGAACCAAGTAGAAAGGTGGGGATGCAGAGAGGAAAGACAAGCACTCACTCATATCAAACAGGTCACGGGGTGCACTGCCATTGACAGCAGGATTGGGGAGCCCAGCACCACCCACTGCTTGCCGGACCTTGTCTAGGTTCTGGACGTTGACATAGGAGGGATCGTCAAAGAGCTCTCTGCCTGCTGAGGAAAGAGAGGTTCTACAGTGATCCCCAGCCCTGCCTCCAACACTCCCTGGCTCTGTCCATCTCAGCTCCCTTCATACCTGGACAGGATGATGGAGGTGGCATCTGTTTTCGGACTTCTGGATCTCCCCCAACAGGGTGTCCTACAGGCTGCAGGGATAAAAATAAGGTGAGACCAGAAGCCCTAAACAACCACTCCCACCCTAGGTCCAGCCCACCTCCATCCAAGCAGCTTACCAGTGTAGCTCCCAAGTGGCTAGGGGTCTGGGCACTGGGTGCAGTGGATCGAGCAGCCCCTGGAGCAGCTCCTTCCCGAAGCCTCATGTCTACCACCCCCCCCAGGGGGGGTTCCTTCCCCGGGAAGTCATTATAGTACTGATGGTCAGCTGGCTCTTCCTCCTCCTCATCCCACGCTGAGCCATCAAAGCCAGCCATCCTGAGGGACAGGACAGTGAAGGTGTAGCTATAAATGTGTGGTGGGCAGGAGGAGGGGAGGAGGGAATAGAACAGCAGCCATCTATTGGGTATTTACTATGGATTAGGCCTGAGGCTGAGTGTTTTATATACATAATCATTTCATTCTCCTGGCAACCCCATAAGGTAGGTATTGTTTCCTTCCCCAATTTTACATATGAGGAAAATGAGGGTCAGAGGTGAAAAGATTTGCCCGTCTCACAACTAAAAGGCGGCTAAGCTCAGATTTAAATTCAGGTTTGACTTTAAAGCTCGTCCCCTTGGCCAGGTGCAATGGCTCACGCCTATAATCCCAACGCTTTCAGAGGCCAAGGAGGGAGGGCTGTTTGAGCCTAGGAGTTCAAGACCAGCCAGGGCAACATAGCGAGACCTTATCTCTACCAAAATAAAAATACTACTACTCAGCCACGTGTGGTGGCATGTACCTGTGGTCCCATCTACTCAGGAAGCTAAGGTGGGAGGATCACTCAAGCCCAGGATATGGAGGCTACACTGAGCTGTGATTGCACCACTGAACTCCAGCCTGGGCTACAGAGCAAGGCTCTGTCTCAAAATAAATAAGTAATGCTCTTGCTCTTGATCTCTGTGCTCTCTCCCAACAAGGAAGGGAAGCACTATGGTGTGTGTGTGTGTGTGTGTGTGTGTGTGTGTGGCAGCAGGGAGGCGCTCCAGCTCCAGAATATTTTTACCTCTCCTAAATATTCGATCCCTGCTGGCTCCACTGCTTATCCCTCAAGGCCTGAGGTAGGAAAGATTATAATCTCAGGGAAAAGAGATATCCTCCCAAACCCAAAGTCTTGATGGCTTCTAGAGGCAGGAAAACACAGAATGCCAAGTAGAGAAATGAGCAAGAAAGAGGAATGGGAATAGAAAAATCCCACCTAGCCAGAGAGAGATGTAACTTGGAGGCCCCGGACTACAGCTCCACCATGAGCAAACAAGAAAAGCTGGCCCTGCGGCAAGCAGGGCCTCAAAAGCCTTTCCTCCTGAACCACAGGAAACAGAAGAATAGCAGGAAGTGGGAAGCAGAGGCACACAGGTTATTCCCTCCCTGAACCTCTCAGCTCAAGTGTTGGAAGAACAGCCCTCCTTTCCCAATCCTGGTCTCAAAAGCTGCTCCACACTCTCCCCACCTGCTCACCTGTCATGAGGGGTGACCAGTTTGGGTGGGTTCCTGAGGTATTGTTTGAAGCGCAACTCGAAGGCCTGGCCAATGGTGCTGATGACATCCTGGGCAAGCCCTTCAGGACACTCCAGAATGTGGCAGGCTGAGGGCACAGCAGAGGCTGTCAGTGAGTTGAGCCCACTGGGAGGAGGCACAGTCGGGGGCCCTCATCTTCCTCGGCAGGAACCCCCACTTAGATCTACTTAGAGTGGGTACAGTTGACCCCAGGTCCTACTCACCTCCTCAAACAGCCAGACCCACCCAGTGCTCCCCACCATGCCTCACCTCTCTGATTCACAGGGTCTTTGGCAACGTAGGCGACATACTCGGCTGTGTCCTGGGGAGGAAGGTCAGAAAATTTTACAGTTCCACTTTACTCCTGACCCCTAAAACCCAGTCCTTTTCAGATATCCCCACAGTCCTAGCACCCCCACTTCTCTAATCAATGTCTTCCCAATCCCTAGCCCCTTGCTCTTCTCCCACCACCTTTGCTCTGTTCCCCAACTCACCGGATCCCCTCCGGATGCAAATGAGATAGATTGCATGTGGTGGTTGGCGATGATCTGAGAATTAGGGCAGGGGATGGAGAAGGAAGGGAATGCCATGTGTCAGGCAGCCTCAGGGCCCAGAACTCTGGTGCCCCAGTCTCATTCTCTGGGTTCCTTATCCCATATCCTCATTTCCTCCTTCCCTACTGGTCTTCTGCTCTCAAGCCCTCTTCCTAGTTTTTGGCCTCCTAACTAGATCTCCCCTTAGCACCCCCATCAGTGTTTCTGGTCTGCCTGCCCACCTCCACCAACCTGTTTGCAGTCTGCGGCCATGAGGTTGAGGCTGCTGGTAGAGACGGTGAGAGTGATTGGCATTCCAGCAAATTTCAGGTTACTCCTCCCCAGGATAGAGCTGAGCGGGCGGCTACAGGGCTAAGGTAGGGCCCAGGGTCTTAGAAGGTGAGGGTTCCCAGCACAGACAAACCATACTCTTGTCTCCTGGCCCTCTCCCCACATGCCCCACACTTGCCTCCTCACTGTCCCTCCACATTTCCCAGCAGCATCCCTATCCCCAAGGACCCCAAGTACCTTTCTCCTCCTTGTCGCCCCCTTAGCACCCGGCACAGCCTCACACACCAGACTGATGGCCTCCCTGGGGAAAGAGGGGTACTCAGACCCAGCGCCTGCCTGCCTGCCTCCCACTCAACTGGGGCTGCCACAGAGCTGGGGGAGGGGAAAGCCAGGCCAGACTCCCAGGGCACTCCAGGCTCTTTGTCGTGGTGGATTGAATTAAGGGCCTTTAATATTTGATGACACTGAGAGGCCGCTTCCTGGCTGATTGGGTTAGGGCCTCAATGGGTATAGCCCCACCCCCTTCCAGCTACCAAATGTCCCATTCCCTTCGCAAAGGCAGCAGCAACCTTCCATCAACCCCCATTTGCTACTCCAGCTCCACCTGCCAGCCGCTTCTGCTACCTTCCCCACAACTCCCAAGGCTGGACAGGTAAGGAGGATCCGGGCCAGCGGGGCCTCCTTTCAGTAAGAGGCAGAATCACTATCCCACCTTTCTCTCAATCCCCTTTGCTACCCAAAGATCAGCCCCAACCAGCAGTACCCAAGTGACCCACTCCCCTCCGCCCTTTCCCATGGCCTCACTAATCCCAGGAATCCCACAGTCCACTCCCTCCCCACTAACCTGGTAACCTGAGTCCGGGTGTTGAAGTCCAGGGCACGCATTGACTGAAGGACCTCCACACAGCCCATGTACTAAGGGGAGGGAGGAGAGCACAGCAGGTCAGCCGCTCCCTGACCCCAGTCCCTTCACAAAGGGCCCTAGGACTTTGCCCATATGGTCCCTAAGAGAAGTAAAGAGGAAGAAGTTCTGCCCACTTCCCGTGTCTACATCCCACAACCAAGGTGAAAGACAACAGGGAACGAGGAGAGAAAGAAAAGCCAGGCTAGAAGGACCTCACGCACTGGGGAGAGAGTTTGGAGGGGACCGACAGGCACTGACTGGGATGGAGCGACAACTCCAGAAGGCGGGAGAAGAATGGAGGAAAGGATCAAGAAGTCACTCCTTCCAACACTTATTAAGAGCTTCTGCCATGCTGGGCATTGTGCTAAGCATGGCAGGGTGGGGGTGGGGGAGTCAAAAGAAAGAAGGGGGCCCAGGCAGAGCTGGAAGGGAAGGGGCTACAGAATTGGGGAAGGGATGGGAAGGGTTTAGGAAACAGAACACTGAAACAGGGTTGTTGGGGAACAGCAGGAAAAAAGAATTCCAGCCAAGCTGGAGTGAGCAGAAGAACTGGAGGGGTCTGGGAGGGAATGGAAAGGAGGATGTTCACTCACCCGAACCAAGTAGGAAACCCCGGGTCCCATGACTTTGTCGTTGGGATGCAGCCAGCCCCGCGTGGGCTTATTGACAAAGCTCCCGTGGCGGGTCCACTCCTCGCCCCCCAGCTGGCCCCCTTCCACCCGAGTCCTGCGCCCGCCGCCTCCACTCAGCTTGTTCATGTCCTGGAGGAGGGGTAGGGGGCCTGAGTCTGGCATGGCTGCCCCTACGATCCCCTCCCCATCATCGGCTGCCCTTCCTGGCTCCCCCTTAGACCCTGGGCGCCCCCCAGCCGGGTTGGCCAGCCTCAGGTTGCTCATCCGGGGGAAGAAGGAGCACAGAGTAGTGGGACTATCGTCCCCAGGCAGAGGAGGCAGGATGGGCCCCAAGGATGAAGCTGATGGGGAAGGCAGCTCCTCCGGGGGGGTGGACCCTGAAGCCCCCTCCTCCAGCGATGACAGAGACTCATTCCGGAGTGGATTGTACTTGGGCTTGGGGGGCAGAAGATCCATAGCTGAGGTGAGAGAGGGGCTGCTGCCCGGCCTGGCCCCCCTGCCAGTTTGGGCAAGGGGGCCAGGCAGGGGGTATCCCCAGGCCCTTAGCCTGGTCGGACCTCCGTGGCCCAGGAGTCACAGAAGTCCTGGGGAGGGAGAGGGACAAGTGGCTTCCGCTCCCCAGCTCAGACCCAGACAGTTTCGGGCCCCATCCCCGCCCAACGTGGAGCCTCTTCTCTGGCTGAGAAGAGAACAGGCTGGACCCAGAGCTGCCTGGCTCCTCCCCAGGGGCGGAGAGCTAAAGGGAGAGACCAATCACGAGGACAGTGCTGACTCACAGGCTCAGAGGGGCTGAGCCCCCACCCCGCCCCAACCTCGGACTGGAGCAGGGGGTAGGGCTATCCAAGCTCCTCTCCCCTGCCCTACACAAACAACTAGTAATCTGGGGAGAAGGAAAGTGGGGGTGGGAGGGAAGCTTGGAGGAGTTGGACGGAAAGAAAGGAGATAGGAGGTCTGGGTCACTAGAAACCGGACACAGGCAGGCCAAAGGGGGCAGGAAGTCAGGCTAGAGTAGAGGGGATGAGGGAGGAAACAGAGGCAGCTGCGGGTGGAAAAGGGAGGAGATCTCAGAACTCAGCATTTCCCTTCCTGTTCTGGTTGGACACTCGAATTCCCCACCCTCCAGCCCAGGCCACCCCCAACCACTACCCCATACAGTAAGCCTGGGCCATTAGCATCCTCTGCTACGACAGCTGTGGACTGGAGCTAGCGAAGTGGGGATGGGAAGGAAGTGGTCCCAATGGATGCAAAGCAGTGTCAAGAGGAGAAGCAAAGTTGGTGAAAAAAGGGGAATAAAGTCCAACCTGGATGGTACATCAGGAAGCTACCAGGCAAGAGAGGAACAAGAGGACATGCTGGTCACGGCTTGTTCTCTAGGTATGCCATCTACCACACCAAGACCGACGGCTCATAGCCAAGCACTGTCCTCTCCCCTTTCCACAGGCCTTGTTAACACAGCACACTGTCAAGGGTGAGAATGAGGGAATCAGGTCCCCACTCCCACTCCAAACCACCCCAATTCATATCCCTCCTCTTACAGGGCCCTAAGCCCCACCAAAGAGCACAGTGTCCCTCACACCAGGGGAAGAAACAGTTCTCCAAGAGAAGTAGAAACGACAAGCTAGGAAGGGACAGAGAGATCAGAAGACACATCTGTGTCAATAAGGACAGGAGAAAAAATAAGTAAGTACAGGAGAAAGGGGTGTCAGGAGAAGATGGGTTGAAGCTGGACACAGGGAACAAGTCCCAAACTCATTCCTGCCACCCACGGCTTCCTGCCACTGCTCTTCTGGAGAATGCCATAGGCAAAGCTGGAAAGCGACCAAAAAAAAAAAGAAAAGAAAAGAAAAGCAAGTTAAAGACACATATTCCCACCGGGCACGGTGGCTCACACTCACACCTGTAATCCCAGCACTTTGGGAGGCTGAGGCGGGTGGATCACCTGAAATCAGAAGTTTGAGACCAGCCTGGTCAACATGGTGAAACCCCATCTCTACTAAAACTACAAAAATTAGCTGGGCATGGTGGTGGGCACCTGTAATCCCAGCTCGGGAGGCTGAGGCAGGAGAATCGCTTGAACCCAGGAGGTGGAGGTTGCAGTGAGCTGAGATCGCGCCATTGCACTCCAGCCTGGGTGACAAGAGCAAAACTCTGCCTCAAAAAAAAAAAAAATACGTATTCACTCAAGCTCACCTTGGAATTACCCTTAGATTTACTTCAGAGGATTAAAATATAGATAATTATCCTGATTAACAACATTAACACTTGAAGTGTGTTAGATACTGTACTTAACTCTTAAATCTCCCCTTAGTGCTCATTCCAGAAGAGCTTTGTCACTGTCAGCCAATCCTGAGAAGGAATTTTATCACTTCTTTTCCAGCCAGCTCTCAGGCACAGAGAGAATGAGGAAAGGATTCCACCATAGCCTCACACCCCCAAAACACACAAACACACACTAGGATGTCCTCATCTGTTGAGATGATGTTCTGTGGGAGCCTGCAGTAGCCAGAGCCAGGGAAGGACCAATGGGTGTGGGCGTTTGGAAGAAAAGAAAGAAGTATGACTGTTGAAATGTGCATGGGGAGAAAGGAGATTGCCTACTGGAAGTCCAGGTGATTGGGTGTAGGGAAAAAGCTGTGTGTGGCTTCTCAGCCCAACTGGGAGGAGGGGAGGGGGGTGGGAAGTGGCAGGAAATGGCGAAAGCCTCAGGAATGTTTCCAGCAGGGAAGGCTGGGCAAACGGGGCCAGGAAGAATGCCCAGACAAGAACTCTGGTTAGGGGGAGGGGAAGAGACAGAGAAGCAGCAACTGAACTGTCCCTTAAAAAAAAAGAAAAAAATCAAACAACAAAAAGGGCACTATTGTATACCCCCACTCCAAACCACCGTTTTTCTGGTAGAAAACTTGCTCCTGTCACACCCACATGCCACACACCAACAAATCCATGGTCCTATCCACTTATGGATAGGTAGGCCTAGAGCTACTAGGAGTTGGTCCTGGGAAGGGAAGGCCAGGAGATGAGGCTGGGAGTCTGACAGCAAGTCTCTCTCCCTTTTGTGCCAAACCCTAAGTTCAGCCCCTTCAAATAGTTCTACCCTTGGAGGAGGTTAAGAAAGAGGAAAATGGGGCCGGGCGCGGTGGCTCACGCCTGTAATCCCAGCACTTAAGGAGGCTGAGACGGGTGGATCACCTGAGGTCAGGAGTTCGAGGCTAGCCTAGTCAACATGGTGAAACCCCCTCTCTACTAAAAATACAAAATTAGCCGGGCGTGGTGGCGGGCGCCTATAATCCCAGCTACTCGGGAGGCTGAGGCAGGAGAATCACTTGAACCCAGGAGGCGGAGGTTGCGGTGAGTCGAGATCGCACAATTGCACTCCAGCCTGGGCAACAAGAGCGAAACTCCGTCTCAAAAAAAACAAAAAGAAAGAAAGGAAAACGGCTGCCTTTAATATCACTCTTCACAGTCAGAGATGGGAACTTTGACTTCCCACCTGGGGGAGCACGAGAGTGCTCGGAAAACTGATCCCAAAGCCCAAAAAAAGACAAAGGACAGGAAAATATAAGCAGGTGGAGTTTCAGGGATTGACGACAAGGCTTTTCAGCTTATGACCCAGGTCCCACAAAGCTCGTAAGGGGGCGTGGTCCCCTAGGACGCGAACTTTAGACTTCTATACGGGGAGGCTTTCTGGACAGACACGGATTACGAACGGGGCGTGGCTTCGGAGGGGCGGAGCCCCGAAGAGGCGTGGCTTCAACCAATTCGAATCGTTCTTTGAGGAGCAGGGTTTTGCCCTTTTGGGAGATAGGCCTTTTGACAGGAGTTAGCGGAGGATCGTTGCTAGGAGGCGGAGTTTCGGGGAATGGAAGGAGTAACGAAGGGTTTCACGTAGTAGGGCTTGGAACGTGTCTGGGGGTGGGACTTCCAGGAAAACTGGGCGACAGGGTGGGGTCGGAGACAAAAAATAAAAATCAAGTCGGGGTTCGGGGGAGCCCCCTGAAGTTGGGAGGTGGGACTTCCGGGGAGAGGGGTCTCAGGGGCGGGACTTATAAATGAAGACCGGAAGTGGGGTCCCGGGAGAGGGGTTCCGGAGTGGAAGAGTGAGTCACCTAAGGAGAAAAAAGTAAAGACTCACCAGGGCCTCATGGAGTCTCCGCACCGCACCGTGGGCCGATTTGGTTCCGGCTCACGCCACTGCCAGCTTAGGTTACCGCTCCAACTTTCTCCCCGGGCCCTGCCTCCCTGGAGAAACTTTATTACACTCACTTCCGGCCTCACTAACCCCCTGACCCTCTACCTCAGCGTCCCTCCTTCACGCTTCCCACTTTCCCGAGTTAGCCAATGGCAGCGCGAAATCGCGCACAGAGGCAGTGGTGGCCAATAAGACGCCCACTTTTGATCCACGCTCGTTCTTGAGAAACGTAAGAACTGTCCTCCAATAAGGACCCAAGAGAAGTAAATCTAAGCCAATCGGAGGCTTGAAAGTACAGCTGTCCCGCATTGAACCAAACGGACCAATAGGAAGTGCGGGCGGCGTGTTTGAAAGCGAGGCCAAAGTGGGTGGGAGCGCGTGCTGCTGGGAGTTGCTTGGAGGTTGGCGGCGCGGGGCTGAAGGCTAGCAAACCGAGCGATCATGTCGCACAAACAAATTTACTATTCGGACAAATACGACGACGAGGAGTTTGAGTATCGGTTAGTGCTGGCGCGGGGGCAACAGCGAGGTCGTGAGCTTTGACCGCTGAGGGCACAAGCAATTAGTAACAGGAACTGAGGCGATAGAATTGGCGCATGCGTACGAGATGTGAACGGCAAGGGTGTGATATTGGTGGAAGGCGTAAGGCGCATGCGCGGAGGTGGGAGCCTCTCATAAAACAATAAAGTGGTTGCGAATTTGGAGTCGGCCCTCAGTTGAGAGGAGGGAGTGGTGGGCGTGGTTAGAGTACTGACCACCCACACCCATGAGGGTTTCTGGATCATTCTCTGAACTTTATTGGGCAAATTTAACTTGCCTTGTAGAAACTGTTTGTTTCACAGTAATCCTGTGGAATCCAGTGAGAGAACGTAGCAAAAGCGGAGCTGGGAGTTTCCTCGCGTCCCTAATGTGAGAGTAGCGCTGAGAGAGTTGAATATTGCTTATTAACTCGTGAAAAAGACAAGGGGCGTGGTTGTCTGGCTTGTGTTAGGAAAGGGACCGCTTGGGACTGCAATGGAATAAAACTGGCTAGGAGCATTGAGAAAATACTTAATATGAGTCTAATAGATGCCCTTTATCAGAGGAAACAGTTACGGAATACTTAACAGGTTTCAGGTGTTCTGCTAAAGTGCAAGGATAACACATGGTCTCTGCTGTTCACAAACTTAAAACTGAGTGGTACCGACGGACACCAGAAAGGTGATAACACCCTTTGCTAGGAGCCATTACAGGGTGTGATGGGAGCACACGAGACTTGATAAGGAGAGGGAACTGGGGACCCGAAGGCTGCGGCTTCCTAGCTGTGCGCGGGGGTTGGGGTGGGGCTAGAAAGTCAGTCCCCTACATTTGCTAACTCCAGGACGCCCCCCACAACCCCACCCTTCGAGAATCCCTGCCGCCACCGCCTTGGAGGCTGACTTCTTTCTTTCGTTCGGTCTTCTTCCCTGGGCTTGGTGTGGGGGCGGGGGAGTGTCCTAAGGGCCAATTCAGTGTGATGACTCTTTCACCACCATTGAAAACGAAACTAGTAGTAAACTAAATACGCGTGTTTTCATTTATATGTCGGAGATGAGAACACTGGGACAGAAAGAGGGGAACAATAGACGTTGGGGCCTACTTGAGGGAGAAGGTTGGGAGGAGGGAGAGGTTCAGGAAAAAAAAAAACTGTCGGGTACTATGCTTAGTACCTGGGTCATAAAAGAATCTGTACACCAAACCCCCGAGTCAGGAGTTTACCTATATAACAAACCTGCACATGTACCCTTGAACATGAAACTTAAAATACTGAGAGGAAAAAAAAAAGGAAGAGGGAAAGTTGGGGAAAGCTTCCTAGAGGACAGAGGCTGAGATGAGACTCTAAGAAAAAGGTATGTAGGAGAAAGCACCTCTTGACTGAAATTGTTTATAAGACACTGGATAGCCATCTGCCAAGGGTGGGGATGATGGAATCCTGGCACTGGATACAGCATTCGGGTTTGATAAATTTCAAGTGCATAATCTAGATTGGGAATAAGGGAAGACACAGGACTCCAAAATGTTGGCATTATGCTAATCTGTATAATAATAATTAAGACCACTTCCTGGTTTGTTACCTTGTCTCCTCAGTTGGAGAACATAAAATGAAAACTTGCTTTTCTTGTCTCTTCACCCAGCCTAGTTCAGGGCTTTAGGTCTTCAGAGAACTCGATGTGCATTGACAAATATATAATCATCTTTATACCAAGACAACTCCAGATCCTCTTTGATATAATTAACTGTCTTTTCCTCAGCTGTTTTCCTCTACATCTGAACTAAACTAACTTAAAACTGTATGTGCGTATAAGAGATTTGCAGAGCTGGAAAGGAATCACCATTTCATCCCCTAGAAGATGAAACTTTTAACTTGACAGTGGCATTTTGGCTTAAGAGGGGTTTTTTGGTCTATGTATTGAAGCCAGATTTCGTGCCAGGGTGGTGTTAGAATGTGAGCTGTTTTCATATATTTGGACTAGAATTTTTTCTTTTAGGAGAATGGGGGGGAAACCACTGTTACTAGCACAGAGGGAGAACTTAGTACATTTTCACTGAGCATGATGAAGACTATCTGGGTTAGTTTGAGTCACATCAGGGTAATAATTTCTTTGCCATGAAGGGAGACTTATCCTTGGTTAGAAAAGCATGGAATTTCCCAAAAAAAGTCTCAAGGTATATCCCTCCAGAGTTAGGAAGATAAGATTCAGGATAGATTTTTTTTTTTAAGAGACAAGGTCTTGCTTCATTGCCCAGACTGGAGTACAGTGGCTATTCACAGGCACAACCATCGTGCACTGCAGCCCTTTTGTCTTTTTTTTTTTTTTTTTTTTGAGACGGAATCTCACTCTATCGCCCAGATCTCAGCTCACTACAATCTCCGCCTCCTGGACTCAAGGGATTCTCTCCTGCCTCAGCCTCCCAAATAGCTGGGATTACAGGTGCATGTCACCACACCCAGCTCTTTTTTGTATTTTTAGTAGAGACAGGGTTTCACGTTGTTGGTCAGGCTGGTCTCAAACTCTTGACCTTAAGTGATCCACCCACCTCAGCCTCCCAAAATGCTGGGATTACAGGCATGAGCCACTGCCCCTGGCCTATTTCTTCTGTATTTTAATCAAAGATTTCAAACTTCATACTGTATCTTTGTCAAACTCCTGGGTTCATATTACTCTCCTGCCTCAGCCTCCCGAGTAGCTGGGACTATAGGTATGTGCCACCATGCCTGGCTTAGATTTTAAAGGATAAGATATTTCATTTCATCCTTTGTGATGACTTGTCCACACAGTACTCCATAAAAGGCGTTTCCTCTCCACAAAATAACTTCTCTTCCTTCCTTCTAATTATTAACACTGTGTGCTCCGTGGGGCTCCCATTATATTGTAGGCAATCAACTAGAAGACTATAAGGGCCATGAAGGCAGAGAAAATGTGCCTGGAACTTAAGTGCTTATTCACTGGAATTATTCACTAATTTGTATTTTTCATATACTCTCGGAATTTATATAACATAGCCTGTATTTCTAGCTGCTGCTACCCCACAATAAAATTATATAAACTCTGACATCAGAAACTAGTTTTTCTTTCCTTTCTTGGCCTTGTAAACAGGCACTTGTCTGAGACTGTATCTGGTACTAACATAAATTCCTCACTTTCCCGTTTCTGTTACAGACATGTCATGCTGCCCAAGGACATAGCCAAGCTGGTCCCTAAAACGCATTTGATGTCTGAATCTGAATGGAGGAACCTTGGCGTTCAGCAGAGTCAGGGATGGGTCCATTATATGATCCATGAACCAGGTCAGTGCACTGACTAAAAACAACCATATAGAACTGCTACGCTGAGAGAATGAAGGAATAAGATTGTATAACCCAAATAGGGAGATAGGAAATAGTTTACTGGTTTCTTCCCCCTCTAGTCATGGATTTAAAAAAAAAAAAAAAAAAAGCTAGTGACCAAAAATAAGATTAAAGTATCTGGGAAGTTCAGAGACAACCTGTCACTAAAAAACCTCCTGTAATCTTCCATTCAATCAGAGGGTATTCTTTTTAAGGCTACATATAGCCTGGTCATAGCCCCTGCCTCATTCTCCATCAGAAAACATTCTTGGATGTATTCCAAATAAGCAAAGGAAAGTATATTTATTGATAAAACACCAGACACCCAGCTGCCAGGCAAAACTTAATAAAGGACACCCTGGGGCTGTATAAACATAGCAAAAGAACTGATATTAACAATTCTGTACTTGGCAGACAGTCCAGACTTCTGGGTCTGCTTCTCAAGGCCATATGCTTAAGTCTTTATTTAGTTATAAAGATCTGAGTGGGTGATAGCTGGGGAGACGGTAGTGGAATACACTATAGGTTGTACATAGAGTGGTGTGCGCTTGTCTCTTAGATTTCCCTCACTCTTTCAGAACCTCACATCTTGCTGTTCCGGCGCCCACTACCCAAGAAGCCAAAGAAATGAAGCTGGCAAGCTACACTTTTCCAGCCTCAAGCTTTACAGCAGCTTGTCCTTACTTCCTAACATCGGTCTGATAATGTTATTAGTTGCCTTCTTGTGTTCTCACTTGGATTATTTTAAACAGAGTGCAATACACTGTTTGAATGTGCTGTAGCTGCGTTTGCTTCTTGAGTTAGAGCCACCAACCACATAGCCCAGCAGATCGCAGTGCTCGCTGACCCACAGCTCAGCGCGAGTGTGACCCAGAGCCATGAGCTCCTTGCTATCCAGACACTTGGCAGATGGAGGAAGCATCTGAGTTTGAGACCATGGCTGTTACAGAGATCATGTAAACTTGCTGTTTTTGTTTTTTTCCTGCCGGGTGTTGTATGTATGGTGACTTGTGGATTTATGTTTCAGTGTACTGGAAACTTTCCATTTTATTCAAGAAATCTGTTCATGTTAAAAGCCTTGATTAAAGAGGAAGTTTTTATAATCTAATGCTGTAATTGTAAGGGTTTTTTTCCCCTCACTCAGGGTGAGCATCATCAATATCATGGTTCTAATTACATGCCCTTCAGTTTGATAATGAAGCTCAGCTCTTTGCTGATAATGAGGTTTATTTTAACATTCAGATAACTCATTTTTAATCTACTTTAAGCAGACTTGCTGTCAAACATCTACTGAAACATATTTCACTCTTAACTGGCCCGAGGTAGAGGTTATATAGGGACAACTTCATCTCATCCAAACAAATGAACTGCTTCCTACAGTCTGGGTACTGCCTTTAACATAGTCCCAATATTTGAATGGCACACACGGGTAAAAGGATGCTTGTGTGTCCCAATTCCTAATAGGAATAATAGGCACACCTATGACCTATTCACTGTGCCCCTCGGTTGGGGGAGGTTTTCAGCTGTTCTTAACTTTGGTTGGGCATTGGAATCACCTGGGGAGCTTTACAAGTACTGATGCCTGCCTGAGTCATTCTTAAGGATTCTTAATTGGTCTGGAGTGTGGACTGGGGGTAAAAATTTCAGACATCTTATGCAGGTAGATAAAGAAGTAAACTTTGAGAAAACAGGTGCAAAATGTAGCTGTTTAAGAAAACATTCCAGGCTGGGCATGGTGGCTCACGCCTGTAATCTCAACACTTTGGGAAGCTAAGGAGGGCAGATCACTTGAGGTCAGGAGTTCGAAACCAGCCTGGCCAACATGGTGAAACCCCATCTCTACTAAAACTACAAAATTAGGCGGGCGTGGTGGCACATGCCTATAATCCCAGCGACTCGGGAGGCCAAGGTAGGAGAATAGCTTGAACCTGGGAGGCAGAGGTTGTAGTAAGCCAAGATCACGCCATTGCGCTTCAGCCTGGGCAACAAGAGTGAAACTGTGTCTTCAAAAAAATAAAAATAAGCCGGGCATGGTGTGTGCCTGTAATCCCTGCTACTCAGGAGACTGAGGGGAGAGGATCGCTTGAACCCAACAGGCAGAGGTGGCAGTGAGCCAAAATCACGCCACTGTACTCAGCCTGGGCGACAGAAGCTGTCTCAATTAAAAAAAGCAGTCCACAGAATAATAACTTCCCCTTTAGTCTAACAAAGTAGTAGTACTAAGTAAGGATATTAATCTCCCCCATTTTTTCTGTCTTCCATCCACTTATTCCTAAAATAGCAGGCATCAACATCGGGAAAACTCATTAGAAATGCAAATTATTGGGCTCCAACCTAGACCTAGTGAATCCTAAACCCAGGGTTGGACACCGCAATGTTTTAACACAAGCTCTCTGACTGATTCTGATGTACACTTAAGCTTGAGAATCCACTGGGAAAATACTAGAACAGACTTGGTATTCTGTTTTGGGAGGGGATCAAATATCAACTGTATTACTAATAAAGATATTGGAACATGTGGTTTACTAGGCAAGTGGAATTCCTGTTTTGCCCCCTTTTTTTTTTTTCAAAGAGTTGACTTTTTATAATTGAAAGAAATGAGGGCCAAGTACGGGGACTCACACCTGTAATCCCAATACTTTAGGAGGCCAAGGCAGGGAATCACTTGAGCCCAGGAGTTCAAGACCAGCCTGTGCAACATGACCAAACTCCGTCTCTACTCAAAATACAAAAATTAGCCAGGCATGGTGGGGCGCCCCTGTGGTCCAGCTACTCTGGAGTCTGAGATGGGAGGATCTCTTGAGCCCAGGTCAAGGCTGCAGTGAATGGTGCTTGTGCCACTGCACTCCAGCCTGAGCAACAGAGACTGATTCAAAAAAAGGGGGGGGCTTATTACTTGAAAGAATGGTATAGACGTCTGATCACCTGAATCTACCATTCACTGTGTTTTGCGATTGTGTGGCAAACCTTCACCTTTTTGAGCCTGTTCCTCGTCTGTAAAATTAGCATGATATCTATCTTACAGGGTTTTTTTTGTTTCTTTTTGATGGAGTCTCGCTGTCGCCCAGGCTGGACTGCAGTGACACATCTCGGCTCACTGAAAGCTCCGCCTTCCAGGTTCACGCCATTCTCCTGCCTCAGCCTCCCGAGTAGCTGGGACTACAGGCGCCCGTCACCACGCCCGGCCAATTTTTTGTGTTTTTAGTAGAGACGGGGTTTCTCCATGTTGGTCAGGCTGGTCTCCAACTCCTGACCTCAGGTGATCTGCCCGCCTCGGCCTCCCAAAGTGCTGGGACAAGGTGTGGTTTAGCAGTCCTACAAAGAATGAATTTGGCCGGGCGCGGTGGCTCACGCCTGTAATTACAGCACTTTGGGCGGCCGAGGCGGGTGGATCATGAGGTCAGGAGATCGAGACCATCCTGGCTATCACGGTGAGAACCCGTCTCTACTAAAAATAAAATATATATACACACAAAAAAAATTAGCCGTGCGTGGTGGCGGGCGCCTGTAGTCCCAGCTACTCGGGAGGCTGAGGCAGGAAAATGGCATGAACCCGGGAGGCGGAGCTTGCAGTGAGCCGAGATCGCGCCACTGCACTCCAGCCTGGGTGACAGACCGAGACTCCGCCTCAAAAATCAACAAGAATGAATTCAGGCCCTTACCATTCAAAATGTAGTCCACAGAGCAGTGGGATCACCATCACATGGGAACTAGCTAAATGCAGATCTCAGGCCCCACCCAAACCTACTGAATCAATCTGCATATGAGAAGATCCCCAGATTATTACTGGAAAAAAGTTTAAGATGCACGTTTGGGCCAAAGGCAACTGAAATGGGGCTAAGCTCGGATGATGTCAGGATCCAGAGTAAACATGTAAGGCACTCCCTATTCGCTGCCTCATTTGCACCTACAAGACCAATAACTGGGAAAGGTGTCATTTGAACTAAGCACCATCTGGAGCAAGGTGGAGGAAGAGAGTTTTTGGATTCTTTCTTGTCAAAGAAGTTTAAATAATTAGTCTTGTCTATTATACTAGAGATAAGTTAAGGTTCCACATACCAAAAGCTCACCTACTCCAGGGTCTTCGTACCCGACAGACAATGGTGATAATCTTTCTCCGTGTCCCTCCAACTTCTGCTACAAAATAAGATCCTTGCTCACTCCAGTAAAAGCCCTTAGCCTAGTGTCAGAGTCACAGTGAATGAAAATAGCTTAAACCATGGCTAACTGACCCATTAAATAAAACAAAGCAACATATGCATAACAATAATTTGAATCCAGCACCAGAAACACCCCTAGGACCCTACATCACCTCCAACCACTGCTCCTTTCGCGCCCTAAACTCCCGAGGTCCCGCCCCCGACCGTGGGCTAAGGTCCGGCCCCCGTATTTCCGGGTGAGGGGTGGCCACGTGATTGTCGCCTATAACAATCAGGCCCTGCTCTCACCCACTGGCTAAAACCTGAGAGCGACAGTTGAATATACCAATGGGACCCTGGAAGAGTCTAAGCGACAGCCAAAATCACCACTCAATGTCAGCTAAGTGTGAGTAAGGCGGGACTTTAAGTACGGAAGCTGCCCCGGGACATGAGGAAAGGAACAAGGGAAAGACCCGGTGAAGGGGCAGAACAGGCAGGTGAGTTGGTAATCTGAAGCTTGGTGGGAAGAAAGGATTCAGGGCTAGAAAGGGTGCAGAAGCCTGAAGTAGAAAGAGACGGGATTTTGGTCCGGGGGTGGAGAGAGCGAATGCATTGAAAAGGGCCAAGGCCCAGGGTAACGTAGACATTTAAAGGGGCAGATGCCCCGAAGAGACATTTAAAAGGGTACAGATGCCCAAGATAGAGCAGACACTTGAGGAGACCAGCTCAGCAAACGGAAGACACTTAAAGCGGTAGGTTCTCAAGAGAGAAGGAGTTTTTAAGACTAGAGTTAAGGTTAGAAGACATTTAAAAGGGCATGGGTTGGGATTGGGGAACACGTTTATTAAAGAGGCAGGAATAAAGGAGTCGCTTGTCAAGGATCTGGTTAGAGAAGACTGGGGTCTTCCTCTAAGGAGGAACGTGCACGCCTGCTCTCCCCCATTGTCCTTTCTGGCTTCTCCAGGTTCCCTCGACCCAGGACCCCCTGTTCCCAGGCTATGGCCCCCAGTGCCCTGTAGACCTGGCGGGCCGCCTGTGCTTGCGACCCCTATTTGGGGGTCTGGGTGGCTACTGGAGGGCCTTGCAGAGGGGCAGAGAAGGCAGGACCATGACATCTAGGGCCTCTGAACTTTCCCCGGGGCGCAACGTGACGGCTGGCATCATCATTGTTGGAGATGAGATCCTTAAGGTGTGTCTGGGACAGAAAAGGGGGGAGGGCGCCGCGTTCTCTTGTCCTTAAGGACCTGCTGCACATCCCTCAATGGAGGGAGATGAGACAGGGTGGGAGCCTCCTTGCTGCAGTAGGATCCTGGAGTGGATCCAGCATATTGGAGGAAAATTAACCCTCATTCTTTGAATTACTCTACTGAAAAACTTGTAGCAAAGTCCCTACAATTTTTCAACCTGAGAGCTGACTGAAGAAAATAAAATAAAAGGTCATTGAAATTTACCAAGCAGTATGGTAGAGGGCAGAGGGGCTACACAACAATGACAGGAAGCCCCTTGAGTAGAGGAGGTACAGGTGTATGTATTGTATATTTAAGAGTTTTACTCAGCCTTTTTGGAAATGACTCAAGGTACTCAGCATAGTGGATAAGTGAGCTAGAAGGAAGGTACTAGGAGGGATGAATCCCTTTTGAATGATCAGGAAAGTCTTACTAGAGGACATAGCAGATGACAAGGGTTTTTTTGAGACAGGATTTTGCTCTGTCACCTAGGCTGGAATGCAGTGGCACAGTCACAGCTCACTGAAGCCTCCATTTCCAGGGTCAAGCAGTCGTCCTGCCTCAGCCTCTGAAGTTGCTGTGACTACAGGTGTTAGCCACCACACCTGGCTAATTTATTTTTATTTTTTTGCAGAAACAGGGTCTCGCTGTGTTGCCCAGGCTGGTCTCAAACTCCTGGGCTCAAGTGATCCTCCCACACCTCGTCCTCCCAAAGTGCTGGGATTATAGGCATGAACTGCCGAGCTTGGCCAAATGTTGTTTTAATAGTAATCTTTTTTAATATTCTTTGTAAATTTGTCTTTTTTTTTAAGATAGCATCTCACTCTGTTGCCCAGGCTGGAGTGCATTGGTGGAGTCTCAGCTGATTGCATCTCTACCTCTCGTGTTCAAGCAGTTCTCATGCCTCAGCCACCCGAGTAATTGGGATTACAGGCACGAGCCACTGCACTCAGCCTTAATAGACCCCTTTTTTTTTTTTTTTTTTTTAATTTTGGTAGGGACGGACAGGGTTTCGCCATGTTGGCCAGGCTGGTCTTGAACTCCTGACCTCAAGTGATCCACCCACCTCAGCCTCCCAAAATGTTGGGATTACAGGCATGAGCCACTGCACCCAGCCCTGACCCCTATTTTATTTATTTTGTATGTGTGTGAGACAGAGTTTTGCTCCTGTTGCTGAGGCTGGAGTGCAAATGGTTGCTCACTGCAACCTCTGCCTCCTAGGTTGAAGCAATTCTCTCACCTCAGCCTCCCGAGTACCTGAGATTACAGGCACCTGCCAGCACGCCTGTCTAATTTTTGTATTTTTAGTAGAGACAGGATTTCACCATTTTGGCCAGGGTGATGACCCTTATATTTTAAGTGCCTACTAGAGCCTGGCAGTGTGCTACATATATGTATTTTACTAATCTTCACAACAACCCTACGAAGTTGGCACTTTTTTCTTTTTTAAAATTTTATTTTTCTGTGTGTGTTTGTTTTATAAACGGGGTTCTCACAATGTTAAACAGGCCTCAAGCAATTCTCCCACCTCAGCCTCCCAAAGTGATGGGTTTACAGGCATAAGCCATCTTGCCCAGCCTTTTTTTTTTTTTTTTTTTTTTTTTGAGGCAGAGTCTCACTCTGTCGCCCGGGCTGGAGTGCAGTGGCTGGATCTCAGCTCACTGCAAGCTCCGCCTCCTGGGTTTACGCCATTCTTCTGCCTCAGCCTCCCAGTAGCTGGGACTACAGGCGCCTTGCCATTCGGCCGGCTAGTTTTGTATTTTAGTAGAGACGGGGGTTTCACGTGTTAGCCAGGATGGTCTCTTGATCTCCTGACCTCGTGATCCGCCGTCTCGGCCTCCCAAAGTGCTGGGATTACAGGCTTGAGCACTGTGCCCGGCCAATTTTTTTTTTTTTTTTTTTTTTTTTTTGAGACAAAATCTCACTGTCACCCAGGCTAGAGCTAATTTTTTGTATTTTTGTGTAGAAACAGGGTTTCACCATGTTGCCCAGGCTGGTCTGGAACTCCTAGGCTCAAGCAGTCCTCCCACCTCAGCCTCCCAAAATGCTGGGATTACAGGCATAAGCCACCACACCTGGTCGGCAAAAAAGCCCAATTAATGATTAAACGGAGGGTCAGAGAGGTTGAGAAACCTCCCCAGGGTTACATACCTAGGAAGTTATAGAGCTGGGATTCCAGCCTAATGCCTGATAATCTCTTACTCCAAAACACAGACCCTTGTTTTTTTCTTTGGTGACAGGGTCCCTATCACCCAGGCTGGAGTACAGTGGCATGATCTCGGCTCACCGCAGCCTCTGCCCACCGGGCTAAAGCAGTCCACCCACTTCAGCCTCCCAAGTAGCTGGGACTACAGGCATGTGCCACCACGCCCGGCTAGTTTTTGTATTTCTTTGTAGAGATGGGGTTTTACCATATTGTGCCAATTGGTCTTGAACTTCTGAGCTCAAGCAAGCCACCCCGCTTAGCCTCCCAAAGGGCTGGAATTACAGGCATGAGCCACCACGCCCGGCCATCAGAACACAAACCCTTAACCACTAAACCCATTGTAGACAATTAGAGGGAGATGGGGCTGGAAAAGAAGATAGGGTGTACACCACAGACAGCCCCAAATACTCTGCAAAGGAATTTGAACTTTATTCTGTATACAGTTGGAAACAACAAATGGCTTTTGAGTCCAAGAGTGATGCAATCACAGTGACGCATTAATAAAGGTTACTGAGGAGACAGAGCAGAGCACTGTGGCTGGAGGCTGGGAGCCTGGCCAGGAAGCTGTTGCCATTGTCCAGGTGAAAGGTGCTAAGGACCTGCTTGGTGGCAGTGGGGACAGAAAGAAGAAAGCAGGCCAGGCGTGGTAGCTCACACCTGTAATTCCAGCACTTTGGGAGGCTGAGGCGGGAGGATCACTTGAGACCAGGAATTCAACACCAGCCTGGGCAACATGGCAACACCCCATTTCCACAAAAAAAAATTAAAATGAGCTGAGTGTGGTGGCACGCACCTGTAGTCCCAACTACTCGGAAGGCTGAGGTGGCCCTTGAGCCCAGGAGGTTGAGACTGCAGTGAGTTGTGTGATTCAGCCATTATACTCCAGCCTGGGTGACAGAGACCCAGATTTTAAAACAAACAAATGGATTTTCCCACTCTTGTGTCCAGTCCAGGCCCCTCAGCAGCCTGAGGTGGTGTCCTTCAAAGAGCAGAGCACTGCATCATCAGGTGGATGCAGCCATCATCTCCAACCCCCTGCCCTTCATCCCTACAGTACTGACGGCCTCATCCTCCCCTTCAACCCCCAGGGACACACTCAGGACACCAACACCTTCTTTCTGTGCCGGACACTGCGCTCCCTAGGGGTCCAGGTTTGCCGAGTCTCAGTTGTACCTGATGAGGTAGCCACCATTGCAGCTGAGGTCACCTCTTTCTCCAACCGCTTCACCCATGTCCTCACAGCAGGGGGCATCGGCCCCACTCATGATGATGTGACCTTTGAGGCAGTGGCACAGGCCTTTGGGGATGAGCTGAAGCCACACCCTGAGCTGGAAGCAGCCACCAAAGCCCTAGGAGGGGAAGGCTGGGAGAAGCTGTCATTGGTGCCCTCCTCTGCCCACCTGCATTACGGCACAGATCCTCGCACTGGTCATCCCTTCAGATTCCCACTGGTCTCCGTCCGAAATGTCTACCTCTTCCCAGGCATTCCAGAGTTGCTGCAGCGAGTGCTGGAGGGGCTGAAGGGACTGTTCCAAAACCCAGCTGTTCAGTTCCACTCAAAGGAGCTGTATGTGGCTGCTGATGAAGCCTCCATTGCCCCCATTCTGGCTGAGGCCCAGGCCCACTTTGGACGTAGGCTTGGCCTGGGTTCCTACCCTGACTGGGGCAGCAACTACTATCAGGTGAAGCTGACTCTAGACTCAGAGGAAGAAGGACCCCTGGAGGAATGCCTGGCCTACCTGACTACCCGTTTGCCCCAGGGATCGCTGGTCCCCTACATGCCCAACGCGGTGGAGCAAGCCAGTGAGGCTGTATACAAACTCGCTGAATCAGGTAGGGACCTTATGGAGGAGGGGCAGTATGCCCAAAGCCATTGGTGCCACCCCAGATCTCAGTAATGCAGGGGCTGTTGGGTGCTTCCTGCAAATCCCGGAGAGGGCAGAAGATAGCTTCTGTTAATTCATTATTCTTCCAATAAACGTTGATTGAGTACCTACTTTTATCAGCACTGTGCTAGGTGTTGGGGATATGGCCCAAAAGGATAATGTATGCCCTGCTCTTGTGGACCAGTGTTTTAACAAGAAAGATGGACATTAAACAGGTGATCCTGCATGGGGTGATGAAGGGAGTGATCTCCCACAGCAGGGAGATCAGCCTTGATCTGGGGTCAGAGAAGGCCAAGTGACACAAACTGAGCGATAAAGAGGATTTGGTCCAGTAGGTGGGCAAAAGCCAACAGTATGAATGATAGCCTGCAAGGAAGCGGCATGGGGTTTAGGGGACTGGAAGGAAGCCCACACCCCACACCCCCTGCTACGGAGGAATGACACTGAGGCTACCGTGAGGTGTGGCTGGGTGGCAGATGGCAGGTCAGGGGCCAACTCTGCAGGGCCTAGTGAGCAGCATGAAGGTGTTTGGACTTTATCCTCGGACAACTGGGAAGATATCGAAGGGTTTAAGCAAGGGCAGCATGCCTTCACTCCCCTTTGATAGCCATATGTGTCCATCTGATGCCCTGTTCCCTGCCTGCTTGGCAGGGTCTTCTCTGGGGAAAAAGGTGGCAGGTGCCCTACAGACCATTGAGACCGCCCTGGCTCAGTACAGCCTCACCCAGCTCTGTGTGGGCTTCAACGGGGGCAAAGACTGCACCGCCCTCCTGCACCTCTTCCATGCAGCTGTGCAGAGGTGAGCCTGCCCCCTGGGAGACAAGACCCCTGATCTGTTTCTCCAGTTCCACATCCCAGAAAGCAAGGGGAAAGGGGGTGTATAGGTGGAGTTCAAGAGGGAGATAGTCTTGGTGACCTCTCAGTTCCATTCTCCCACCATATTGAGCATATGATATGTGCCTGGCCTTGTGTATGGATGTGCAGGCCACTATCCCTGACCACAGGGGGGTCACAGTCCACTGGGGAGATGGGAGATTTACATACCTGAACCAGGGATGTGTGCTTAGATTTGAGAGGTGAAAGGTCAGAGTGGGCTTCCCAGAGGAAGTGGGTCTAATGGATGGAAAGGACAAGGAAAAGGGAGAAGGGGTGGGAGTCTGTTCTAGGGGCCAAAGAGAACAGTGAGCTGTTTCAGGAGAGCCATTTCCCTGTCCATGCTGGCAAGCCTGTGGATTCTTCCCCCTCCACAGGAAATTACCTGACGTTCCAAACCCCCTCCAGATCCTGTATATCCGCAGCATCTCCCCTTTCCCTGAGCTGGAACAATTTCTACAGGACACTATCAAGAGGTACTAGGGGCCTGGAGGTTTGGGCTCCAAGAGAAGCTTGACAGAGCCCACTCCCGACCCCTACTTCTGTTTCTTCCTAAGGTATAATCTGCAGATGTTGGAAGCTGAGGGCAGCATGAAGCAGGCCCTGGGTGAACTGCAGGCACGGCACCCCCAGCTGGAGGCTGTCCTGATGGGCACCCGCCGGACTGACCCCTACTCCTGTAGCCTCTGCCCTTTCAGCCCCACAGACCCAGGCTGGCCTGTGTTCATGCGCATCAACCCACTGCTGGTAATGGGGAAGAGGGTTGATCGCCTTCAGTCTCACATGCCCCATCAGTCACTGCACCCTAGCTCACTTGTAGTAGTCGGGAGGCTAGAGCCTGGAACCTAGATGAAGGGGCCTCATCATCCAAGTAAGGCAGTGCTATCTGTTCATTCATCCTTTTGACCAATATTTATTGAGCCCAAATTCAATAGCAGGCATTGTGCTTCCTACTGTGGACAGAACAGTGACTTAGACCTGTGTCTAATATAGCCACTAATTATTTATTTATACTTAAATTTTAATTAATTAGAATGAAATACTTATGACTAAAAACCACTGAATTATATACTTTAAAAGGATGAATTTGACAACATGTGGATACCTCAATTTTCAAATTAAGTACAATTAAAATTCAGTTCTGGCTGGGCGCGTGGCTTACACCTGTAATCTCAGCACTTTGAGAGGCCGAGGTGGGCGGATCATTTGAGGCCAGGAGTTCGAGACCATCCTGGCCAACATGGTGAAACCCGGTCTCTACTAAAGATACAAAAAATTAGCCAGGCGTGGCCAGGCACGGTGGCTCACACGTATAATCCCAGCACTTTGGGAGGCCGAGGCGGGCGGATCACAAGGTCAGGAGATCGAGACCATCCTGGCTAACAGGGTGAAACCCCGTCTCTACTAAAAATAGAAAAAATTAGTTGTGCATGGTGGCAGGTGCCTGTAGTCCCAGCTACTCAGGAGGCTGAGGCAGGAGAATGGCGTGAACCTGGGAGGCAGAGCTTCCAGTGAGCTGAGGTCGCACCACTGCACTCCAGCCTGGGCAACAGAGCAAGACTCTGTCTCCAAAAAAAAAAAAAAGCCAGGCATGGTGGCATGCACCTGTAGTCCTAGCTACTTGGGAGGCTAAGGCAGGAGAATTGCTTGAACCCAGGAGGCGGAGGTTGCAGTGAGCTGAGATCGCACCACTGCACTCCAGCCTGGGCAACAGAGCAAGACTATCTCAAAAAAAAAAAAAAAAAATTGCAGGCCGGGTGTAGTGGCTCATACCTGTAATCCCTGTACTTTGGGAGGCCGAGGCAGGTGGATCGCCTGAGGTCAGGAGATCAAGAGCAGCCTGACCAAGATGATGAAACCCCATATCTACTAAAAATACAAAAATTAGCGGGACGTGGTGGCAGGCACCTGTAATCCCAGCTACTTAGGAGGCTGAGGTAGGAGAATCACTTGAGCCTGGGAGGCAGAGGTTGCAGTGAGCCTAGATGGCACCGCTATACTCCAGCCTAGACAACAGAGTGAGACTCCGTCCAAAAAAAAATACAGTACTTTAGTACTTGTACTAGCCACATTTCAAATGACCACCATATTAGACAGTAGAGATATAGAACATTTCCATCATCACAGAAAGTTCTGGCCAGGCACAGTGGCTCACACCTGTAATTCCAGCACTTTGGGAGTCCAAGGTGGGCTGATCAATGCCTGTAGTCCCAGCTACTCAGGCTGAGGCAGGAAGATCGCTTGAACCAGGGAAGTCAAGGCTGCAGTGAGCCATGATCATGCCAGTGCACTCCAGCCTGGGCAACAGAAAAGATCTGTCTAAAAAAAAAAAAAAAAAAATAGGGCAGGGCACGGTGGCTCACGCCTGTAATCCCAGCACTTTGGGAGGCCGAGGCAGGTGGATCATGAAGTCAGGAGATCGAGACCATCCTGGCTAACATGGTGAAACCCCGTCTCTACAAAAAATACAAAAAATTAACCAGGCGTGGTGGCTGGCGCCTGTAGTCCCAACTACTCAGGAGGCTGAGGCAGGAGAATGGCATGAACCCGGGAGGCAGAGGTTGCAGTGAGCCGAGACCGCGCTACTGCACCCCAGCCTGGGCGACAGAGCAAAACTCCGTCTCAAAAAATAAATAAATAAATAGACAGACATGGTCTCTGCCTGTCCTCCTGGAGCTCCACCCTTGCAGTAGAGGGTGGTTCAGGAATGGAAAGCAGAGAATGGAGAAGATGAAGTCCTTATCTTTCTCTTTGCATACATAGAGCAAGCTATACCAGAGAATCAGATGGCAAGCCCTCCGTCAGAGGCCAAGGGAGCAGAAGAGCCATCGATGGGCCCCTTCCCAGGACAGCAGGGGTAGAAGTGGGAGAGGGGAGCATTTGTGACTATTCTATTACTCTGACCTCCCAGGACTGGACCTACAGAGACATCTGGGACTTTCTGCGTCAGCTGTTTGTCCCGTACTGTATCCTGTATGACCGAGGGTAAGGGTATTAGGGGAAGGGAATGGGTAAGGGAGTGTTTAGGGTGCTGGAATAGGGAGGGCCAGTAGGATTGGACACCCTACCACATGCTTGCCCTCCACCCTCCCTGCTCCAGATACACATCACTGGGGAGTCGGGAGAATACCGTGCGGAACCCAGCTTTGAAGTGCCTGAGCCCAGGAGGACACCCCACGTACCGTCCAGCCTACCTACTGGAGAACGAAGAAGAGGAGCGAAACTCCCGCACATGACCTCCCACCCTAGGAGGAAAGGAAGGACACTGTTCTAGGGTATAACCTGGCAATAAACCATGCCTCTCACTGTGCCTGTTGCTCTAGCTGTGTCTTCCTGCTCCAGAGGATGGGAGAAGCAGAATTGGGTCAAATGCTGCCAGCTCTGACTGGCTGTGCTCACTTTAAGGGGCCCAGGGGCGGGGCAGAACAGACTGGAAAGGAGCTCTCACTGATGGTTCTCGATGTCAGCCTCAGCAGGAGCCCACCAGAGGGCAGAAGCAGGAGTTGTGCCAACCACTGGGAAAAGAGCAATCAGGCAGGGCAACACCCGGGCTGGAAGAGGGGAAGCTGCCTTGGCCTAGCTGTGGAGGATGAAAGATGGAGTGGCCAGGCCCTCCCTCCCACTAACCCCACCCTCCCATCCCTGTCTAGAGGGGCTGACTCAGCCTGTTCCCAGGCCTAGAACCTTCCCTTTGCTAAACCCTGGATCCTTTGTCTCTGTAGTCATGAGGCTGAAGGGGGTGGGGACAGTGTTGATAAAAGGCACTAGAGGCAGCTCCCACACCCTTCCTCAGAACTGCTGCCCACATGCAGCCCTGGATACAGCCCCTAGCCCAAACCCTACCTTTCTTCCTCCGAGGGGCTCCTCAAGACACTGGGCTGCAGGTGCCTGTCATTAAGATGGGCACAGGGTGGGAGGGCTTCCAGCGGACCCTGAAGGAAGTCGCCTACATCCTCCTCTGCTGCTGGTGTATCAAGGAACTGCTGGATTAATGGTGGCAGGGAACTGCCTCCTCTCCCCACCAGCACCATGGCTGGCATCGCTCAGGTGGGCAGAGTAGAGTAAACAGGAGGCATAGCTGCAGCTTCTGTGGCAGAGCTTGCCTCAGCTTCTCATTCTCTTCTTTAGCCCCCAGCCCAATTGCCTTCAAGACTCCTGGGGCCAGCTGTGCTTGACCAAGGATGGGCCATAAACAATGAGTAAAGAGTGAAGTGTGGATCCTGCTTTGAGCTGTGTCATCTGGCGGCCCTGCCTCATCTCTGAGCCTCCTCCATTCTCAACCCCTGCCTCTGGGGAACCTCTGGTGGGCAGGAGCTTGGACTGATCTGGCTAGGACCCCAGTAAGATTGTGGCAAGACCTGGCACTCCTCCAAGCTTGGCACAGTGGGCCCACCAGCTCAGATGGTTGATCCACTATACTCTCATAGTACCAAGAATGGACTGTCCCCTAAGATAACTGTTTGAGAATCACTGAATTATAAATATAATCCACAGGCCTTGAGGCCCAAGATTCTAAACGTCTAAAGGGGAATCAGAAAAAGTCAGCACTAGAAGGGTCTTTGAGAGCCAGGGTGCAGACCAGGGAGGGAAGGAGCTTGTCCTGAATAGAACCAAGATTGAAAGCCAGGTTTTCTGACTCACTGGTTCCTGAGTGGGGAGGGTGGAAGACAGTCCAGGTTCCTCTCAATCTGTGGGTAAGGAGGGGACCCAGCTTGAGTAGGGTCTTCATCTGTGAGGCCAAGGGTGTATGGAAACCCAGAGGACCCAGCCCTTTCCCAAATAGAAGACCTGCCCAGGCAGCTTCCTGCCTCTGAGGATCTTGGGGAAAGCACTGAGCTGAGGCTAGTCCCCAGCTCCTGAAGGAAGTAGAACGGCATGAGCTACAAGAGCTCCCAGCTCACATACAAAACTACAAGAGAAAGGCACCTGTGTGGCCACATGGGTCCCCCAGGCTTATCATGGCACAGCCCTATCAGGACATAAGCAGATAGATTGAGCAGAATTGGCTCTTGACTTCCTCTTGGTAGCCACAGCAGGCATTTTCCAGGAGTTGCTCCGGTGGTGGAGGCACATCAGCCACACGCGTCATCCTGCTCATGGGGCGCTTATGCTTACTGATGACCCCACCCACAGCCCCCAAACCTCAGAGCCAGCCATGGGACTGCTCAGTATTTCCCTGGGATCCCTACCCAGCATTCTCTGTCCCCTCTTAGGGCTCAGTTATCATCCCCCAGCCCTTTGTCACTTGGGGCACTGGTAGATAGGGCCCTCTTCCTCCCTGCCTGGGACCAGCTCTTCCTCAGCGTTCTTGTTAGCTAACTCTTGTTTTTGTTTTTTTTTTTCTAGGTTCTTTTTGTCAAGGTGATATATGCCCACAGTAAAGAACTTTAGGCCAGGCTGGGTACGATGGCTCACACCTGTAATCCCAGCACTTTGGGAAGCAGAGGCGGGTGGATCACCTGAGGTCAGGAGTTCTAGACCAGCCTGGCCAACATGGTGAAACCGCATTTCTACTAAAAATAATCAGCTGAGCAAGGTGGTGAGTGCCTGTAATCCCAGCTACTTGGGAGGCTGAGGCAGGAGAATCACTTGAACCTGGGAGGCAGAGGTTGCAGTGAGCCAAGATCATGCCACTGCACTCCAGCCTAGGGGACAAGAGTGAAACTCCATCACAAAAAAAAAAAAAGGTTGGGTGCAGTGGCTCCCAGCACTTGGGGAGGCTGAGGCGGGTGGATCACTTGAGGTCAGAAGTTTGAGACCAGCCTGGCCAGCATGGTGAAACCCCATCTCTACTGAAAATACAAAAAAAAAAAAAAAAAAATTAGCCAGACGTGATGGCGCATGCCTGTAGTCCCAGCTACCTGGGAGGCTGAGGCAGGAGAATGACTTGAATCCGGGAGGTGGAGGTTGCAGTGAGCCAAGATTGCACCACTGCACTCCAGCCTGGGTGACAGAGCAAGACTTCGTCTTAAAAAAAAAAAAAAGAACTCTAATAGTTGAAAGTCTCCTGGTCTATCCCCCAGTCCCTTAGTGCTGCCCCTGGAGGCAACCATGGTTACCAGTTTCTTGGAGAACATTCCAGTCTATGCATAGACTGCATCTTCATTCATTCAACAAATATTGAGTTATTCAGTGTATACTGTATATCAGTGTGGGTCTTTGGATACAGCAGTGAACAAAACATATCCTTGTACTTGTGAAGCTTACATTTTAGGGGCAGACAGGACAAACTAGAAACATTTTTTAAAGTATGTATATGTTATTAGATGATAGGCACTATAGGGAAAAAAAAGTGGAAATCGAGCTGGCGTTGGGAATGGGTCATAGAGAGCCTAAGAATTTGAGCTTTTACACTGAGTGAAATGAGGAACTATTGCAGGATGTTGAGCATGAAATGAGTTTTTTTATTTAAAAGGCTCAAGCTGGCTGCTGTGTTGAGAACAGACTTCAGGGGAGCAAAGGCAGAATACGAGTGACCTATTAGGAGGTAATGGCACAATATAGGCCAGACATGTTGGTGGTCTCGGACCAGGTTTATAGCAAAAGCAGTAGTGAGGGGTGGCTGGATTCTGGATATATTACTCTTCCTAGTTAGTTAACATACTCTCCACATTGTTCTGCACTTTGCTGCTTTTCCTTTGATAAACCTTGGACAGGATTCAGGATCCCACATCAACACATGGAGAGCTTGTCCATTCTTTTTTACAGCAGCCTAGTCTCTACAGTACTCTAACTTGAGCTTATTTCTTATCTCTGGCAGGTCAGTGCATCTTTTTTTTTTTTTTTTTTTTGAGACAGATTCTTACTCTGGCACCCAGGCTGGAGTTCAATGGTGCAACCTCAGCTCACTGCAACCTCCGTCTCCCGGGTTCAAGTGATTTTCCTATGTCAGCCTCCTGAGTAGCTGGGATTACAGGAATGCACCACCATGTCCTGCTAATTTCAATTTTTTTTTTTTTGAGACAGAGTCTCGCTCTGTCACCCAGGCTGGAGTGCAGGGACACGATCTCGGCTCACTGCAAGCTCTGCCTCCCGGGTTCATGCCATTCTCCTGCCTCAGCCTCCTGAGTAGCTGGGACTACAGGCACCTGCCCCCACGCCTGGCTAATTTTTTGTATTTTTAGTAGAGATGTGGTTTCACCGTGTTAGCTAGGATGGTCTTGATCTCCTGACCTCCTGATCTACCCACCACGGCCTCCCAAAGTGCTGGGATTACAGGCGTGAGCCACCACGCCCAGCCAATTTTGATATTTTTAGTAGAGACAGGGTTTCACCATGTTGGCCAGGCTGGTCTCGAACTCCTGACTTCAAGTGATCCTCCCACCTCAGCCTCCCAATGTGCTGGGATTACAAGCATGAGCCACTGTGCCCGGCCTCAGTGCATCTCTTTAGGCATCCACAAAATGCAGCTTAGTGCTCTTAGCTGGTCCATTGAGAGGCTCTTACCTGGTCCCAGTGATGGGAGTAGTCAGAATTTACCTTCCCACGAATCTGGGGCTCTTTCTTCCCCCTCAGAGCCTGTACCCTATTTGCCCAGCTCCAGCCCTTCCTTCCCCGACTCAGGCCCTGGCCTACTGCCTTCTTTTCCTTTCTTAGGCCTCACTCCCCGCAAGCGGGGCAGTGCCTCGAGGTGGATCCTGGAGTCTGAGGTCTGAGCTCAAGGGCCTTTGCCAGGGGAGGGGAAGTCTGGCAGAGACCACTGGGGAAGTGGTGGGTAGAGGAAGGCGGAGTCCAGGGCTGTGGCCTGTGGTGAGATGGCTGATAGAGAGCAGCAGGGGGAGTGAGACTGCCAGTGGCCCAAGGAGAATGTGAGTGGGAAAGAGGGCTTTGACAGTGTAAAGACTGGAGAATAACAGAAACCTCAGATACCATTCAGAGAGCCCTTTTCACAATACAGAGTGCTTTGGGCACCACGGAAGTCCACTTCAGCAATTATCCCATGTTAACATGAAGGAAATAGGCCCAAAGAGGTGAAATGATTCACCCAAGGACATACACAGCACACTGCAGTAAAGGAGTCATTTAGCGAACCCAGATTTTCAGATCACCAACTCACTGCTTCTCCTAATGAGCCTGCCTTCCTCTTCTGAGCTGCTGTTGCATGCAGATGGTGGCCAAAGTGGCCTGGAGGCAGGGCCATGCAAGCAAAAGCATGGAGGGTACCACCACCCCACTCTGCACCCACTCCATGCCACTTCCCACCTCAGCCCTAAGCTCCCTGTTCTCAGCCCATTTGGAGGTTTCAGCTGCAGCCCTTTCACCTAATCTACACAGGCCAAGAGATCTTTCCTGGCCCACGGCTGCCTACTCTGTGGCTGTTCCCCCACAAGTGTCTCTCCCCAACTAGGGCAACTCAGGTTTTGAGTGTCCAAACTACTCCCTCAGGAACTCAAGTGGAGTGAGGTGGGAGGGAGGTGAAGGAGACAGGGTACAAAATATTAGGTTGGTGCAAAAGTAATTGCAGTCTTTGCCATTAAAACCTCGCATACCCCTCGGTGCCCCGGTGCCCTCTAATGGTCACAGGGGGTGGGGGAATGGGTGGAGTAGGAATGGAGACAGGAGGGACCAACTGGATGTGACCCCCAAGTACAACAGCAAGAGGAGAAGCCTGATATCCAGGATTCCCGGCGGATTACATCGGATACAGGACCCTCGTTGGCATGCGAAAAACAGGTGGAGGAGAGGGATCACAGCCCAAGGGTCTGAGGAGCGGCGGGCAATAAACTGGGTATCACAGCAATAATCTGGCAGTGGGGAGGCGTGGGTGGGTGGGGGTGTCCCACGTTTTCCCAACACCAACAGGCCGGCAGAAAGGAGGATGTGGCAATCATTTCACTGACAGCGCCAGAGCGCAGGCCCACCCCCAAGGGCATAGGTTTTGTTTTGTTTTGTTTTGTTTTCTGAGAGGGAGTTTCGCTCTTGTTGCCCAGACTGGAGTGCAATGGCGCGATCTCAGCTCACGGCAACCTCCGCCTCCCAGGTTCAAGCAATTCTCCTCCTTCAGCCTCCCGAGTAGCTGGGATTACAGGCGTGTGCCACCACGACTGGCTAATTTTTGTATTTTTACTAGAGACGGGGTTTCACCATGTTGGTCAAGCTGGTCTCCAACTCCTGACCTCAGGTGTTCCACCCGTCTCCGCCTCCCGAAGTGCTGAGATTACAGGCGAGAGCCACCGCGCCCGGCATGGGCATAGGCTCTTACATCCTATTTCCATCTTTCTTGCATGTGAGTTATTTTCCCCCACCCACTTTCTCAGTTACTCTCAGACTCTAGAGTGTTCGCCAGCCTTGGAGCGTACTCGTTCCTCCAGCCATTCTCCGGCCTTAGTTCCTTTCCATCATTCGCCCTCAGCCCTTCGCCTACCCCAGCTTCAAAAAAGCGACCATACCTCCTAGCTGGCTGGGTTCGAGGAGCCGGGGACCTGCGCCTCCTGGTGGCTGATCGGAGGGAGGCTGAGTGCAGAGGGGTTCTCTCGCCTTCTCTGGGACGTGGAGTTTTGGAAAATGTTCTCCTGAGCTTCCTGAAGCTAAATTTACCTCCCCCGGCCTTGGGGGGCGCAGAGATCCCGGCGGCGATTAGCGCTGCGCCGCAGCCGGCTCCAACCCAGAGGCCCGGAATAGGCGCGGAGTTATAAATAGTGCCACCCGCAGGTGTTGAGGGGAGTCGGCGGGAGGGGGTACCCCTGGCGGCCACGGCCCCTTCAGGTGGGTTGGGCGGTCGCGGTGGGAGCGCTGGGGGGCGGGGGGCGTGGGGGGTCTGCGGTCTGAGCGCCCCAGCGGTTTCCTGGGTGGCGGGTTTTCGAAGGAAGCGGAGGCAGTCGAGGATCGGGGGGAGCAGCGGGGAAGAGGTGGGCGCCGGGCAGGCTGACGCTCCGCTTGCAGCTCAGTTTCCCACATTCCGAAACAGTCCCCCAGACCCACTCATGCAGGACCCCGCCCAGGCAAAGCCTCGCCTTTCTCGCCACCTGAAGGCCTCTTTCCCCCAGGTTCCGCAAGCATCTAACTTCTATGCTTCTACCCTTTGGCGCACGTGGCCCAGTCAGTCCGAGCACCTGGCCCTCACTCCGAGTGGCTGTCCCCAGCCCCAGGTATTCAGTCCTCCCACTCGGGGCTTTCATCCCTCTCTTAGGGTAAACACTTCCTTCTCTATTTGTCCAACTCGTGCTACTCTCCCCAAATATTAAAGTCTAGCTGGTCACCTAAAAATTTAAGTCTTAACGTGAGATCTGGGACGCTCCCCTATCCCCAGGCGGCCCCTGCAGGCCCCTCACTTGCCCTCCAGCTCCCAGTTCCAGTCTGGGCCTGGTGGCGGGGCGGGGGTGGCCGGCCCCTGGGGCCTAGCAGGGGCTTCATGGGAGGGGGCGGGGTCCCCAGTCAGCGTTTCTCTACCGCCGCTGTTTCGGTCGTTTGGCGTGGTTAGGGGTTGGGGTAAGAGGGAATTTCAAGTAGGGGTTCCCCACTCCGATTTCTGAGTAAGGAGGGGAGCTATTTGCACCAGGAGAAAAAAAGAGACATGGGAGGGTGGGCGTCACTGAGGAACTAACTGAGGGTTCCAGGACTATTGGGAATGAAGTGGGGAGTGGCAATCTAGCCGCAGAAAGATAAGTCATGTTCAGCCAGACGCAGAACGCGACCCTCAGGGGGGAAGTTGGGCGAGGCAAGCGTACGGCACTGGGCACCTTTCGAGTTTCTGTACCCAAAGGCTGGTGCCAGGGAGCCCGCCCTGATATTGCCTCTGGAAGCCCTGGCCCTGCCCTCCCCGGGCCACGTTCCCACCCCTGTCCCCGCCCCTTTCTTTGGCTATCCCCCTTCCTCCCCAAAGCAGCCCCCTCTCCATTTCACTTGTGGCACTGCCGCCTAGCTCCTAGCACAGCCGTTCGCCAGGCCTGCACTACCCGGACGGCTGGAGTAGGAAGGGGAAAACCCCGGCCTGGACCCCAACAGCTCCCGGCCCCTCCGGACCAGAATCTGTCCGGCGGGGCTGAGAAGAAAACCCGGAGCAGTGACCGGCCTCGGGACCCAAGGGGGTCAGGGACGCTAGGAAAACCCGGAGCGGATTAATCGAGCCAGAGCGCCCCATGCCTGCAGCTACCTCCTCCTTCCTATAGCCCCCCTAATTCTCCAGTGAGATAATGTCTGGGGTGGGGGGCTGTTTGGTTTGGCCTGAGCCCTCAGGGGCGCCTCACACTTTCCGCCCCTGGCTGGGGAGCAGGGCAGCGGCCCCGAGGCTGAGTCACGGCCCGGCGCGGAGAGGGAGAGAGGGAGAAAGAGGGAGGGAGGGACCTGGACTCCGCCCCTCATGCGCGGGGATCCCGGGTCAGCCCGGGTGAGGGCCAGGGCCCCCCTGGCGCCGCCCATTGTGGTCCAACAGGTTGAGCTGGTGTCCCGAGGAGCCACCTGCTGGAAAGGGAGGGAGGCCCCCTGCGAAGGGGGGTTGGGAGGGGAAAGCGAGTCCGACCCGGTTCGGCCTGGCTTGTCGCGGGGGAGCCAAACCTGGCCCTAGGTAGCCTGATTTGATTCCGTTTGACACTAGTGGGAGGGGCCCTTTGGGGTACGCAGCTCCGCAGGCTCTGTCGGAAACATCCTTCACCCGCTACCTTTCTCAGTTGGGGGGCTCCCAAGTATTTATACCGGTCCTCCCCAAAACCTACACATAACACACATCCCAAAACATCCAGGCACCCCTCGCCACCTGGGTCTCTGAGCGAATCTATGTCAAGATATCCCTCCTCAGTGGAGACTCAGTTTCTCCACTTAGGGAACCCGCGGGATGGAGTTGGGGAGCAAAAGCGTGAGCGTGCCCCCTCCCCCTTCGCAGACTGGGCCCCTCCCCTCCGACAATGCCAAGGCCGCAGCGGGCACTGGCGACAGCACAGAGGCTGCTTGCCCGGGGCGCCCTTCCCTCCCCGCGGGGCACCGTCACGCGTGGGGAGGGACGCAGGGCGCCCGCAGGCTCAACTCCCCGGCTCCCTCCGAGAGGGGGTGGAGCGTAGGGGCCGGAGCTGAAGGCCTGGTGGCTCCCCCTCCCCCTCCCTTGTAGGTCCCTGACCTGATTATAGCCCCTCACGGGACCCCCTCCCTCAAGACCCTAAGTCCCCAATTCACTCCCACCCAGCCTATCCCTAACCTCTCATACCCTTCCCTCCTGAGGTCGTGACCCTGCAGAAGCCCCTCTTGGAGGAGAGGGAGCCCCTGTAGGGGGTGCTTGGTTCCCTGGCCGCTGCGGACACTGCCCCCTCCCCCCCTCCTCTCCAGGTTCCAGGCCAGCCCCTCGGCTCCGCCCCCTCCCTGGACGAAAGCAAGGCGAGACCCACTGGAGATGAGCGGGTATTCAGGCCAATGGGCGGACAGGGCGGTGGCGTGCAGGGGGCGGGCAGAGCAGCGGCAAAGGGCTGGATGGGGGCCTGGGGCGGAGTTTGAGTTAAGGTGGACTGGGAGAGATAGGGGGAGGAGAAAGGGGGGGAGAGAGGGACCGCGGCAGGTGAAGGGAGACAGAGAGAAGGAAAGAAGGAGGGAAAGGAGGAGGGTGGAAAAGGCTAGGAGAGCTAAGTAAGAGTTTGGAGGAAGGGGGCAAAAAAGGAGGGAGGGACCCATCTGCGCTCTGCAGGGACTGGCTGGAC
>NW_016804391.1:411069-425644 GCF_001698545.2 Rhinopithecus bieti
CAGCCAGGTGAATGTACGGCTGTTGGCGGCCGAGGGGGGGCGGGCGGCAGGAGGAGGCAGAGGGCGGCGGAGGAGGAGCCCCCCAGCAGCGAGCGGCGAGCAACTGACCGCGGCCTTCTGACCAGGACCGGAGCAGGGCCCCAAGCCCCCGGGCCTGGTGGGGGACGCGCTTCTTCCCACACCCCGAGCCTCAGCAGCTCCAGCCAGCGGACCCGACGGCTGAGAGGTGAGTGTACCCCACTTTTGTCTCCTGGCTCGGGGTTCACTAGACTCGAGACTACTGCAGTGTCCTTCGTCCGTCCTGTAAGTGGGACCCCCACATACACACGCATGCAGATCAGATTCCCACCACTCCCCTTCCCTGTGCTTTCCCAACACCCCGGGTCTCTGGAATTGGTTTTAATTGGGAGGAAAGACAGAGAAGGAACTGCGGATGCCCCCCAACCCTGGGCGGAGGGTCCCCAGAAACTTTCTGTGCACTTCTCCTGGGATCAGACAGACAGGCGGCTTCGGGATGGAGAGGGGGTGAGGCGACGCTGAGCGTTTCCCCAGTCTCCTTCGTGACTTTAGGGGGAGACCCCAGACCGGACCGAGTTGAGGGAATGGAAACGCTGACGGACTCTAACTAGGACAACGCGCACCCCCCCACCCCGCGCCCCCTGGCGCGGTGGGTTGGCCCCAGGCCAGTTGCATGGGGGTTGGGGGGGCGCAGGAGGAGCCGCTGCTTGGGGGAAAGTTACCGGCTGGACTACGGTTTCTTGCGCATCCAGAGCCGCGCTCTCTCCAGCGGTAGCGGGGCTCAGCAACAACCTCCGAACCGACATAGAACGACCTCTCTCTCCCCTGCCCCTCAATCCCACTCCCTTCCTTCAGGCTCCAGTACCGCCGCTACCTTTTCCACGCCAGCTCATGCCCCCAGAACCCGAGAGCCAGGGCGGGTGACTAGGAAGAATTCTCCTACCTACCACCCGTCCCCCCACCGGCGCCGGCGCACCTGCCCCAGCCCAGAGTGGGGGTCGCTACTGTGTTGTTGTAGAACCTAGAGTGCGCCTGGCAGAAGGCTGCCATTCAAAGGGGTGGGGGGCGCTGCTTTCAATTTCCAGCTTTCTCTCCCTCCTCCCACCCCATCCCAAGTAAGAGAGCGACGTGTCCCGGCCAGAGCGAGGTGGGGGCGGGAGTGGGGGGGCGGCGTGGGCAGCGGGTTGTGCCCGGACACGTGCCTGCCCAGGCGCCCCGGCCCTGCTGGTGTTTAGAGAGAGGGCGGGTCCCCTGCCCCCCGCCCCGCACAACCCCCACGTATCAAAGGGCGGCTGAGACGTGGTGAGACCTCGGGGCGCCCTGGGGGGCGGGGGGGCGGGGAGCCTGGGTCCGGAGCAGGGGAGGGGCAGAGGCGCCGGTGCTAGCTGACCCACAGGAAACGAGCGCTGCTGACCTAGTTTGGGACACCGGAAGTGGGTGCTGGGGAGAGGGGGAGACCGGCAGGCTGTCCTGGCTTCCGGGCCAGGTGGAGGGTGTTCTTGAATTGACCCCCGCCCGAATGCCTTGGAGACCCCTAGCTGCAGCCGAGAACGGGAATGAGTCAGCGCAGCTATTCCTCCTTCCCCCAACTTATTCCTGGAGGAGGGAGACCGCTTATCAGGGGCGGGGGATCCAGATTGGGCTGTGAGGGGTTAAACCAGGATGGGAACTGTCTGTTCCCTAAGGGAGTATGTGTGAGTGCGGGGATGAGGCCTGGAGGATTATGGGGTTGCCTCCTGCTGCCCTACACACACCAACTGGTTTGGTCACCCCTGTACCCGCCTGGCACTGCTGGGAGAGCTGGCATGGAGTGGGCATCAGGTTGGGAAGGAGAGAGTGGGCATAAGGAGTGTTGCGCTGCACTAGAGAGGGACATACTTGTGACTATGTCTGGGTGGTAGTTAGTGTTTCTCCTTAGCGGTAACTGGGGAGAAGGGCAGGGGGCTCCCCCTGGAGCAGCTGATGAAACAAGGAGAAATCTCTGTCAGTGCCTCTGTCCCTGGCCCCAGGGACCCCAGCTCCCGCAGCGTGCCTCTGTTACATGGTTGCTGTGGGCACAACACAACCAGCTGGCACCCCCAAACACTGTCCCCTCCCTTGGGTACCACACACCCCCAGCCTTGGCACAAGGGTCAAAAAGGGGTTAATACCACCAGAATGGGGCTCTGGGGAAGAAAGAAGGCAGTGCCCACTAGGCTCAGGTGTCAAGGAGACGGGCGTGCTCTAATGGGACTCTCATCACTACTCAGCCCTGGCTGATGTAGACCCCAGTATCTGGAAGACAGGTGCTGTCCCCTTCTTCTTCCCCATGGTGCCCCCTGGCACCCAGGGCCCCCAGCTCCTCCTTGGCCTAGTGCCTGCCCAGGGAGGGCGCGGCGGGCAGCGGGGGCTGGGCTAACAATGCACCATCAGGCCCTTTGTGTGCCTGCACTTGGCACCCTGGGGAAGGGTGGGGGAGGGGGCCCAGCAGGCATGGGGGGGGCGGAGCGCTCTGGGGTGGGGACAGTGAAGGCTGGGGGAGAGAAGCAGAGAATCAAAGCAGGTGGGGAGGAAAGGGAAGTAGGTCAGATAGGATGCCAGCCCCCCATTCCAAGCCAAGGCTGAGAAAACCAGCCCCTGATCCTATGGCTGCCTGGATGGCATCAGACTGAGGGACAGCCTAGGACTGGGCATTTCAGGTCAGAAGTCACTGCCCAGGGGACTGCTCAGATGGAGGAGGTTTGGCCTGGTACTGCCCCCTTCTTAATGGCTAAGAGACCCAATTCTTCTGGCCCAAGACCAAGGTCCCAAGATGAGTAGTGAATGGGCTCCAGGCAGGGCACTGCCCTCTGACAGAAGCCTCTGGGCCTGCTGCGGGGCTTCCTGCCTCTGTCCCGCTTGGCTCCCTGACCTTCCTGAGAGTTAAGACTGCCCTGACACCAGGCCTTAGGGCCTATGCCTGTTTTGGCCTAGGGCAGGAGAGAACAGTGGGGGAGGAAGGTGGGGACAGGCAGATGGATGGGACCCTGGCATGGGGTGTGCCCGCCCTGGCCTCTTCCCCCTCCTTGTGCTGAGTAAACTCGTGAGTAAACTTGACGTTTTGCCCGGACAGTTTGAAGTTGCCTCGCTGCCCCCTCCCCCCCACCTCTTGCCAACACAGAAGCAGCCAGGCGCCAAGGCGGGCCTGGGGGACTGGGAGGTAGGGGATAGAGCTGCTGTCATCCACCATCAAGTGTTTGGTGGGGTGGGGACAAGAAAGACCCCCACACCCAGCCAGGCCCAGGTCTTGGCAAGAATCTTGGCTGGGGCCTGCAAGCATCTGTCCCAGAGCCTTGGGGAGCCCAGGAGAAGTGACTTCAAAGCAGGTCCTCTGCCCACTTCTGACCTCCACCCCTACTAGGGAAAGGCACCCAGCTACCACCTAGCCCCCTGAATTGCCATCTTTAATATTCACTGGCACAGGGACAAAGCTACCTTTAACAAATTCCCCAGGGAGACCAGAGAGGGCTGCCCTCTTCATCCTGTCCCACAGCTTAGGATGGACATCTTAGCCCTCTCTTCCCTGAGGCCTCCAGATGCCATGGTTCTGCTCTGGAGGATAGCATTGTCATTTGCCAGCACTTGCCCTGACTACACCTGGCCTAACCCCACATATACTTCTACCATATTCACCATCAGGCCTAGCTCTGATCTCCCCAAGCCCCTTCCTTTGCCTGCTATCCTCCCCAGAACCAGTCAGCCTTCAGAGCTTCCCAGTCAGCAAATATCTATGCCAGATTCAAGGTTTGAAGGTGCCCCAGGCAAAAGAGGGCTAATGGCAGGCAAAAGAAACAGTGATCCCCCATAAATATATCAATTCACTATCTTTTGACATCACTGATTCCTCTTCTTCCTCCTAGGCCAACAGAATGACATGGGGAAATGCCATCCCAGTCCCTGACAGGCCTCAGAGTGGGGCTCCCCCAGGCCTTTACTTTCGACCTCATGTCTCTGGCTTCAATTTCCTTCCTGTTTCCACCGTCCCCCCAACTCCTCCCCACCCATATGCCCCTTTCAACAGACATCCTCTCCTCCTTCCTTCCTCCTTTCCTCCCCCTTTGCCTGGGAGCAGGGGTCCTCTTTCCTCCACCATGGACATCCTAGCCTTTTACCTCTTCTTAAACCTAGCCCCCTTGGAGATTCATGACCAAGTCATCTGCCCTTCCCACCCATCAGCAAGGCTCTGGGGAAGAGGAGAACCCAGGGCTTCTCAAGGGGTACTACAACTCCCAAGGTACATACAAAGCAATTGTGGTGCACACTGGGAGTTGTAGTCCTTGAGCTCTCAATTTGTCTGAGTCTGGAAGTGTTTCTCGATGAGGGTGAAAACCAGAACTGGGATGGGTTGGAATGTGGGTACCCTCTTCATCCCCCCACTTTATTCTTGCTATTGCATTGCCATGGGATGCCGTGTACCTATGACTGACATCCATCTCCCTTGCTGAGACATGCTACCCGTCCTCACCTTAGGGCCCCACCCAAAAGATGCCCACACCCTGCCCTGCTGTCCCTGGCAGGGGTGAAACAGAGGGGCCCCATGAACTCCCTCCCTGCCCCCTGCCCTCTAGGCTGGTTCCCTCCCTTTATGGGGATCAAAGGGCAGAGAGCAGCCCCACCCCACTCCCTCGCAGGCTGCAGGCACTAGGGCTCTCAGGAATTGCAGGGACTTTGGTGCCCAAGCAAATGCTTGGGCAGGGGGAATGCCGGGAGGTTGGCACCTGGTGGTAGGGAGAGACACTGGCCCCCACCCTGGGGTGTGGAGCCTTCATTAACTGCTCACAGGGCTGTCCCTTGCCTCCTAGGCTCTCCCTGTGTAGGCCCTGACCAGTGTGCTACCTCTTGAGGGGGCGGCTTGAGAACAGGGTCTTAGGCCTTATCTGTAGGGCCTAGGGACCTGGGCCCGTCAGACTGGCACCAAGGCACAGGGTGACCCTCCCCCACCTCAGGCCCACAGTTGGCATGGGGCGCTGGGAGCAGGGGGGTAGGAGGGAGAGGAGGGCAGGACTGCCAGCATCCTGGTGGGTAGGTGCCAACCGGGCCGGGAGCTGGTGAGGGGCAGCAGGCCAGCGGCATTGAGCCAGCAGCTGTTGGGGGAAAGGGGAGGGGATACTTTAGGGGGCATTTCTATGGTACCCCCAAGCCTAGCAGGACTTGGGATGGCCTAGTGTCTGGGGGACACTAGGGCACTCCTCATTCCAGGAATAAGGGACCTCAGGAGTTGTTTAAGTGAAACTTGGTGGCCCATCCATGTCTGGGCTCAGAGCCCTCCTGAGTTGCCCCTCAGGCCCAGGCGGGTCCCACCCAACCGGCCAGGGTGGCAGCAGCTTGCGCAAGGGGTGGGGCTAGGCGCTTCCCAGCAGATGCCCCCTCCCGGCTCCTTCCTCTTTCGGTGCCCACAGCTCCCCCAATCTGTCTATCCCCTCAGGCCAGCTCTGTTCCCCGATCCCCTGGCTATTGGGGCTGGCATGAGCGCTGCCCCCTGGCCTGGTTGGCAGGGGTTGGTGCCCGGGCGAGGAACTGTGGTATGTGAGTGGGTTTGGGGTGAGGCTATGGGGAGGGCGGGGTGCCGCCTTGCCCAGCCCCTGAGAGCCCCAGCCCAGTACAAGGTAGGGAGAATTCGGCCAGCTCCCAGGGGGACTGAGGAGCCTGCTGGGGTCTAGAGGGACTCCCTGTGGTCCCCATCCCACATATTCTGAGGGGCTGGGACCCAGGCACCTGTCACCCCTGGCACTGACTGTCCAGGGTTCCCCTCCTCCCTCTTCTGGCCACTGCTGCCTCTGTCCCCTCCCCTCCCTTCTTCCTTCTCCTGGTCCCACCTCCAGTAGCCTCTCCCATTGCTCCTCCTCATCTCTGTCCTCCTGGACTGTCCCAGCTCCTACCTTTCCTACCCCTCACCTTTTTCCTCTTTTAGGACTGAGTAAGGACAGGAGCGGGTGGATTCTGCTGGGGTTTCAGGCACCACAGGCAGAGATTCTGGGCCCTCTCCCACGCCGCCAGCCCTCCGGTAACCCCTCCCTCCAAGCTGGGGGGAGGGGGGACAGCACCCAGAGGGTTAAGGCTGTAGGGGGGAGGGGCTGGGCCAGGTCGTGGGCGGCCCCTTTGAAGGAGGGAGCTGGAGCGGGGAACAGCCACCCTACCTCCCCCCAAGCCTGGCCCTCCCCCACCTGTCCCAACCTGCTGCCCCCAGGGGCCAGGAGGAGTTGCCGCCAGGCCCCTCAGCATTCAGGTGAGTAGGCCCTGCTCTGGCTTGGGAGATCAGGCCCCAGGGGGGCTTGGAGGCCTAGAATTAGCCAAGGGTCAGAGGACTGAAAAACAGGCCAGGAAGAGGGTGCCCAGACTTCACAAGAGAGTTTAGGGAACTGAGGGCTTGAGAAGCGGGAATCTGGGGAGGCTTCAGTGTCTAAGGGGACCCGAGCGGATCAGGAGAGGCAGAAGAGCAGCCTATAGGGACTGAGTGATTGCTTGGCCAGGCCAGAAGGCTGGTCAGGCTGGCAGAGAGCCGGGCTCCGGAGATCGGGCTGGGGTGTCCTCTGGGGCTGGGGGGCTCAGGTTTCTGCTGGCTGCTTGGCGGGTGTGGGGTTACCAGCCAGCTCGGTTACCCAGCTGGAGACACTAGGCTGGGGGGAGGGGGTGGGCACAGGGCAGACCCTGGCACCTTGTGCGGTCTCCTCAGGCCCTAAGGGGAGCTGGCACTGTCCAGGCAGACCCTGCTGAGAATCCTGATGGCCAGAGTCTGTCCAAGTGGACAACTGCCTGGTCCAGGGTGGGCACCCTCCGGGGAAAGTCCAGCAGCTCCAGGGCTGGAAACTCTGACGGGCAGAGAGGCACAGGTTGTCCCTCCACCCCCACCCCACATCCGCTCTCGCTGCAAACCCCCCTCCACCACTCATTCTCCCCAACTGCCTCCCAAATTTTGGTCCCCTGCTTCATCCAAAAGTGGGGCGTGGATGCCCAAAACTCAACCATCTTTTGGCAAGACCAGGTGTTGGGCAGGCCTGGCCCCTGATTTAATTCCTCTGCCTCTCTCCACTCCTCACATGCCTGGGGAGAAAGGAAGGGATGCTCGAAGCAAGGGGCCAATGGAGAAAGTGGAGAGGTTTGAGCAAGAGAGAACCAAGGGGAAGAGAAAGGAGAGGCGGGGACAGTTCCTGGGAGGAGGCCTAGGGACACTGATGTGGTGGAGAGGGTGCGGAGTTCAAGGAGGGCTGAAGGAAGGAATGCAAAGGGTGGACTTGAGGAGGGAAGACAAGGGTCGAAGGAGGCAATGAGGGGACAGAACAAGGAGGCCAAGAGAAGGGCAAGATTGAGAGCTGGCTGATGGCAAGGAATACCCGAAGGTAGTGGTGCGAAGGCTGGGAGGGTTGCCCCCATTCCTTCCTCCGCCATCTTTTATCTCCCTCATATTTCCCTTGATGGAGACTAAGGGGCTATTGGCAAGGGCTTGTGTCATGGAAAGAAAATGTAGGGAAGCATTAAGGTCTACCTCATTTCAGGAGCCCCAGAACCAGGACTGGGGGATTTGGAGCTGGGCAGAGACTTAACCCCCACAGCACCGGGAAGCAGCCAACTCCCCTCGCCTCCTTCCCCTTCGTGGCTTGCGGTCTCTCTTCCCCGCCTCGGCCCCAGGAAGTGTGAGTGCTGGGGTGGTGAGGTTAGGAGGGGAAGCGTCATATGGGGATGGGGAAGGCATGCACAAGCTTGGAGGGGCTGGGGTGGGGAGAGAAGAGCTCCATAAATGTCAGAGCATCCCTGGGCAAAGAACCTCTTCTTTGAAACTCTTCTAGTCCTCATGTGAGAAGAGGCTCAGCCCCTTTACCTTCCCTCCCCAACTGGGCAATCCAGATGGCTTCAGCCCTTGGGCCCCAGAGGCCCTGAGAAGTGGTGGAGGAAGCTGGAGAATAAGGATTCCTGGGTCCCTGAGGACTTTGGACTGGCTGTCCAATTTCCCCACCCCCCTGGTCCAGACGCAGGCCAAAGCCCTGGCTTCGTGCAAACTTAGTTCCAAAAAAACAGGAAGAGAACCTGAGGCTGGAGTTGGGTGGGGGCTGGAGGGAGAAAGGAGACAGAAGTAAGGGGGAGGGGTGGCCAGCCAAGGCACCAGGAGCATTAGGAAGAGCCTCAGGTCTCTCCATCATCCCTGGCAGGAAGATGTTACAGCCTGGTCCTCATCCTCCCTCACCCCAAGCTGCTGCTCCTGGAGAAGCCTGGCCAGGCCCCTCTCAGGCTCCCTGGCAGAGCCTAGAGGTAGGGGCCTTGGAACCTGGGGAGGGGGGGCTCTGTGTGCCCGTGTCTCAGGCCCATATCTATTTTCTCCGCCGCTAATCCTGGTTCTGCCTGCTGCCCCCCACACTAAGCCTCACTCCCCTAATCCCCAGGGTGGGGAAAGGGGGGCCAGCTTTACTCAGCTGCCCTGTTCAGGGCCTCCTATCCCTGCCCTTCGGCTGGCTCAAGCCAGCAGTGTTGGCCCTAGTGGCCCCCAGCCCTGCACTGGACCCTGCCTGAGGTCAGCACCTGGAAAGAGTTCCCATCTCCCTTTTCTTTCCAAGACCGGGCCAGTGGCCTCCACCTTTTGGTTTCTTGGTGCTGGACATACCCTGCCAGGTGCCCTTGAGCAGTGAAGGGTAGGTGATAGGCACTCCCACCTTTACCCCCTCCCAACTTTCTCACCCTGAAGTCTTCCCCCAACCAAAGATAGGGCAGGCTTGACTCAGGGCCCAGTTTCAAGAGAGCTGCCCACCGGCTTGGCCGGTCTAGCAGGCCTGACAGTGAGGGGAGCCTGGGGGGGTGGCGGGAAAGAGGGGAGTGATGGGGCGGGGCCCCAGTTCTTCCCCCTACCAGGCAAACAGACCAAACAGACCTTGCCCGGTTCCCTGGCACAGCTGCACCCCCAACCACCACACACGCCCATGCCCACAAGGTCTTAGCAAGAGGGGGCATGCCAGACTGGGTGGGGATGGGCCGCCTTCATGGGGCGTCAGGGGACTGGGCCCTCTGGGATGCAGAGGTGGGAAAGGTGCCCAAGGTAGGGTGGGCACCCTGGCACCAGTGCCCTACCCTGGCAGAAAGAAAGGGGATGCCTTCGCCCCACCCATCCCTCCCAGATGATGGGCCTAGGAGGGCCCCTTGGCCTGGTTGGCAGCACCATAGCTCCAGGTGGCACCTATATTGGCATGGGTGCTAGAGCCCTGGGTAAGGGTTAGGGGAGTTTCCCAGAAGCTAGAGAACCTTATGAACACCCTCTCCTTCCCACGCATGTCCTCTGCCTCTCCCCCTCTTTCATTGCTACCTCTTGGCCATGGGCATTGGATTTGGGCCTAAGGAGTTAAACACCCACCCTTGCCCAATCCCTGTGTGAGTTGCGTGGTGAACGAGCCTGAGCCTGTGACCTGACAGTGAGGTCAGCCAATCAGCGCCCCCACCACACCAAGTTGCCTCGGAGACCGGCCCTGGGGTGGGAGAAAGGAGGCGGGCTTAGCAGCGGGAATGGGTGGGGTGGGCAGGGAAGGAGGGAGAGGGATGGGGTGAGCCACATGCCTGCCAGTGCCCAGCTCCCAGCCAATGGACAGCGAGGACAGCCCCACCCATCCCCCTTAGGAAGGACAGGATCCACTTGGGCCCAGGAGGGTGCCTACTGCTGCTTAAGTGGCTACAGCCACTGTTGCTGCTGCTCCTCCTGCTGCTGCTGCCCACCTGGTTTTTGTTTGTTCCCAAGTCTGGGGGCCATTTGCCACTTGTACCATTTGTAAAGTACAGTCAGGAGGATTAAAGGGAGCAGGGAGAGCTCTCAGATGGCTTGGTTCCTAGGGAGAGAAGTGGTTTGAGGACTTAAGGTGGAAACAGGTGGGCTATCTAAGGGTGCCTAGATGTGGCTTACAAGCAAAGACGGACATGCGGGTGCTGCTCACCTAAGGTTTCTGTGCAGGAGCCCTGGCCTTGCAATGAAGGGGGCAGGCAGGGAGGCAGACACAGAGAATGCAGTTCTTGTCTCCTAAAGAGAAAATTTGTGGCTTAACTCCCCCATTCATTCCCCCACCCCCCCAAAGAAACCTTTCCCCATCAATGGCCAGGGCTGAACAGCTGCTGACGCGGCAGAGGGGACACTGACAAAATGTCAGTGGGACTTGCCCTAAGGATCAATAGGGGTAGTCTTTAATATTACATATGAGGAACAGGCCTCCTCAGGAAAGGAAGTGACTTATCCAAAGTCATGTAGCTAGTAGTAGCCTGGTTCCCTCAGGGTGATTTGAGGGAGGGAGGCTGACCTGTCCCCAAGTAGTTTTCTTAACAGAGGCCATCTGTATAGTGGAATCTGACCTCAGGCTAGGCCAAGGCCAGAACATTTATTGAATCCCCACTGCGTATCAGGCACTATGCCATATTTGGTCTCATTTAACCCTCACCACAACCCTAGGAGTCAGGTGGAATTATCCTATATTACAGACGAGGAAGGCGGCTCGGAGATTAAATCACTTGTTTAAGGTCATGGAGCTAACTGGTGGCAGAGACAGGATTCAAACTCAAACCTGGCTGACTCCAGAGCCCAGCTCTTTCCAGGCCCCAGCACTGTCTCCAGTTGCTCCAGACCCACAAAATGTCAGGGCTGAAGGGCTGAGCCATTGGGGCCACTACTTCCACCCCGTCCTTGCACAGCTGAGGAAATGGAAGCACAGAGAGAAATGACTTTCCCAAGGTCATTCAGCAAGATAGTAGCAGAGCCAGGATTTAAAGCAGGTCTCACCCCCTTCCAGGCCCCAACCCCTGCCCACACCTCTGCCAGCCTTGGGATGGCTGGCTGCTCTGCACCCCCCTCCTGTGGCTGGGCGTTGGAGGATAAAGGATAGAGAGCAGGACCAAGGCCCTCTGGAGATGTGGCTCCCTGGAATACGGAGAGAGGGGTGGCAGTAGCTGAGGGGGAGTTGGGGGGTGGGACTGGAACTTGGCCTATTGGCAGTGGGGAGGGGCGGGGCGATGCTTATCTGTGCGGGGCAGGAAGCAACCGCGCCAGCCAGTGACACCCCAGCAAAGGGTGGCTGCTCCTTGGCCCCATGGGGGAGGGGAGGATGTGGGGGGAGGGATGCTGGGAGCTGTGTTTCCCGTTTGGCCTCAAGAAGCGGGGGATCTAGAAGGGGAGATGAACCTTTGGTAGCCAGGGGAGGGGCATGAGGAGGAAGAGGATGATGCTTGGAAGCTGCCTTCTCTTGTTTGCATATGTTTTACAGTGTCCTAGCCGCTTTGGAGAGAGATAACTTGAGTTAAAGCACCTGTCTGTGCCTGGCCTCCAGCAGATCTTGGTCCAGTGTGAGTCTGAACTCTCTCATTGGCCTCTCCCCAGGTTATGAGGAGGTTTCACTACAAAGACCGTTACCTCACTTTTCAAATGACTGAGGCCAGCTGCCAGTACCACCCCCGGTCCTTCAGCCAATTCTTTATGAAGCCTGAACCAGGACCCAGGCACCCTAGCTCCCAGTCCACTGCTCCTTCCAAAGAGATGGGGAAGGGGGCAGGTGACACAGATGGACCTCTATTAAAAGGCCAGAAAGGCAGGGCTCCTGCTGCCACAGAGGCAGAATAGAATAGTGTAGTGGTTAGGAACAAGGACCGGGCCCACTGCCTGAGTTCGAACACTGTTCTGCACTTAAGTTGGAAAATCACTTCACCTGTCTGAACCTCAGTTTCCTTGTCTGTGAAACGATGATCATACTTCGGAGGGTTTTGGAAGATGAAATGAGTGTAAAGTACTCAGAAGGGTGACTGGCATGTAGTCATCCTTCAATAAGTATTGGCTAAAGTTGGTCCTCTTTCCCCAGACCCCTATGGGCTGAGCACTTTTAACCTCCCCTCTATTTGACTCTGCAGGAGAAGATGGGGAGCCCCGAGGATGACCTGATTGGGATTCCATTCCCGGACCACAGCAGTGAGCTCCTGAGCTGCCTCAATGAGCAGCGCCAGCTGGGCCACCTATGTGACCTCACCATCCGGACGCAGGGCCTTGAATACCGCACCCACAGGGCTGTGCTAGCTGCCTGTAGCCACTACTTCAAGAAGCTATTCACTGAGGGCGGTGGCGGAGCTGTCATGGGGGCAGGGGGCAGCGGGACGACCGCTGGGGGAGCAGGGGCAGGCGTGTGTGAGCTGGACTTTGTAGGGCCAGAGGCACTAGGCGCCCTCCTTGAATTTGCCTATACAGCCACACTGACCACCAGCAGCGCCAACATGCCAGCTGTGCTCCAGGCTGCCCGCCTGCTGGAGATCCCGTGTGTCATCGCTGCTTGCATGGAGATTCTGCAGGGCAGTGGGCTAGAAGCTCCCAGCCCAGACGAGGATGACTGTGAGCGAGCCCGCCAGTATCTACAGGCCTTTGCCACAGCCACAGCCTCTGGAGTTCCCAATGGTGAAGACAGTCCTCCACAGGTGGCCCTCCCACCACCTCCACCACCGCCACCTCGGCCTGTTGCCCGCCGCAGCCGCAAGCCCCGGAAAGCTTTCCTGCAAACCAAGGGGGCCAGAGCAAACCACCTAGTCCCTGAGGTGCCCGCAGTACCCACCCATCCCTTGACCTATGAGGAGGAGGAGGTGGCGGGTAGAGTGGGCAGCAGTGGGGGCAGTGGGCTGGGGGACAGCTACAGCCCTCCCACAGGAACCGCCTCCCCTCCTGAGGGGCCCCAGAGCTGCGAACCCTATGAGGGTGAGGAAGAAGAAGAGGAGCTGGTATATCCCCCAGCCTATGGGCTGGCACAGGGTGGCGGGCCCCCGCTGTCCCCAGAGGAGCTGGGCTCAGATGAGGATGCCATCGATCCTGATCTGATGGCCTACCTAAGCTCCCTGCACCAGGACAACCTGGCACCAGGCCTGGACGGCCAAGACAAGCTGGTGCGCAAACGCCGCTCCCAGATGCCTCAGGAGTGTCCTGTCTGCCACAAGATCATCCATGGGGCAGGCAAACTGCCTCGCCACATGAGGACCCACACAGGCGAGAAGCCCTTTGCCTGCGAGGTCTGCGGTGTTCGATTCACCCGGTGAGCAGCAAGTGGGGAAGGGCCTGGAAGGGGCCGTCGGTAGGGGACAGGGTGGGAGGAGAGGGGGAAGGAGTTAGGAGACCCGAGGTGGAGGTAGGTGGTCATGGAGGGACTGGGACATGAGTGGGTTACTGGAATGAGGAGAGCACAATAAAACAAGCCAGCGGGGGGTGGGTCTGGAGCATGAAGGATTTCGTGCCCAGGAGGGCAGTGCTGGAAGCAGAAGAGTGGATAATGGCAAGGCCTAGTTAAGCGTTAAGCTAGAGGTAAGCCAGCAGGGTATCCTGGGGCAATAGTGGGGTAACAAATGGTGAGGGACAGGGATGGGACAAGGCCAGGGTGGTATGACCAGAAGGAGCCAGGGATCCCATCCTGAACACCTCCCTGCCCCTCACCCCTGCCTGTGCCAGGAACGACAAGCTGAAGATCCACATGCGGAAGCACACGGGAGAGCGCCCCTACTCGTGCCCGCACTGCCCAGCCCGCTTCCTGCACAGCTACGACCTCAAGAACCACATGCACCTGCATACGGGGGACCGGCCCTATGAGTGCCACCTGTGCCACAAGGCTTTCGCCAAGGAGGACCACCTGCAGCGCCACCTCAAAGGCCAGAACTGCCTGGAGGTGCGCACCCGACGGCGCCGCAAGGACGATGCACCACCCCACTACCCGCCACCCTCTACCGCTGCTGCATCCCCCGCTGGCCTCGATCTCTCCAATGGCCACCTGGACACCTTCCGCCTCTCTCTAGCTCGATTCTGGGAGCAGTCAGCCCCCACCGGGCCCCCGGTCTCTACCCCGGGGCCCCCTGATGACGATGAGGAGGAAGGGGCACCCACCACACCCCAGGCTGAAGGTGCCATGGAGTCCTCTTAAAGAGGGACGAGGGCCAGGCTGAAGCAGCACAAGGCCGGGGACACCCATGCCAAGCAGTGGGAGCACGCAGGACAGACACAGCAGGGGTCTGGGGCACGGAGCCTTGCTGGTGTCAGCATCAGCCCTTCCTCCCAGAGCCCTCATTCCAATTCCAAGCTAAGAAGGTATTGGGGCAGAGGCTCCCCAAATTGGGGTGATCCCCCAAGGAGTGATACATATATTGTGTATATATTTACAGCTCTATTGTAAAAGTGGGGTCCCTGTCCCCAGCTGCTCCTGGGGAGTAGAAGCAATAATGTATTTCTGATTTGTGGGTCCCACTTCGGCTATGCGGGTTTCTAGGGGGTGGGGGCTTGGGACCAAAGCCTTGCCCCGCCCCTATGCCCCTTGGGGGTTTTGGCTGTGTAAGGGGTGAAGGACTGCCCCTCCCTTCCGAGACCCCTCCTTCCTGGTTTCTGTTCCTTTTCCTGGCAGTGAATTATGCAAAGGGGCCGGCAAAGGAAGGGTAGGTGGGGAAAGCCAGGTGGAAGCTTGAAAGACTGGGGACTGGGCCTGTAAGGAAGGAGCCATCCCAGTCCCCTCCGCCCTGCTCCCGGCGCTGAGTCATGGGGTCGCGGAGAAGAAGGGGCAGGGTGGCCTGATTGGCT
>NW_016804391.1:426056-433427 GCF_001698545.2 Rhinopithecus bieti
CCCCGCCCGCCCCTGGGGCAGTGGAGAGGGGCCCCGCCCAGCTAGGGGAGCCGCTCCGTTCCACTCCCCTCCCTGTCCCTCCCTCCCCGCGGCCCTGGGCAGGGAATGTCTTGTTCCCGCCGCTCCCTCCCCGGGGCCAGAGGGCAGGGCGGGCCGGGCGGCGTCCTACCCTCTTCTCCTCCTCCCCATCTCCTCCCCGCCCAGGTGCGAGCCGGAGCCGCCGCCACCGCTGCCGCCCCTGACTCACGCCGCCCCCGGGCTGGCGCAGCGAAGGGTGTGGGACAGGGTGAGGGGTTGGAAGAGCCTTGTGGAGAGCGGGCGAGCCGGCGCCATCTGGCGGCCATGCCCTGAGCGGGCGAGCGCCCCCCGCGGCCACTAGAGCGAGCTGTCTTTACTCTCCTCAGCCACCCCAGCTGGTGAGCGGCGCCCCCTTGTCAAGGCAGTGGGCACAGAACTTCTCGCTTGGCCGCAGGGAAAGGGGCTGCGGACCTGTGGGAAAGTGATCCCTTTCCCAGATCCTTGCCAGCTGGGCTTCCTGTCAGGCAGGGGAGAATAATCCCCTCACTCTTCTCTTAGGATTGAATCCACCCCCATTCTGTACATAGCCTCTTCTGTTGGTCTTGTTGAAATCTAGTTTCAGATTTTTAACTACCCAATTCTGCTGGGGTGGGGACACCCCCCCTTCCTCGCTGGGTGCTGGACCCCTTTTGCAGCCTGGGCTCTTGCCTTGCACTATTTCCCCTTCCTGGCCTGACGGCTCCTCCCCCTCCTTAAAAGGGGCAGGTTCAGGGGCCCGGTGCTCTTCCTCCCTTCCATGCACCCCCATGCCCATTTGCACAGCTGCCCAGGTACCCCAACAGTGGGGAGGGGTCACAGGGAGGGGGTAGCGGGACCAGTCCCTGTATCTATTTAAAAAGTGATGATGTAATATATTGGGGTGGCGGGGAGGTCGGGTTGTCCTGGGCCTCATCTTAGCATTTCAGGTGATGGGGGGAGCCCAGGGCTGGGGAGACCTGGGGCCCAGCCCCAGAGAGTGGGGACAATGTGGCCTCCTTTCTCCCTACTTTCGGCTTTCCCAGTCAGTGCCTTAGGGGGAGACGCACTCCCCCCCTCCTATTCCCTTCCCCCCCATCCCAACCCCCCCACCAAGGGTGTAAGCGACAGGAAGAAATAATAATAATTTAAGATTCACACTTGTGTCCACTTTTGGTTTATTTGGGGGGTGGGTGGGAAGGATCAGGAAGAGAGGGAGGTGAGAGAGGGACTGAGGGTTCTGAAGCTGGAGTGGGGCTGCTTTGGGGCGGAGGATGTCTCAGGTGGTCTGTGGGGCTCAGGGCTGGTGAGAATGCTAATAGGCTGATGGGCTTCAGGTAAGGGCTGCTGCCTGTGCTTCCTCTGCTGAGGCCCCTTCTCCTCATCCAGGTCACTAGTGAGGAGAGGAAGGGGGTGGCCGGATCACTCACCTTCTGTCTTCCCAGGTGCATCCCTGCCCCCTGCCCTGCCCCATCTGTTCAGATCCAGCTCCTGTTCTTTATGAGGAACTCCTGCTCTCTCAGACCCACGAGGCGTACCAGCCCATGGCTGTAGATATTTTCTGATTTTAGGCTGATGCTGAGCAGGGGCAGGGACTTGCCTGAGGCCACATGGCTAGGAAGGGCAGAACCACTAGTGACCTCAGTGGTCACACCTGCTCAAGGCTCAAGCTGTCCCCTCTGCTGACCCAGCTTATCCTTTCACTGGGCCCTCTAGAACCTCTGAAAAGAAAGCTTTGCTTCCCCTTCAACCTATCCACTCATCACGACCTCCACCGCCCCATTCACACTGGAATGTGCCCACTGGACAGTTTTCTTTGCAGTCCTCCCAAGAGGAGGCAGCTTAACCTTCTCAAACCCAGCTGGCCCCTAGTGATTTTTGCAAAGCCCCTGGCTGCCACGACAGCTATACCAGCAGTGCTGTGGCTGTCTCCTCAGGCCTGCCAGACACCTGCCACATCTGTTTAAGATGCCGGCTCTGGACTCCTGCTGTTTGTATGGTCCTACAACCTCCTCATTAGAGGACCCATCCAATTTTCTGGCCTCTCAATCCCTAACCTCCTTGGTCCTATTGACTGTCATCTCTGTTCCCACTCAGACGTCCTCCTCAGCGTTGGCCCTTCACTGGATTCATTCCAGAGTTCTTCCCTGGCCATGGCCCCCTCTCTGAGCCCCTCCTGTTCAGGCAACTCTCCCTCCTGGCCACTGCCCCTGTTCTAACACGTCATCAAGACAGACCCTGGGCTGCCCCCAGGAGCGTTAGCCCCTCCTCTTCCCCAGTCATCTCAGACACTCTTACCAAAGACACCTCAATTCTCGCTCCATCTTGTCTTCCTGACCTGCCCAGAAAAAGCCCTCCACCCGTGAATCCTATTCATGGCTACCACATGTGCCAGAGAAAATCACATAACCAAGCGCACTGGAGCAATCATTACAGGTTACGGCTTCCAGCATCATCTGGGCCTTTGACGCTACCTGGAAATCCCTTAACCTCCCCAGTCGGCTTCTTTGCACACTTGCCACTGTAGGTCTTTCAATCTCTACCACCCACTCCTTGAAATCTTTATTCCACTCCCAGCCGCCTGCTCTGCTCTCTCAGCAGGTGCTCTTGCCTCCTCCTCCCCAGAGAGAAGCAAGGCCACCAGGGTGGAGTGGGTTTAGCTGCTCAGGGGAAAGTATACTCTCCCCCTCTGCCTCTGCCAGCCTGCTCCTTTCTAAGGCAGGCCACCTGGTCCACCTGGCCCTGGAACCCAAACCTCCCTCCCCAACGCTCTTTTACACTGCCTAAATGCTTAAATCTTCCTGTCCTTAGATCTAGAAAATGCTTTTGGTGCTGACTCCCCTTCAAGCTACTTTCTTGCTCTGTGAAGCTAACTCTGTCTTTCTCTTCACCATCAAGCTTACATTTTTTCAAACTACAGCACTCATTAGATTAAAAGCATTATCAAACTCCTGGCAACAGTGATGCAGGAGCCACATACCATATTTCTGAGTCCTTTTATTATGTATGTATGTATGTATGTATGTATGTTATGTATTTAGAGACGGAGTCTCTCTCTGTCACCCAGGCTGGAGTGCAGTGGCGCAATCTCGGCTCACTGCAACTTCCGCCTCCTGGGTTCAAGTGATTCTCCTGCCTCAGCCTCCCAAGTAGCTGGGATTACAGGCGCCTGCCACCATACCTAATTTTTTGTATTTTTAGTAGAGACAAGGTTTTACCATGTTGGCCAGGCTGGTCTCAAACTCCTGACCTCAAGTGATCCACCTGCCTCAGCCTCCCAAAGTGCTAGGATTATAGGCATGAGCCACCACGCCCGGCCTTTCTGAGTCTTCTTTACCTGACAGCCCTCAACCCATCATGACAGATCCAGTTTTGGTCTTCCCAATGCCATGAAAAACATTCCCACAAGCCACTCCAGTGATTTCCTAACTGCCTGTCCCCTGTCTTCACATGATCCTACTTGATTTCTATTTTTTTTTTAATCTTCTCATTTTTTGAGACTAGGTCTTGTACTATTGTCCAGGCTGGAGTACAATGGCACAATCTTGGCTCACTGCAGTCTCGGCCTCCCTGGCTCAGTGATCCCTCCCACCTTAGCCTCCTGAGTAGCTGGGACTAAAGATGTATGTCACCATGTCCAGCTAATTTTTATATTATTATTTATTTATTTATTTATTTATTGAGACCAATCCTCTCTCTGTCGCCCACGCTAAAATGCAGTGGCACAGTCTTAGCTCAATGCAACTTCTGCCTCCCAGGTTCAAGCAATTCTCCTGCCTCAGCCTCCTGAGTAGCTGGGACTACAGGTGTGTGCCACCATGCCTGGCTAATTTTTGTAGTTTTAGTAGAGATGGGGTTTCACTATGTTAGCCAGGCTGGTCTCGAACTCCTGACCTTAAGTGATCCTCCCACCTCAGCCTCCCAAAGTGCTGGGATTACAGGCGTGAGCCACCATGCCCTGCCAAGTTTTTGTATTTTTAGTAGAGATGGGATTTTGCCATGTTGCCCAGGCTGGTCTCAAACTCTTGGACTCAAGAGATCGGCCTACCTGGGCCTCCCAAATTGCTGAAATTACAGGTGTGAGCCACTGTGCCCATCCCCCACTTGATTTCATAAGTTTGCCTCTCCTGCTTTCTTGAGCCTCTCCCCTCCCTGTCCCCTCCCACTCTCCTGCCATGCCCTCTGCCAGGATGATCTAGCTCATCCTCTCTCTTACAGTCTGTAGCTCAACAACCCCCCAAAAATGTACCTCCAGCCCGGAGCCCTGCCCTTTTCTAACTACCCCCCTGGGCATCTCCAGCTGGATGCCCTACAGACACCTCAAAGATCTCAAACTGGGCCAGTCGTCTTTTACCAGAACCTGTTTATCTTCCTGCCCTAACACCTGCCCAGGCCCAAGCATAGAAATCCCAGTCACACTCAGCACCTCAGTCCTGAGGCCATCACGAACTTCTCCTAGACTAAGACAAGTTCCTCTCTGACCTCCCTGCTCCTGCCCAACCTCCACTCTGCCTTCTTCGTTTATGGTCTTAAAAGACAAATATGAGCATATCACTTTCCAACCTAAGCTTTTCAAATGACAAGTTAAGGTTCTTGCCCCTCTCTTCCCACCTTGACTTCCAACCTCATCTCCCAGCATTCTCTGAGGTCTCTACCCAGTCACACCCATCCCTTGTGCTCTACGCTTCTGAATGCCTCACATTCTCCAAACCCACAAAGGCCTCCCCTTGGAATGCTTTCCTCTACTTCTCAGCCTAACAAACCACCAAGTTGCACCCAAAATCCAGCCCATGGCCAGGCACCATGGCTCATGCCTATAATCCCATAATCCCAGCACTTTGGAAGGCCAAGGCGAGAGGATGGTTTGAGCTCAGGAGTTTGAGACCAGCCTGGGCAACATAGTGAGACCCCCGTCTCTACAAAATAACAATAATAATAAAATAATAATAAGCCAGGCATGGTGGTGTGCCTGACGTCCCAGCTACCCAGGAGACTGAGGTGGGAGGATGACTTGAGCCCAGGAGGTTGAGGTTGCAGTAAACTGAGATTGCGCCACTGCATTCCAGCCTGGGTGACAGAGTGAGACCCTGTCTCAAAACAAAACAAAACAAAACAAAACAAAAATCCAGCTCATTTATCACCTCTTCTATGAAGCCTTCATTAATATGTCCCTTTTCCCAAATTGACTGTTGTGTCCTCTGTGCTGTCCAGAGTGTACTTCACCCCTTTATCAGGGCACTGTCCACCCTGTTATCTATTCGATGTCACTCTCCCCAAGGGCATGGTGAGCTCCTCCAGGGCCATGGTGCTAACACAGAGCAGCCGCTTGGCAAACCTCAGTTACTTCTCCTCCCCTCATGTCTCTCTCAAGCCCTGGCAAAGGTCCAGACACCCAGGAAGGCCTTTGTAAATGGAACAGAACCTGCTTAGGCCTCACAGTTCCCAGGTGCCAACTCCTGCTTCCTGCTTACCTGGACTCAGAAGTGGACTCCATTGAGAGGCTCCTGCCGAGCACTTCTTGGAGCTGTTGCTGCAGTAACCATGCCTGCTCAGGGTCCTTCCGTTGAGCTGCAGCCAGCCATAGCTGAGGGCCCTCCTCATCGCTGGAGTCCCTGGAGAAGACTCTCACCTCAGTGGCCCGCAGACATCCTGGGAGAAGGGTGGCTACTTCCACTGCCCCTACAGACTCCAGCCACCCCATGTCACTGAAAGACTCACAGCTCCAGGTCTAGGTCGCCCTGGTAGGAGAGGGGAGATGCACACACAGAGCAGGTATTGTCCAGGAGGCGGAAGCAAGTGAGGCAGTAGAGACCTGGCGGAGGCCAGGGGGAATGGAGGTGAACCCAAGCTCACCCACCCACCCTCTGTGCTTCCTGGCTGCCAGCCCCTGCCTCCCCTCACACCCCTGGAGGAACCATCCTTGTCAAAGGGTGCACACTAGGGAACTGCTGCAATGCCACTTGCACATAAATCCTATTCATAAATACCTGGGAGAATAAAGGCAAGCATGGAGAAAATGAGCTACCTGAGGGCTCTGTGTAAACGAGAACATGCATAGTAATGAAGGGAGGGGCACAAAAGGTGAGGTGCAAGAGAAGTCCATCAAGGAAGGACCACAGTGGATTGTCATATGCAAGTGGGGTAAGTCTGAGCAGGGAGAGGCACACGCCCCAGGGAGTCTCACCTTGGCAGCCCGGGGTATTGCAGGACACAATGTTCTCCATGTCTCCCTCATCCTGGGGCTGCCCACAGCCCAGGCAGTAGGCCTGATGCAGCCAAAAGTGGCTGACAAATGGACCTAGGCAAGGGCACCTGAGAAAGGGGTCACAGACACTAAGTAGGCCAGACCAGCCAGCTTAAGCCTCCCCACTCCAGCACCAACCTCCAAATGGCAGGGAGGACTTCCTGACTTCCTGCAGTACATCCTCCATCCCTCTGACTTCAGCAGCAACCTCTCCATGGCTCTGCCTTCCTTCCTCCCTTCACTCCTCATCCCTAAGAATTCCCATCTCTCACGGCGTTAAGGGCATGCAATGGGCGTCCTCTTCAACCAAATCTCTTGACACTTAGAGAGGACAGAAATCCATTCCGACTCCTGGCTCTTTTTCTTTCCCCTCTTGCCCCACCCCTATAGGAAAGACAGTGGCCTCACCGACTGGCCAGCTCTAGGAAGGCACTTCTGTGGCCCTGGTCAGCTGCCCGCCGCCTCACTGATCGGTGCAGGGCAGCCAACAGATTGGTTCGGCGGCTCAGAAGTATGTTGTACAGGTAGGAGATCCTCTCCTGGTGCGGGGAGATCAGGGATGGGGTCCCACTTGAGCCTGTTTTGTCTGCCTGGAATGCCCTCTGAGCCCATCTCCACTCCCTACCTTTTCCTTCTGTCCAACTCCTATGAATCCCTCTAAGTTTGGCTCAAATGCCCTTTCCTCTGGGAAGTCTTCTGGACTTGCCCAGGTGGAGTTACCACTCTCTCCTCTGGTCTTCCATAACACTTTTATTCATTCCTAAATAAAAGTGCTTTTTAAATTACAATGTCTTATTAAAAGCTTGTCTGGCCGGGTACAGTGGCTCACGCCTGTAATCCCAGCACTTTGGGAGGCCGAGGTGGGCGGATCACCTGAGGTCGGGAGTTCAAGACCAGCCTGACCAACATGGAGAAATGCTATCTCTACTAAAAATACAAAATTAGCTGGGGTGGTGGCACATGTCTCCACCAGTTACTCGGGAGGCTGAGGCAAGAGAATCACTTGAACCCGGGAGGTGGAGGGTGCGGTGAGCTGAGATCACGCCATTGCACTCCAGCCTGGGCAACAAGAGCGAAACTCCATCTCAAAAAAA
>NW_016804391.1:436686-448640 GCF_001698545.2 Rhinopithecus bieti
TTTTTTTTTTTTTTTTTTTGAGACAGGGTATCATTCTGTAACCCAGGCTGGAGTGCAGTGGCGTGATATCGGCTCACTGCAGCCTCTGCCTCCTGGGTTCAGGTGATTCTCCAGCCTCAGCCTCCCGAGTAGCTGGGATTATAGGCGCCCACCACCACGCCTGGCTCATTTTTTTGTATTTTTAGTAGAGACAAGGTTTCACCATGTTGGCCATGCTGGTCTTGAACTCCTGACCTTAGGCGATCTGTCTTCCTCAGCCTCCCAAAGTGCTAGGATTACAGGCATGAGCCACCGCAGCTGGCTCACATTCTCAATTAATGGCTTACCAGACACTTGACACACATAATTTATTTTATTTTTTTCTTCTTCTTATTTTTTTAGACTTAGTTTCACTCTTGTTGCTAGGCAAGTTGCTTAACTTGGCATGAGGCACCCACCTGGCCCCAACACACATAATCTAATTTACTCCTTACAGTGACCCAGAGAGGTTGCTACCATTATTATTCCACTGTTCAGATGAGGAAACTGGGCTAGCACAGTTGCTCGTGCCTGTAATCCCAACACTTTGGAAGGCTGAGGTGGGTGGATCACCCGAGGTCACGAGTTTGAGACCAGCCTGAGCAATATGGTGAAACCCCGTCTCGACTAAAAATACAACTGGACATGGTGGCATGTGACTGTAGTCCCGGCTACTTGGGAGGCTGAGACAGGAGAATTGCTTGAACCTGGGAGGCAGAGGTTGAAGTGAGCCAAGATTGCACCACTGCACTCCAGCCTGGGTGACAGAGTGAGTGAGACTCCATCTCAAAAAAAAAAAAAATGCTGAGCATGGTGGCTCACACCTGTAATCTCAGCACTTTGGGAGGCCAAGGCAGGCAGATCATGAGGTCAAGAGATCGACACCATCCTGGCCAATATGGTGAAACCCCATCTCTACTAAAAATACAAAACTAAGCTGGGCGTGGTGGCATGTGCCTGTAGTCCCAGCTACTCACAAGGCTGAGGCAGGAGAATCGCTTAAACCTGGGAGGCGAAGGTTGCAGTGAGCCAAGATGGCACCACTGCACTCCAGCCTGGTGACAGAACGAGATTCTGTCTTAAAAAAAAAGGAGGAAACTGCAGCTGAAGAGGTTAAGCAACTTGCCTACTAATAAAGTCACCGCCTAATAAAGGACAGAGCTGGGATTTGAACCCTGGCCAATCTGACTCTAGAGCTTGCATTTTAAACTACTCTGTATGCTATAACCTTGACCTAGACACAGGTGTTACTAGGCAGAGGATACAGTTGAAAGAGTGGCCCACTTGGGGGCTGCTGAGTAACAGTGACATGGGGACATTCAGGCAGTCACGAGGACTGAGGACGGGAAGAGGAGAAGGCTTGGGAGCAGGCAGGGAGATGCAGGAGCAGGTCGAGGGGGCTGCAGTGGGTGAGTGGGAGGAGGCTGTCGTGTAGGCACTCACTGCGGGCCACAATCTCCCCCTGCAGCTGGTGCCGGGCCAGGTCAAGCACCCAGAAGACAGCATAGTCTAGGAAGACTAGGAACAGCACGAGGAGGAGGTGTCGGATAAGGTTGAAGGTCTCCAGAATGTAAAAAAACTTCTCCCATTGGGACAAGAAGATGGAGCCTGAGCAGGAGTGGGATGGTCAGGAGGATGCTCCCCAGTTCTCCCATCCACCAGACCCCAGTTCTTGGAGAGGCCTCCTGCCCCGATCAGGCTTGGGCCTGTCTGCTCATCGGGAATATGGAAAAGAAAAGCTGTGAGGACTCCGGCAAGGATGGAAAACACTCTTCAGGGGAGGGGGCTCCGTGGCTAGAGGGGAGGGGCCTGCCTATCATCTCCACCTGGCCCTGTGGCCCATTCCAGTCTCAGGAGCCCTCCCTCCTAGGGCATCCCTCATCCCCTTACCTGTCTCCCCACCTCACAGGCAGTCCTCCCCCTCCATATTAGCCCTTCCTGCCCACCTGGGGAAGCCCTCCCAACTTGACTTCCCTCGCTCTGTGTCCATCCCCTGATGTCCTGATGTCCAGGGTGCTCCCAGAAGCACCATTTGCCTCTCCTGTCTCTGGCTACTTTCTCCAAGGGTGTCTATGTTCTCCTTTCAGACTGCGGGCTCACCAAGGACTAGGCAGTGTCTTCCCTCAGCCTGAAAGTTCCTTAAGCTCTGGGTCTCCTCCTTCTGGCCCCGCCCCAAGCCCATCCTGAGCCCTGCCTGTGCAGGGGCTTAGGAGCAGGGCAGCGGGGTGGGGGGAAGCCCTGGCCTCCCTGAGCTGGGCTCTCCCTGTCCTCAGGGTCCTCACCCGGTGGGATGTAGCGCCTGGCCTCGTGAGCACTGAGCGGAAGCACTGTGGGCAGCCCTGCCGTGGAGCGCACAGCCTCCATGCGCAGGAATTGGCTGGTGATGTAGATATTGTCATAATGGTCCCAGTTCAGGTAACAGTACCGGTAAAATAGGGCTCTGGGAAGGGGAGGTAGAGCACATATGAGGCCCCTTACCACCAGACCCCACAGGGCATCTCCCCTTCAACCCCACTTCAGCCTCCCTGGATGCTGGGGTGGCATGGGGATGAGCTGCTCCCTGCAGCCCTGGCCCTGCACAACCCACCCCGTGCCGCCTGGTAGCGCCTCACTGGAGGTAGAGAAGCACAAGCAGCAGAGGTGTGGTGAACCCCATCAGAGCCAGGGCCTCTCGGACACGGTGCAGCTTCATGCTGACAGCCTCGTGGAGGTCCATGGCTACCTGGGACAGGCTCCGAGAGGCATTGAGATCCACGGAGAAGTGGTGGGTGGCTGTCATGTTGAACTCAAACTCCTGACGCACCCGGTTGAGCAACTGAATCACAGCTGGGGCCAGCAGGTTCAGGAGAGACGTGGGCAAGGAGAGTTAGGAGAGGGTGGAGCTGGCCCTAGGGAAGGGCCTGGCACAACCTAGGGGGTGCAGCTCACAGACCAGCTGGGAACCCCCAGTGTTTGGGTCAAGGTGGACTGAGGAGGGGACAAAGCCTCCACATATGGCCATCGCCACCACATGCTCAGCACCCAGCATGACAGAGGGCATGCAACAGATGCCCCTAAGGGATGATTTTGATGACTTGAGTGTGGACCTGAGTGTGGACAGGAGGCCCTGGTTCTGTTCCCAGCTCCTGCTCTCACAGCAGGCTGTGGTGAGGCACTGGCCCTTCGCTGGACCTCAGTCTCCTGATCTGTATTTGTACAGCATGGATATGGGCCTGGGTGATCTCTTGAGCCCCTTTCTTTCTCTTACATTCTCCTTTATGGGCTGGGAGCACTGGGGGCTGGCCATGGCCACACTGGGATGAGGGAAGGAGACCACTAGGGAGCACCATGTGTGGCAGGAGGGGGTCACTCACGGGTGCCGATGGTCTGGCGCAAGAAGGGCTGAATGTACTTAGGGATGACGCAGAACACCTGGACCACTGATGGGCAGAGTCTGCTGAGTGTCCGAAGGAGGAGCACAGCCAGGCCTGCCCCCCACCTCTGGAGACCTCTTCTCACAGGGCCTCTTTTCGATTTTCCTATTGGCCTCCACATTTGCTCAAAACCTTGTAGCACGTCCCTGTCACTCCTCTCTCCCAACACCAGTCCCTCCCTACTGCCCGCCCCCACCCCCAATACTGGTCCCACCAAGCTTATTCCTCTCTATTGCCCCCAATGGTCCTCCTGGGCCTGTCCTCCCAACTGACCCCCACACTTCCACCCTGCCCCACCACACATAGGCTCCTCCCTGCTGGCGTGCCCTGGTTTTCTCACGGCTGGCAAGTCCACAGAGCGCCAGTTTGAAGGGCATGAGCACGTAACACAGATGGTAGGCTTGTGGTATGACCATCATGCAGCTGTCCTTGGCATCATCAAAAACCCGTGCACACTTCAGGTAAGGGTTGCCCAGTTCCGAGTTGCACACATCCCCGATGTGCAGGAGCCACTGCCATACATTCCGGAGAGCCCTGGCTGGGGACAGTTGCAGGGTTGGCACCCAGGGCTGGAATCCTACAGCCTCTTCTCAGAGGTTTGGCACCCAGGGCTGGAGAGGCCTGTGGTCAGGGACCTGGCTGTGCTGTGTCCAGTGAGCACTAGCCAGCACCCAGGAGGGGCCTGAAAAGCCCTGAACAGGGATACAGGTGAGGAGACTGAAATTTTTTTTTTTTAGATGGAGTTTCGCTCTTGTTGCCCAGGCTAGAATGTAATGGAGTGATCTTAGCTCGTTGTAACCTCCGCCTCCTGGGTTCAAGTGATTCTCCCACCTCAGACTCCCTAATAGCTAGGATTATAGGCATATGCCACCACGTCTGGCTAATTTTTGTATTTTTAGTAGAGATGAGGTTTCGACATGTTGGCCAGGCTGGTTTCAAACTCCTGACCTCAGGTGATCCACCTGCTTCAGCCTCCCAAAGTGCTGGGATTATAGGCGTGAGCCACCTCACTCAGCCTTTTTTTTTTTTTTTTTTTTTTTTTGAGACAGAGTCTCACTCTGTCACCCAGGCTGGAGTACAGTGGCACAATCTCAGCTCACTGCAACCTCTGCCTCCCGGGCTCAAGCAATTCTCCTACCTCAGCCTCTCGAGTAGGTAGGACTACAGGTGCCTGCCACATGCCTGGCTAATTTTTTGTATTTTTTGTAGAGATGGGGTGTCACCATGTTAGCCAGGATGGTCTCGATCTCCTGACCTTCTGATCTGTCTGCCTCAGCCTCCCAAAGTGCTGGGATTACAGGCATGAGCCAACACACCCGGTCCCCCCCTTTTTTTTCTTTAGAGATGGAGTCTCACTCTGTTGCCCAGGCTGGATTGGGGTGCAGTGGCACGATCATAGCTCACGGCAGCCTCAAACCCCTGGGTTCAAGAGATCCTTCCACTACAGCCTCCCCAGTAGCTGGGACTACAGACATGCGCCATTACATCTGGCTAGTTTTATTTTTTATTTTTTTATAGAGATGGGGTCTTGCCATGTTGCCAAGGCTGGTCTCAAACTCCTGGGCTCAAGCAATCCTCCCACCTCGGCCTCCCAAAGTGCTGGGATTACAGGCGTGAGCCACCACACCTGGCCAAGACTGGGTGCATTTTGAGTCCCCAGGAGTAGACATGCTAATGTGCTTACCTACGTGTTTCACACCATCCATGATTGACCGAAAGAACTTGCGGACCCGGTCAGCCACCTCTTTGGTCTTTTGGGCAATAGCTTTAATCTTGTTCAGGGCACCTGATGGGTGAGGGACAGAGGCACTGTGGAGTCTCCTCCTTTAGGGGCTGGTTCTCAACATTGCCCCTTAAGCAGGGAGTGAAGAGGAAGCCACCGTACCAGAGGCGGGGAGCCTGGATTCTGGGGCCTGGGAGATAGTTAATCTGGGAGTGGGGGAGGCCAGAGAGCAAGGAGAGAGGGTTTAACTGTGCCCAGAGAGTCCCTTCCAGGCCCAGATGCTCTGCAATTAGCACCAGCAGAGAAGAAGGCCAAAGGACTATAGAACATGCAGGATGAGCGGGGCAAGGAGGACCTGTGGGAGACAGTGGTGGAGGTGGGGGACTTACTGACAAGGGGCTGCTTGGCCCGCTGTAGCACTTCGGCGGTCTGGTTCAGGGCCAGCTCTGCCCCACAGGCTACAGCCTCGCTAGCCCGGGTGAAGTTGCGTAGAGTGTTGGCACAAGGACCTTGAAGCACCAACCCAAAGGCAGCCACCAACAGTAGTGTCCGGCCCTGCCCTGTGGGCGACAGCTCCGTTAGAACCAAGAACCCAGCCCCAAACACGGCAGCAAGTCCCTTCAGAATATTTCACTTAAGCCTTCAGAATATTTCCCTGAACCCCTGCCTCTCCCATAGCATCTCTCTTGCCCCAGCACCAGCTCCAGGACCTGCCCCCTAGCCCTGGGTGCCAAGCTCACTGGAGAAGGCCTGAGGCAGCAGCAGGAGGACAGTGGCTCGGACCTGGCGGGAGAATCCCATGCCCAGGCTGAGGAAGGCGGCCAAAGTGAGGGTGCCCACCAGGCAGCCCCAGGGGCTGTGCCCTTCCACCAGTAGCTCCAGAAGCCCGTAGGCCGTGGCCAAAGACAAGCCCAGGGTAAAGCCTCCCACGCTGCGAACCACAGCTCTCGCCATGCTAGGCTCCTCTCCCCTCAAGGGGAGCACAACATCCTTCATAACTTTGGGCATCGCTGCTGAGGCCAAATGTCTGCCTGTCTCCAGGAGATGCCCGCTGACTTCCGTGCTCCTGGAATTTCTCACCGTATTCTAAGGTTCCAAGGGCTTTCACTGCATGTGTCTTGGAATCCCTGACCCAGTTCCGAGGACTGGAGAGGGGATAGGTAGGTTTCTAATCTCCTTCCCCACTTTTTGAAGCAGAAGGATGAAAAGGCCTAGAGATCAGGTCTAGGCTTCCTGTAAGGCAGAAGAGACAGGCAGCGCCTCTCTTCTCTCACCAGAACCTTGTGTCCAAGGAGGTCTTTCAGGAGACTTGGGATGAGTGGTGCTTCCCCAAAACAGACTCATGGACATTAAACATCATCAGAGTGGGGCAAGAAGGCAAAGAAGAAAACAGCCTCATACCAGTGAGTCACTCAGCAGAGACCCAGCATCCCTTGACCTCCACTCTCATCCCATCTCTCCTCCTGGAACTCCCGCACACTGTCTCCCAACTTGGTGTCCCAGCCTCCACCTCTCTGGTCTAGTGCCCCCTGCCCCCCAGCCCAGCCCTTGCCTTTTCTATCCCTTACACCCATACCACTTCCTCAGGCTCCCTTATCCTCCTCCAGGGTCCCCCAAGTTCCTACTGTTCCACATGCCAGGTTCCCCCAGCCTCTAACCACCTGCAAGCCCTGAACCCTAATGAACCCCATCCCGGGCAGAAGAGTGGGCTGTTGAGCTACCCTGTCCCCCTCTTAGTGGTGCAGAGGCTCCTGAGCTGGGGGCTGCCAGTCTCCTGTAGCCGGTTCCTATGGCGCCAGCCGGGCGAGTTTCCCATCACTGCTTTCCTGCTGGGGGCAGGCGCTGGGGGGCTCCTGGCCATAGGTGAGTGCAGAAGCAGAAAGTCCGGGGTGGGCAGAGGCTGCACCAGGGCTAGGACCCATCTTTTGGTCCTTGGCTTGACCCTGTGCCCTTAGGTCTCTTTCAGCTCCTGGTGAACCCCATGAACATCTATGAAGAACAGAAGATGATGTTTTTGTACAGCTTGGTGGGTTAGTGCTGGGCAAAGACCAGGAACACTCAAGCGGCCTGTGGAACACAGGACCGTCCTGCATGCCCAGGAAGGAGCTGGGGCTTGTTTCTTCTGTACCCAAGCATCCCCTGTGGCTTCAGCCTCCTCCTGGGCTTTAGGGGGAGGTCCAAAGGGAAGAGGATGCCAATTTAAGAAGGAAGACACCATCCTTGCCCTGAGGGAGTCTCCCATTCTGAGGGACTCCTCATCACCCACATGATATAGTCCCACCCCATAACCCTTCAAAACTCTCATCTCTCCTGACCTGTCTAACCTCGTTTTCTGATCCTCCTAAGAAATTCAATTCATTCATTCATTCAGCACTTACTGAGAATCTGCTGAGGATTTAGCAGTGAACAAGGATGACAAGCATCGAGTTGTTTTGCTTTGGTTTTGTTTGTTTATTTTTGCTTTTGCTTTTGTTTTGAGATGGAGTCTTGCTCTGTCGCCCAGGCTGGAGTGCAGTGGCTCAATCCTCTGCCTCCCGGGCTCAAGCAATTCTCCTACCTCAGCCTCTCGAGTAGGTAGGACTACAGGTGCCTGCCACATGCCTGGCTAATTTTTTGTATTTTTTGTAGAGATGGGGTGTCACCATGTTAGCCAGGATGGTCTCGATCTCCTGACCTTCTGATCTGTCTGCCTCAGCCTCCCAAAGTGCTGGGATTACAGGCATGAGCCAACACACCCGGTCCCCCCCTTTTTTTTCTTTAGAGATGGAGTCTCACTCTGTTGCCCAGGCTGGATTGGGGTGCAGTGGCACGATCATAGCTCACGGCAGCCTCAAACCCCTGGGTTCAAGAGATCCTTCCACTACAGCCTCCCCAGTAGCTGGGACTACAGACATGCGCCATTACATCTGGCTAGTTTTATTTTTTATTTTTTTATAGAGATGGGGTCTTGCCATGTTGCCAAGGCTGGTCTCAAACTCCTGGGCTCAAGCAATCCTCCCACCTCGGCCTCCCAAAGTGCTGGGATTACAGGCGTGAGCCACCACACCTGGCCAAGACTGGGTGCATTTTGAGTCCCCAGGAGTAGACATGCTAATGTGCTTACCTACGTGTTTCACACCATCCATGATTGACCGAAAGAACTTGCGGACCCGGTCAGCCACCTCTTTGGTCTTTTGGGCAATAGCTTTAATCTTGTTCAGGGCACCTGATGGGTGAGGGACAGAGGCACTGTGGAGTCTCCTCCTTTAGGGGCTGGTTCTCAACATTGCCCCTTAAGCAGGGAGTGAAGAGGAAGCCACCGTACCAGAGGCGGGGAGCCTGGATTCTGGGGCCTGGGAGATAGTTAATCTGGGAGTGGGGAGGCCAGAGAGCAAGGAGAGAGGGTTTAACTGTGCCCAGAGAGTCCCTTCCAGGCCCAGATGCTCTGCAATTAGCACCAGCAGAGAAGAAGGCCAAAGGACTATAGAACATGCAGGATGAGCGGGGCAAGGAGGACCTGTGGGAGACAGTGGTGGAGGTGGGGACTTACTGACAAGGGGCTGCTTGGCCCGCTGTAGCACTTCGGCGGTCTGGTTCAGGGCCAGCTCTGCCCCACAGGCTACAGCCTCGCTAGCCCGGGTGAAGTTGCGTAGAGTGTTGGCACAAGGACCTTGAAGCACCAACCCAAAGGCAGCCACCAACAGTAGTGTCCGGCCCTGCCCTGTGGGCGACAGCTCCGTTAGAACCAAGAACCCAGCCCCAAACACGGCAGCAAGTCCCTTCAGAATATTTCACTTAAGCCTTCAGAATATTTCCCTGAACCCCTGCCTCTCCCATAGCATCTCTCTTGCCCCAGCACCAGCTCCAGGACCTGCCCCTAGCCCTGGGTGCCAAGCTCACTGGAGAAGGCCTGAGGCAGCAGCAGGAGGACAGTGGCTCGGACCTGGCGGGAGAATCCCATGCCCAGGCTGAGGAAGGCGGCCAAAGTGAGGGTGCCCACCAGGCAGCCCCAGGGGCTGTGCCCTTCCACCAGTAGCTCCAGAAGCCCGTAGGCCGTGGCCAAAGACAAGCCCAGGGTAAAGCCTCCCACGCTGCGAACCACAGCTCTCGCCATGCTAGGCTCCTCTCCCCTCAAGGGGAGCACAACATCCTTCATAACTTTGGGCATCGCTGCTGAGGCCAAATGTCTGCCTGTCTCCAGGAGATGCCCGCTGACTTCCGTGCTCCTGGAATTTCTCACCGTATTCTAAGGTTCCAAGGGCTTTCACTGCATGTGTCTTGGAATCCCTGACCCAGTTCCGAGGACTGGAGAGGGGATAGGTAGGTTTCTAATCTCCTTCCCCACTTTTGAAGCAGAAGGATGAAAAGGCCTAGAGATCAGGTCTAGGCTTCCTGTAAGGCAGAAGAGACAGGCAGCGCCTCTCTTCTCTCACCAGAACCTTGTGTCCAAGGAGGTCTTTCAGGAGACTTGGGATGAGTGGTGCTTCCCCAAAACAGACTCATGGACATTAAACATCATCAGAGTGGGGCAAGAAGGCAAAGAAGAAAACAGCCTCATACCAGTGAGTCACTCAGCAGAGACCCAGCATCCCTTGACCTCCACTCTCATCCCATCTCTCCTCCTGGAACTCCCGCACACTGTCTCCCAACTTGGTGTCCCAGCCTCCACCTCTCTGGTCTAGTGCCCCTGCCCCCCAGCCCAGCCCTTGCCTTTTCTATCCCTTACACCCATACCACTTCCTCAGGCTCCCTTATCCTCCTCCAGGGTCCCCAAGTTCCTACTGTTCCACATGCCAGGTTCCCCAGCCTCTAACCACCTGCAAGCCCTGAACCCTAATGAACCCCATCCCGGGCAGAAGAGTGGGCTGTTGAGCTACCCTGTCCCCTCTTAGTGGTGCAGAGGCTCCTGAGCTGGGGCTGCCAGTCTCCTGTAGCCGGTTCCTATGGCGCCAGCCGGGCGAGTTTCCCATCACTGCTTTCCTGCTGGGGCAGGCGCTGGGGGGCTCCTGGCCATAGGTGAGTGCAGAAGCAGAAAGTCCGGGGTGGGCAGAGGCTGCACCAGGGCTAGGACCCATCTTTTGGTCCTTGGCTTGACCCTGTGCCCTTAGGTCTCTTTCAGCTCCTGGTGAACCCCATGAACATCTATGAAGAACAGAAGATGATGTTTTGTACAGCTTGGTGGGTTAGTGCTGGGCAAAGACCAGGAACACTCAAGCGGCCTGTGGAACACAGGACCGTCCTGCATGCCCAGGAAGGAGCTGGGGCTTGTTTCTTCTGTACCCAAGCATCCCCTGTGGCTTCAGCCTCCTCCTGGGCTTTAGGGGAGGTCCAAAGGGAAGAGGATGCCAATTTAAGAAGGAAGACACCATCCTTGCCCTGAGGGAGTCTCCCATTCTGAGGGACTCCTCATCACCCACATGATATAGTCCCACCCCATAACCCTTCAAAACTCTCATCTCTCCTGACCTGTCTAACCTCGTTTTCTGATCCTCCTAAGAAATTCAATTCATTCATTCATTCAGCACTTACTGAGAATCTGCTGAGGATTTAGCAGTGAACAAGGATGACAAGCATCGAGTTGTTTTGCTTTGGTTTTGTTTGTTTATTTTTGCTTTTGCTTTTGTTTTGAGATGGAGTCTTGCTCTGTCGCCCAGGCTGGAGTGCAGTGGCTCAATCTTAGCTCACTGCAACCTCCACCTCCCAGGTTCAAGCCATTCTCCTGCTCAGCCTCCCAAGTCGCTGGGATTACAGGCACCCGCCACCATACCCAGCTAATTTTTGTATTTTTAGTAGAGACAGGGTTTCAGTATGTTGGTCAGGCAGGTGTCAAACTCCTGACCTCAAAAGATCTACCTGCCTTGGCCTCCCACAGTGCTGGGGTTATAGGTGTGAGCCACCATGCCGAGCCCCATTTGGATAATTTAACAGCTCAGTAGCTTCAAGAAGGACTCAGGTTCCTTCTCTCTTTTCTCTGCCATCTTCAGCCTATTGACCACTTCTCTTCAGGTCACAAGATAGCTGCAGCAACTCTGGCATCACATCTTTATACAACAATGTCAAAGATCAGAAAAAAAAAAAAAAAAAAAGAGGAAGAAACAGGTCAGGCACGATGACTCATGCCTGTAATCCCAGAACTTTGGGAGGCTGAGGTGGGTGGATCACTTGAGGTCAGGAGTTTGAGACCAGCCTGGCCAACATAGTGAAACCCTGTCTCCACTAAAAATACAAAAATTAGCCAGATGTGGTGGTGCACACCTGTAGTCCCAGCTTCTTGGGAGGCTGAAGCAAGAGGATCGCTTGAACCCAGGAGGCAGAGATCGCAGTGAGTGGAGATCGTGCTACCACACTCCAGCCTGGGCGACAAGAGCGAAAGGCCATCTCAAAAAAAAAAAAAAACGGAATATAAGTTCAATCCCAGGCCCAACTTCACTGTCTTGGGCTGTGTGATTTGAGGCCAGGAAAAAAGGAAAATGACGTAGGTGACAAAGTGAGACTCTGTCTCAAAAAAAAAGAGGAAGAAACATCCTTTCCTCATGTCCCTTTTTAGGAACAAGGGAAACTTGCCTATAATCCCCGCAGTAGACTTCCTCACATCTCTTTGGTCAGAACTGCGTGCAACACATGCCCTTTCCTGAACCTGTGCCAGGCAAGGGAAATGGAATTAGCATTTCATCACCTGTTTATTGAATTAATCCTGCTGGATACCAACAGGAGACGACTTTTTCTCTGACCCACTATATTCGAACATGTTTTTTTCCATTGATAACCTTTCACACAGCCTCTTAGATTTCCAGTTATATTTCTTTTTTTTTTTTTTTTTT
>NW_016804391.1:449368-462394 GCF_001698545.2 Rhinopithecus bieti
TTTTTGTATTTTTTAGTAGAGACGGGGTTTCACCGTGTTAGCCAGGATGGTTTCGATCTCCTGACCTCGTGATCCACCCGTCTCGGCCTCCCAAAGTGCTGGGATTACAGGCTTGAGCCCACGTGCCCGGCCTCTAGTTACATTTCTTTAGAAGATCTAGTCCTACTTCAACAATTAAGACTTATTTTTAGGGAATAAAGAGGTCCAGTCCATTCTACATCAAACTTTTAACCTCATCCATTCTCAAGCATCTTCCCTCCTTATCTTGCCCTCCCCATCCCTTAGGCCTCCAACTCAGGCCTGCTCCCTGGCATGGGGTCCTGCAATGGAGAAGGGGTGTGGCCTGCTCTTTCCTTTTTTTCCTCTACTTCCTTCCCTTTCTGGTTCTTCTGATGCCAGAAGGGAGATTAGAAGAATTAGAGGAAAAGGGACAAAAGTCGTAAGTCACCAATGCTGTTATAATTCCACTGTGGATGCCTGTGTGTAGCAGGCACTCACACCCTGGCTGTCCCAGTGGGCCTGATTATCATCTCCTTGGAGGCTGTGTGTGGACCTCAGCAGTGCCCAGTTTCCTGCAGAGGGCAGTTCTTTTAGCTGACCTCGAGTGAAGCCCCCCTTCAGGGGCCACCCACAGCCTCTTGCTTTTTGGATCCCTCCCTCCAGCAGACTGGAAGTGCACATGTCCGTGCCCTGCCAGGCAGAGAAAGCAGGGCACCTTCCTTTTTGTGGAGAATGGGGTCTCGCTATATTGCCCAGGCAGGTCTCAAACCCATGGGCTCAAGCTATCCTCCCACCTCTGCCTCCCTAAGAGCTGGGATTACAGGCATGAGCCACCATGCCCCGTCAAAAGCAGGGCACCTTATGGCTGCCTCTCTCCTGCCCTGATGAGAAGCAGATACCAGTCTCCATGCTTGTATGCCCCCATCGTCCAGGGGAGGTCTACAGAGGCATTGCAGAGGCTGAGCTCTCCCAGGAGCTCTCCCTCCACTCTGTGTTCTGGTGGCAGCCCTGGAGTGGTCTCATGAGGCAGCCCTGGAGTGGTCTCATGAGGCTCTGCACTCAGCAGGAGTCCAGTCTACAGAGACCAGGCAGGTTCCCCTTCCTGCATCACCAGTCCCTGAAGCCTGTTGGACTCCTGGAGTCTCTCACTTGACATGTGACACCCATCCTCTCCACAGACTCTCCCTCTCTGCCTGCCCATTCCAGCCACTTTTCTCTCCTTCCAGGAAATCCACATTGCCAGTCATTTTTTTTTTTTTTTTTCCAAGACAGAGTCTCGCTCTATCTCCCAGGCTAGAGTGCAGTGGCATGATCTCGGCTCACTGCAACCTCCGCCTCCCAGGTTCAAGTGATTCTCCTGCCTCAACTTCCTGAGTAGCTGGGACTACAGGCGCCTGCCACCATGCATGGCTAAATTTTGTATTTTTAGTTGAGAGAGCCATGTTGGCCAGGCTGGTCTTGAACTCCTGACCTCAAGTGATCCACCTGCCTTAGCCTCCCAAAGTGCTGGGATTATAGGTGTGAGCCACCATGCCTGGTCCATATTGCTGGTCTTTTTATATAGACAGGGTGGGATAGAGGAGTAAACATCAAGTTTTGCTCTTTTGGTGAGCTCAAAGAAGACACCCGTAGCTCCATGGGGCTCTCATTAGAACGTAAGGCAACTATTTGTCAACTATTGGCCTCAGCTCAAGTCTTTGGCCAGAAGGCCAAGACCACAGAACTAGTCCCTTTCAATGTCCTGTTCTACCATGATTGGTTTGGACAGATCCAGATTTATCCCTCAGGGGCTGGGGCAGGGCCAGGCTATTGCCCTTGCAAAAAACCCAAGTTGTGTTAGCAAGGAAGAAGGCAGAAAAAAACTGTGGGGTGGCACCCGACAGGGTTTGCCACAAACCTGTATGTCTAGGTGGAGCCAGCCACGTGAAGAACAGGGAGAAGAGTGCTTCTGACAGGGGGAACAGCTAGGGCAAAGATCAGAGATGAGGAATGAGCTTGGCTTGTCCAAGGAGCAGCAACGAGGTCTGTGTGGGCAGGCGAAGGGCTGCATAGCATGAGATCAGGAAGCAGGCAGGAGCCACATCACAAGCTAGGTAGACCATGTTAGGGAGTTTAGATTTTACACCAAATGTGGTAGAAAGCCACTGAATGGTTTGAAGCAGGGAAGGGACATGACCTGATTTATGCTTTTGCAAGATCACTCTGGCTGCCTTATAAAAACTGAAGTGTAAGGTAGCAAGAGAGGACATAGGGAGATTCATTAGGTTATAGTCCCAGTAAGAGATGATGGGGACTCTACCAGGACAGTGGAGATGGAGGAAGTGTAAGGATTTGGGATTTGCTTTGGCAGTCATTGGGTGAACACTCCATCAACACAGGAATCTTCTAGCTCCCCTGACCAGCTTATAATGCTCCTTTGGCCTGGAATGCCATCTGCACCTCCTAACAACACTTACTCACCTTCCAGGCCCAGCTGACACATTCTCTCTTTGTCCAGCCTTCTCGGCCCCACCCCTCCCTGCAGAAACACCTACTCCCTCCTTGGCTCCCACAGCGCTCTATAAGCACCTCCCTTGTGCACTTAGCACATCGTGTTGTAGTCATTTATTTACTCATCTGTCTCTTTCTCTGGATTATGAGCTTCCAGAAGTTCACTGTCTCCTTGCAGAGACCACAGGGAGACACATGTGAAACTGCTAAAACATACCAGGCAGTACATGACTAAGGGCTAAAATTAGAGGCAGGGACTGCGAGTGCTGTAGGTATCTGAGCACCGGGAGTACTGAGGTGGGCTCTGATCTCTCTTCTGACCACTCTGAGCATAAGTGCGTTTCCAGAGTTTTTCTCTTGCTCTCTCTGCTCCCTCAGCACCTAGGGTCAGTGTGACTGTAGCCCAGAAAACCTTGACTCCTTTCCCTAACACAAACACACACAAGTCAATCATTTGTGGCTTTTTACGTTCTAGCCATCCCTCTATGCCTTTTCAGAGACTGGCACATAGCTGAACTCTGTGAGTGGCTGCTGAATGAATGAATGAGTGGCCTAGCAGGTCTATCAGAGTCTGTGTAAATGGGGATAAGGGCAGGATGGTGGTGGTTCCAGAATGGGGTGTTGCAGGTGGGTGTTCTGGTAAACATGAGGAAGGGAGGCAGCTTCCTCACTTTGCCTCACCACCTCTTGGGCTCTCCTGACAGGTTTGGGAGCCATGGGCTGGGGGACCTCCCCTCACATCCGCTGTGCTAGCCTCCTGCTAGTACCCAAGATGCTGGGCAAGGAAGGCAGGCTCTTTGTCCTGGGATACGCCTTGGCTGCCATCTACGTGGGTGAGTATGTGGGGGCCAGTGAGTTAGTGACCCTGGGTGGGCCATCCAATGGGAGCCAGGCTGGGTGAAGGAGAAAAGGCAAGGGTGTCATCCCAGCTGCTCTAATTTGCTGTGTCCCTGAGGGAGCTCCTCCCCATATCTGGGCCTCCTCAGTTTATAAGAGTGAAAAAATTGGCCAGGCACAGTGGTTCATGCCCGTAATCCCAGCACTTTGGGAGGCTGAGGTGGGTGGATCTCCTGAGGTCAGGAGTTCAAGACCAGCCATGGTGAAACCCCATATCTACTAAAAATGCAAAAATTCGCCAGGTGTGTGGTGCACACCTATAATCCCAGCTATTCAGGAGGCTGAGACAAGAGAATCGCTTGAATCTGGGAGGCGGAGCCTGCAGTGAGCTGAGATCACACCATTGCACTCCAGCCTGGGTGACAGAGGGAGACTCCGTCTCAAAAAAAAAAAAAGAAAAAAAGGTGAAAAAAATCAAGAGTTGAACTAGATGACCTTTCATAGGCTTCTCGGCCCCACCACTGTATAGTTCTAGGAGATGGGCACCATGTGCAGAGGGGAGCTGAGCGGGTTTGAGAAAGTGCTGGTTACACAGGGAGGTGACCCACCAGGGCCTCTTTCTCCAGGGCCAGTGGCCAATCTGCGGCACAATCTCAACGACGTGATCGCATCGCTGGGCTGCACCGTGGAGCTGCAGATCAACAACACCCGTGCAGCTTGGCGCATCTCCACAGCCCCCTTACGGGCCGTGTTCAAGCACCTGCTGGTCAGGAATCTGCACAGGCAGGGCCTGGGGGGTCCCTCTCCCTGGAGCCAAGTTTACTTGAGCTGGGAGTTGTCACCCTGGATTTACAGTTCTCCAATGGGGATACTACTGGCATTTTTTGCAGAACTATTCCCAAACATTGCAGAATATGCCCTGGTCCTGGGACATTAAATGCCAGGAGAGCCCCTGAGCCATTGGGACATGCTCTATACACATTTCCCAATATCTGAGTGGTCAGTACTCTGGACAGCTGAACTAGAATATCTAGGAAATTTGAGGGCCTTGGCTTTGAGTAGCTGAGAAGTTTTGAAGACAAGAGGATTCAAGAGTTGGGTATTGGAGGGCTGGAGACTGGGGTTTGAGAGAATTGGAGAGCTGGAGAGTTGGGGAGATGGGGGCTGAGGGGTTTGGAAGTCGGGGCCTTCAGACGGCATAATGATCTCAGAGATTAGTGGTGAAGGGTAAGGTCTAAGGACCTGGGGAACCACTGACCAGGAAGGGTCTGGGATGGGAGGACCGAAGAAGAGCTGAGAGTCCCGGCGGTACGCAGAGCCAGGACATGTGGGATCAGACAAGACAGCTGTGGAGAGGAGGGGGTTCCCAAGGGTAATGGACAGCTGGGAATTTGAGGTGAGAGGCTGTGTTTCAGGGCCTAGGCTCCCTGCCAGCCTGGGGTGAGAGCCCAAAGCTCGGCTACTGGGGGAGGACAGGCCCTCAGGCAGCAGAAGCTCTAAAGCCTCAGCCCTCGCCCTTTCCTCCCTCCATCTCCAATCCCAGAGCAGCAAAGAATTGCTGAGAGCAGAGACTCGGAACATCTCCACCACCTTTGAGGACCTGGATGCCCAGGTGAATAGCGAGACAGGCTACACACCTGAGGATGCCGTGGACTCAGGGGAGACAGCCCAGGGCAGGGAGGCCCACCAAGCCCCAGCCTCCAGCCTCCACCTGTCAACACAGAAGATGTATGAGCTGAAGACCAAGCTGCGTTGCTCCTGTGAGGGGTATCCCTGGGGAGTGGAGGGTGGGGTGGGATGCGGGGCCAGCGTTGTGGATCAAGATGTGGGGACCTCAGACACCCCTGCTCCTTCCTACAGATGTGGTAAACCAGGCCATACTCAGCTGCCGTCGTTGGTTTGACCACAAGCATGAACAGTGCATGAAGCACATCTGGGTCCCACTCCTCACCCACCTGCTCTGCCTGCCTATGAAGTTCGAGTTCTTCTGTGGCATTGCCAAGGGTCTGCACAGTTGCAAAGGGGTGGGGAGCATCAGGGGTAGGGAGCTGAGTCCTTGGGACCCATGGTAGGTGACAAGCAGGAAAGCAACAGATGAGGAGGGTTTTGCCCTGAGGCCACAGCATCCTCAGAGCCCAGTCCATCTGCTGAATAGCTCTGTGACCCAGGGTGAGTTACAGCAAAGCTGTGAGCTGTGGCTCTTCATCTGAAAGATGGGCATGGGCAGAATAACAGTAGTTCTTGCATCAAGGGCTTTTTTTTTTTTTTTTTTTTTTTGGTGAGATGGGGTGTTTCACTCTTGTCACCCAGACTGGAGTGCAGTGGCACAATCTCAGCTCACTGCAACTTCTGCCTCCCAGGTTCAAGCGATTCTCCTGCCTCAGCCTCCCAAGTAGCTGGGATTACAGGTGGCCGCAACCACGCCCAGCTAATTTTTGTATGTTTAGTAGAGATGGGGTTTCACCATGTTGACCAAGCTGGTCTTGAACTGCTAACCTCAGGTGATCCACCCACCTCAGCCTCCCAAAGTGCTGGGATTACAGGTGTGAGCTATCGCACCCAGCCACATTAAGGGCTTTTGAGGATTTACGGGGCTAACATATGTGAAGGCGGTGGCAGAGCTGGCACACAGAGGAGCTGCTCTGTAAATGCTGGCTCTCCTTACTGATGTTTGTTATGGTTGAGGATAGGTTGACAAAAAAATGGGGGAACTCAGGCCTGGTTCCTGGAAGGCAGGATCCAAAGAGAGCAGAGAGGGGAAGACTCGGTGTTGGTATGGTAGCAAGCCATGGGCAGAGAGACAAAAAAGTAGGATGAGGAGGACCACAGAAGGACAGGCAGACCAGGCCTGCACCTGGAGGACAGGCCCAGGGAGGCCCCTGACCCCGCCCACTGTCCACCAGTGATGGAGGTTTGGTGCCGCAATCGCATCCCAGTGGAAGGCAACTTTGGGCAGACCTACGACACCCTCAACCAGTCTATTCGCGGCCTGGATGAGGAATTTTCAGCCAATATTGACTTCAAGGTAGAAGGCAAGGGCGAGGGTTGGTGGGGGGTAGATAGGGAGTGGGAGGAGGGCATTAGGGAATAGGGCTAGAGAAAGGACAAGTGAGAGAGCACAGGAAAGAGGTGACCAGGGGTGAGGAAGGGGGACAAGGAGGGGAATGTCGCTGGTGTTGAGGAGGCCCTCTGTTTCTCATCTCCACCCCCGAACACCTAAGATGGGCAGGGGAGGGGAAAGGTGGTGAGGAAGGGACAGTGCCAAACCTGTGGTTTGTACACACTTGGCCTGGGGCGGGAGCTATCAGCCAGATACGAGATGATGTCAGCTGATGTAGGTGCAGGGGAGCAAGACTGTGTCCAGGAGGGTAGTGAGCAGAAGGAAGTGACAACTCCTGGAGGTCTTGGAAGGGTCCCGGGGACACAAGTGGGGTACTGGGGGACAGATGTCATGAAGAGGTGGGACCTGGGTCCGGCGAGGCGGCCACAGGCTGAGTTTGCTCATGTGCCCTCCACCAGGAACAGAAGCAGGCTGGGGTGCTGGGACTCAACGCGAGCTGGGAGCGAGTGAGCACTGAGGTGCGGGACTACATGCACCGCCAAGAGGCCCGGCTGGAGTGGGCCCTGGGGCTGCTGCACGTGCTGCTCTCCTGCACTTTCCTGCTGGTCCTGCACACGTAAGCCATGGTCCCCACCACAGCAGCCCTCCTCTGCCCAGGACTAGAGCCCTGCCCTAAGGCAGGCTGTAAGGATGGAACCCTAGTGCCTATTCCCACCTCTGAATCTGAGTATTATTTACCTTTGTTTTTATTAAGTTCGTTTACACAGAGTTAAAGGAAATGTGGACATTTTGTCAGAAGAACATTACCCATGTTCCCACTGCCTTAAAAGGCCAACCGCCTTCATTCATCCACCTCCTTCCAGCCTTTATCCCAATACTGATTTTTTTTTTTTTTACATTTAGCTTTGACTTTTGATTTTTTCTTGCCCTTCATATTCCCCTTGGCTCTGACTTTGTGCCATTTTTATCTTTCCATTTTGCGTTCATTTTCTCCTGCCTGCTGCGTTGGCAGCGACTTTCCCTCCATTTAGAAGAAAGTCCTCAACCCCACCCAGCCCAGTGACCAGCCGGACTGCCCCGGGGCCTTGCTCTGCTCTAGCTCCCCTGCTGGTCTCTGGACCTTCTATTTCCCATCTCCACTCCTAAACACCTGAGATGGGCAGGGCTTAGGTGAGGGCTACCACAGGACTGTTGCTCTGTCTGCCCATGTGTGGGGGGCCTAGAGTAACTGCAAGTGAGTGGCTATGTGTGTATCTAGGGCCCTGTGGGAAGACAAAGATGAAGGAGCTCTATTCCTGCCCTCAATAAGCTCATGGTCACCGGACATGATGGCTCACTCCTGTAATCCCAACATTTAGGGAGGCCGAGGTGGGAGGATGGCTTGAGTTGAGGTGTTTGAGACCAGCCTGAGTAACACAGTGAGACCTCGTCTCTATAAAAAATGAACAAAATTAACTGGGTATGGGGCACATGCCTGTAGTCCCAGCTACTTGGGAGGCTGAGGCAGGAGAATCACTGGGAGGTCGAGGCCGCAGTGAGCTGTGACTGTGCCACTCCATTCTGCATTCCAGCCTGGTGTCAGAGTGACAGCTTGTATCAAAAAAAAAAAAAAAAAAAAAAAAAAGCTAATGGTCTAGTTGGGATGATGAGATACCCACAAGACAGAGATGGTTCAAGGGCCATTCTATGGATTGGCTTTTGGGATGTGTGTGGGAGCTGAGAAGGTGCCCCTAGAAGGGCCATAACTGGGCTCCAAATGGCTGCAGATGGGGAGCGATGGTCAAGGAAAGAAGGGTGTCCCTTGGGTAAGGCTTCTGGTATCCGTGGGGTGCAGAGGGCAGAGGCTGGCCTGGAGGACTGAAGTGGGCATGACCAGAACAGTCTGGAAAGCCCTGCAGGAAGACCTGGAACTGGCAGTGATGGCAAGATGGCCTCAGGAAGTCTGGAGGCAGGGAGGCCAGGCTGGGTCAGAGGTTAGGGAGCCTGGCCAGGGTAAAGCATGGCAGGAAGATGGCTTGAGGTGGAGGGGGAAGGGGAAAGGTGCAGCAAGGCTCAGAGCCAGCTTGTGGAGGGAAGGAAGGATGCACAGAGTCAAAAGGTACTTCCAGGCTTTCAAGCTGGGTGAGGTCATGCACTGAAAGGACAGCTGGCGGGAGAGCAGGCCCTGGCTCAGGAAGCCCAGGCACCGCCTCTGTGAGCCTCTCCACAAGAGGGCGCTCACAGTATGTCTTTGCACTTAACAGTAGTTTAAAAGGCAACGATGTGGATTTTTACAGGGCCCCAGAAGCAACAGGATTGAAATTAATTTTGCACGCTTTACAGAGTATATTTAATGTACTTTTACAGTTTTAAACACATTTGCAATAATTAACATTTTTTCCTTAGCAAACTGAAGCATTATGTGGGGCTTTGGGAAATACGTGGGAGATAGCTATATATGCAGGCATGCACCCATGCACACATGCACCATGCTCAAGGGTAGGCAGGGAGGGCCAGGGTGTATTGGGGAGGATAGAGATGGTGGTTTGGGATGAGTTTTGCCCCAGCACACCTCCAGGAGATATGCTGCAGGCAAAGCCAAGAGGCAAGAACTTGTGAGTCACAGTGGATTAGGTGATTCCTGAAACCTCCAGGAGTTTCCTGTCTCTGTGACTCTGCTCGATATTCATCCTGCAAGATGCATGCCTGTCCCTATCTCAGACACACACATGCAACTCCCTCCCAGACAGGCTGGCCATGCCCTCCTCTAAGCCCCCACCTCATCCTCTACTCACTTCTGCTATATCTCACCCATCGTGTAGGGGGATATCTTCCTCTACACAACTGGAAGGCAGGGACAGAGTCTTCTCCTTATTATCACCATCGCCTAGCAGGGCCTAGGACATAGATGGTGCTCAATGAATGCTGGCTGGTTGGTTGAAAGACTGTGCCTCAAGGAAGCTCATGTTTGGGGATGGATGAGGAGAACCTGGAGGAGACAGAGACATCCCCGCCCATCCACCCACAGGTCTTTCTCCTACATGGACAGCTATAACCATGACATTCGCTTTGACAACATCTACATCAGCACCTACTTCTGCCAGATCGATGACCGCAGGAAGAAGCTGGTGAGTGGGTGTGGCACTGCCCAGGGAAGCCTTGCTGCTATGTGCCCTGTGTGGGTTCATGTTCCAGGAAGGCAGAGGGGAAAGGGCAGAGGGCCCTTGGGCTTCCTAACTGTGTGGATATTTGTTTTCCAGGGCAAACGGACTCTGCTGCCACTCCGCAAAGCTGAGGAGAAAACCGTCATCTTCCCCTGCAAGCCCACCATCCAGGCCTCAGAAATGAGCAACATGGTGAGGACAGCATGGGGTGCGGGCTCCTGGGTGCAAAGACAGGCCTGAAGGTGAGGGTGGAGGGTAAAAGGCACCAGAGAGTGCTCCGTGCCCAGACAGGTGGCGCTGCCCAGCTCTGCTCCTCCTGCTCCTTGGCCAGGTGAGGGAGCTCCTGGAGACACTGCCCATTCTGCTGCTGCTGGTGGTGCTATGCGGCTTGGACTGGGCTCTCTACTCCATCTTCGACACCATCCGCCACCACTCCTTCCTGCAGTACTCCTTCCGCAGTGAGCCCATCCCCCAGACACATTCCAGGCCCAAGAGACACTCTCTGGAGAACTCCAATGCCTGCACAGGCACCCCACCCTAGTTCTTCCAACTGTGCCTCCTCCTTCTGCCTCTTTTTTTTTTGAGACAAAGAGTCTCGCTCTGTCACTCAGGCTGGAGGAGTGCAATGGCACGATCTCAGCTCACTGCAATCTCCACCTCCCAGATTCAAGCAATTCTCCTGCCTCAGCCTCTTAAGTAGCTGAGATAACAGGTATAAGCCACCACGGCCAGCTAATTTTTCTATTTTTAGTAGAGATGGAGTTTCACCATGTTGGCCAGGCTGGTCTTGAACTCCTGACCTGACCTCAAGTGATCCACCTGCCTTGGCCACCCAAAGTGCTGAGATTACAGGTGTGCACCACGGTGCCGGCCATCCTTCTGCCTCTTCTTTTCCCCTTTCTATGATTCAGCCCCTCCCTGTCCTCCTCAAGGTCATATATCAGCCCTGCAACCTGACAGCTCTTACAGCAGAGGAGGGGGGCTCTTTACCCCTTTACACTTACAACAGGGAGCAGGGAGGGGTTAGGATTCATCGAAGTGACAGAAAGACCCAGGCAGCTGAGAAGCATTTCTGTGTCTTGACCCCTCCCCGACATCTACCCCACATCCTGCCCCACCTCCTTAACACATTCCTGATTTCCCCACCTGCCCTGACTTCCCTACCCGCCTTCCTGGCTGCAGGCAGTCATAAACTGGAGGTGAAGGTCGGGGGAGACTCCATGCTAGCCCGGCTTCTTCGAAAAACCATTGGGGCCCTAAACACCTCCTCAGAGACAGTGATGGAATCAAACAACATGCGTGAGTGATGCTGAAAGTTTGGATCAGAGGAATTGAGGGCGGTGGGGCAAGGGTCAAAAGACACCAAGGTAAAGAGTTGGGGGCCTGGGCGTGGAGAGATGGGGGTTGGAGCATTTGAGCTGGGGAAATCGGAGCAGGGAACACATCTGGGTAGGCTTGAATAAGGGGAGCATGACAAGCTTGGGTCAGAGGAGTCTGGAGGCCAGGGTCTTGGGGCTAGAGGGCCCCAGCCCTCCAGAGCAGCAGTCTCCAACAGGACGTTCAGCCAAGATGGAGATTTGCAAGATCTGTGCCACATTTTGCCCAGTGGCTACAGTACTGACAGGGCAGTTCTGCAGTGAGGGGCAGGCCGGAAGAGACCAGGGGAATCAGAGGCCCCGCCTGCACCTCCCACTGGGATGGGAAGTCCAACCCAGGGCTGCCCTGCCCCTTGGCTGGTCCTGACCAGACCCCTGGTCTGCCCCTCCCCTAGCCTGCCTGCCCCAGCCTGTGGGCCTGGATGCCAGGGCCTACTGGAGAGCTGCACTACCAATTGGCCTGTTAGTGTGTCTCTGCCTGTTACAGGCTTTTGGCTACCGACTCCGGAGGGTCATCGCTGCCTTCTACTTCCCCAAGGTTTGCCCCACCCCAGACCTCTCCACCCCTACACACCTGCATGCGCGCGCGCGCACACACACACACACACACACCCCTCCCCAGCTGCACCCAGCTCCCTACCAACTCCATCTTTGGGGGATGCCTTCCTCCTCACTGTCAATATCATTGACCCCCTCCCTGCCCCCAGCGAGAGAAGAAGCGGATCCTGTTCCTCTACAATGACCTACTGAGGAAGAGAGCAGCCTTCACCAAACTCAGGAGGGCCGCTATCCTGAGACGGGCGCGACAGCAGAAGGCTCCAGTAAGTCCAGGCGTGAGTGCTGCTGCCGGCTCCTGGCTGGGTTTAAGTATAGTGGGGCAAGGGGCAGCTCCCTTCAGTCTACCCAGCACCCACCAATGGTCGCAGGCCTACTCCAGCCTCGTGAGTTCTTTTTATTTTTTGAGATGGAATCTCACTGTGTCACCCAGGCTGGAGTGCAGTGGCACAATCTCGGCTCACTGCAACCTCTGCCTCCTGGGTTCAAGCGATTCTCCTGTCTCAGCCCCCCATTCCAAAAGTAGCCAGGATTACAGGCGCACGCCACCACTCCCAGCTAATTTTTTTGTATCTTTAGTAGAGACAGGGTTTCACCATGTTGGCCAGGCTAGTCTCAAACTCCTGACCTCAGGTGATCTGCCCACCTCAGCCTTCCAAAGTGCTAGGATTACAGGCGTGAGCCACCACACCCAGCCAAGCCTGGTGAGATCTGATGCAACACATGCTGAGGGCCCCAACCATCCAGCTCCTAAGGTCAGGGCTGTGCCCGTTTCTCAACCCCAGGATTCAGCCCAGCCTAAGACACTCAGTGGACCATTAGGAAGCAGGCAGAAAAGGAGAATGAGATTTAATAGTCTGCTCAAAGAAAAGCAAGAAGGCTGCACAGAAACAGGAGGCCCAAGGCAAAACCATAGGTTCTACCAGAGGGCTGCAGACCAGCAGCTCAGTGCAGTTCAGGGGATGGGAGGAGACAGGTGGGCTGGGAGTCAGGAAGGCCTCAGGCAGGTGCACATGGTAAGGCACATGGAATCTGAGGGAGCAGACTCCAGTCCAAACTCCCTCATTACGTTGTGTCACCTTGGCCAAGGTCTTCACTGAGCCTCAGTTTCTCCCTCTGAAGAATGGCAAGACTGGAGAGATCTTAAGGCCTGCTCACTGGAGATCAGCCTAGAGTGGTGGTCAGGTGTGGGACTCCGGTGCCAGAGGGCCTAAGTGTGAATCCCAGCTCCTTCCCTCATTACTATGACACCGGTGTGACCTTGAGCACATGACTTAACTGCTGTGCCTGTTTTTGCCTTCCGTAAAATGGGGTTAACTACTCCATGTGGTTGTTGTAAGGATTAAATGAGTTGTACTCACATGGTGCTGGCACGCAGCAAGTTCCATATGTGACCCTGGGCAGTGATCACATCTCCAAGCATCAGTTTTCTCACCTGAAAAAGAGATGATAATAACACTATCTGCCTTATATGATAATTGAATTTTTTGTTTTGTTTTGTTTTCTTTTTTTTTGAGACGGAGTCTCGCTCTGTTGCCCAGGCTGGAGTGCAGTGGCCGGATCT